>NW_028270141.1:148310072-148651852 GCF_037043375.1 Chiloscyllium plagiosum | reverse complement strand
CTCTAACCTGGATTCGGGGGTGGGTGTGGTGGGGATTTGTACATGGATTCAGGGGTGGGTGTGGTGGGGATTTGTACATGGATTTAGGGGTGGACGGAGGGGATTTGTTCATGGATTCAGGGGTGGGCAGTGGGGATTTGTACATGGATTCAGGGGTGGGTGTGGTGGGGATTTGTACATGGATTTAGGGGTGGACGGAGGGGATTTGTTCATGGATTCAGGGGTGGGCAGTGGGGATTTGTACATGGATTCAGGGGTGGGCAGTGGGGATTTGTACATGGATTCAGGGGTGGGTGTGGTGGGGATTTGTACATGGATTTAGGGGTGGGCGGTGGGGATTTGTACATAGATTCAGGGGTGGGTGTGGTGGGGATTTGTACGTGGATTCAGGGGTGGGCGGTGGGGATTTGTACATAGATTCAGGGCTGGGCGGTGGGGATTTGTACATGGATTCAGGGGTGGGCGGTGAGGATTTGTACGTGGATTCAGGGGTGGGCGGTGGGGATTTGTACGTGGATTCAGGGGTGGGCGGTGAGGATTTGTACGTGGATTCAGGGGTGGGCGGTGAGGATTTGTACATGGATTCAGGGGTGGGCGGTGGGGATTTGTACATGGATTCAGGGGTGGGCGGTGGGGATTTGTACGTGGATTCAGGGGTGGACGGTGAGGACTTGTACGTGGATTCAGGGCTGGGCGGTGGGGATTTGTACGTGGATTCAGGAGTGGGCGGTGGGGATTTGTACATGGATGCAGGGGTGGGCGATGGGGATTTGTACATGGATGCAGGGGTGGGCGATGGGGATTTGTACATGGATGCAGGGGTGGGCGATGGGGATTTGTACGTGGATTCAGGGGTGGGCGGTGGGGATTTGTACATGGATGCAGGGGTGGGCGGTGGGGATTTGTACATGGATGCAGGGGTGGGCGATGGGGATTTGTACATGGATGCAGGGCTGGGCGGTGGGGATTTGTACGTGGATTCAGGGGTGGGCGGTGGGGATTTGTACATGGATTCAGGGGTGGGCGATGGGGATTTGTACATGGATGCAGGGGTGGACGGTGGGGATTTGTACATGGATGCAGGGGTGGGCGATGGGGATTTGTACATGGATGCAGGGGTGGGCGGTGGGGATTTGTACATGGATGCAGGGGTGGGCGATGGGGATTTGTACATGGATGCAGGGGTGGGCGATGGGGATTTGTACATGGATGCAGGGGTGGACGGTGGGGATTTGTACATGGATTCAGGGGTGGGCGGTGGGGATTTGTACATGGATTCAGGGGTGGGCGATGGGGATTTGTACATGGATGCAGGGGTGGGCGATGGGGATTTGTACATGGATGCAGGGGTGGGCGATGGGGATTTGTACATGGATGCAGGGGTGGGCGGTGGGGATTTGTACATGGATTCAGGGGTGGGCGATGGGGATTTGTACATGGATTCAGGGGTGGGCGATGAGGATTTGTACATGGATTCAGGAGTGGGCGGTGAGGATTTGTACATGGATTCAGGGGTGGGCGATGGGGATTTGTACATGGATTCAGGGGTGGGCGATGAGGATTTGTACATGGATTCAGGGGTGGGCGATGGGGATTTGTACATGGATGCAGGGGTGGGCGATGGGGATTTGTACATGGATGCAGGGGTGGGCGGTGGGGATTTGTACATGGATTCAGGGGTGGGCGATGGGGATTTGTACATGGATTCAGGGGTGGGCGATGAGGATTTGTACATGGATTCAGGGGTGGGCGGTGAGGATTTGTACATGGATTCAGGGGTGGGCGATGAGGTTTGTACATGGATTCAGGGGTGGGTGGTGGGGATTTGTACGTGGATTCAGGGGTGGGCGATGGGGATTTGTACATGGATGCAGGGGTGGGCGGTGGGGATTTGTACATGGATTCAGGGGTGGGCGGTGGGGATTTGTACGTGGATTCAGGGGTGGGCGATGGGGATTTGTACGTGGATTCAGGGGTGGACGGTGGGGATTTGTACATGGATTCAGGGGTGGGCGGTGAGGATTTGTACGTGGATTCAGGGGTGGGTGGTGGGGATTTGTACATGGATTCAGGGGTGGGCGATGAGGTTTGTACATGGATTCAGGGGTGGGTGGTGGGGATTTGTACGTGGATTCAGGGGTGGGCGATGGGGATTTGTACATGGATGCAGGGGTGGGCGGTGGGGATTTGTACATGGATTCAGGGGTGGGCGGTGGGGATTTGTACGTGGATTCAGGGGTGGGCGATGGGGATTTGTACATGGATGCAGGGGTGGGCGGTGGGGATTTGTACGTGGATTCAGGGGTGGGCGGTGGGGATTTGTACGTGGATTCAGGGGTGGGCGGTGGGGATTTGTACGTGGATTCAGGGGTGGACGGTGAGGACTTGTACGTGGATTCAGGGCTGGGCGGTGGGGATTTGTACGTGGATTCAGGAGTGGGCGGTGGGGATTTGTACGTGGATTCAGGGAGGGGAGATTTGGAGAATTGCAACATTGGAGATTTGCAACAATCTTGCACAAAAAGGCTTGTAAAGATTGTCCTAACAATTACAGATCAGTCGGTTTGTCAGTGGGAAAATTTCTAGAAACAATTATGCAGGGTAGAATTAATACTCACGTGAAAAAATGTGATTGATTAGAAGAATCAGCATGGAAAATCACGTCTAACTAATTTGTTGGAGCTTTTTGAAGAGATAAGAAAGAGAATTGAGGGAGGGCTGTTGATGCAGTTTACATTGACTTCCAAAAGTCGTTTGATATTGTGCCACACAGACTTGTGAGGAAAATTATAGGGCCTGGAATGAGAGGGATAATAGTAAGATGAATTCAAAATTAGCTGCGGAATAGCAAACAGGGTCTAATGGTTAATGGGTATTTTTCAGGCAGGTAGTAGAGTTCGCCAGGGTTGGTATTTGGACACTTGCTTTTGCCAGTTACATATGAATGATCTAGCTCTTGCTATGCTCGGGGACAGTTTCAAAATTAGCAGAGAAAACTTGGGAGAATTGTTACCTCTGAAGTGGATAGTTTAGAATTTCAAAAAGACAGTTACGCAGTGCAGAGAAGTATGAGGTATCACATTTTGGTAAAAAGAACATGAGACAGTACAAAACAAAGAATACTGTTCTAAAGGTTGTGCAAGATCAAAGAGAACATAAGTCATTAAAGGTGACAGGACAGGGAGAGAGAACTGTTAATAAAGCATACAGTTTTCATAAATAGGAGTATAAGAGAGAAGAGCAGAGAGGTTATGATGAACTTGTTTAAGAAAATGACTAGACTTCAGCTGAAGTATTGTGTACGGTTCTGGGTGCCACATTATGGAAAGGATGTGAATGCAGTGGAGACATTTGCAAGAATAGTTCCAGGGATGAGACACTTCAGATATGTGGAAGATTGAGAAGTTGGGACTGTCTTCCTTGGAGATGACCTGGCCAAGAGAAGATCTGATAAATTTCAAAATCATGGGTCTAATTTGAGAGTATAACCGTGCTCACCTATAAGCGGACGAAGAATCAGAGGGCACAGTTTTAAAGTATCCTGCAAAAGAAACAAATGCAAGGTGAGAAAAGATTTTTCACACAGTGAGTCGTTAGGATCTAGAACATGCTTCCTAGAGTGTAGTGGAGGCAGCCTGAATTGAGGCATTCAAGGACATTGGATAATTGTTTAAATATAAACTATTTGCAGGGTTATGGGGAAAAGGCAGGAGATTGACACTAAGTTAAATTGCACAGACGGTTGTTGCAGACATGATAGGCCGAATGAACTGCATTCACATCCTTTCCATAATGTGGCACCCAGAACCGTACACAATACTTCAGCTGAAGTCTAGTCATTATCTTAAACAAGTTCATCATAACCTCTCTGCTCTTCTCTTATGCTCCTGTTTATGAAAACTGTATGCTTTATTAACAGTAACAGCTCTGTGATTCTGTGCTGTAAAAGAAAGAAATAGACTCAGGAGTTTGCACTGACACCGTTGAGCCTGCTCTGATTTTTTTTATAAAATGATACCTGAATTTCTACATCAGCTCTACTTTCCCACCTGATCCCCCTCAATACCTGAAACTTTCTCCTCATCCCAGTCCTAAATGGCTGACTATTTGTACTTAGATATTACCTCTAGTTCTGGACTCCATGCATAGAAATAACATCTCAGCATCTACCTAGTCAACCCCGTGGAATTTTACGTTTCCACAAGATCGCCTCTCACTTTTGTAACTTCAAGCATGCCAATTCCACACAATCTCAGGACAGCCATTTCCTCCCAAGGATCAATTTTTGATGCATCTTCTTTGCAGCAATGATATAGTTCCTTGAGTAAGGAGTCCAAAACTGTACTCAGTGGTCTAGGTGTGCTTTGACTTAAAGCCATGTGGATTTGTAGCTTCATTTTATCAGTTTTAGACACAAACTCCCCAGTTCACCATAAAGATTCACATACCATTTGCCTTCCTAATTAGTTACTTTACATGCATGTTCACTTTCTGTGATTTGCAAACAAGGAAACCCAAATTGAATCCCAACAATCATTGAAAAGATACTCCGCTTTTCCATTCTTCCTGCCAAAGTGGATAATTTTACACTTCCCATGTTATATTCCATCAGCCATCATCTTACCCAGTTACTCAATTGGTCTGTTTTCCTGTTCCATAATCCAATCGCACGTAGACTTCTGTCAGCTTTTAAAAAAAATAAATCCTGGATTGGTGAAATAAATATTGAAATGCATACAACTATTCCAAATGAAAGACCAATGTTTGATTGCTCCTTTTAGATAGATGGTTGTGTACAGAAATGTTAAGCTGTCTATGTTTCCAGCAATTTCTGCTTTTATTTCAGTGAGCATGCAGGCTCCCTCAATCATTTTAATTCAGCAGCTTTCTGACTGTAGCATTACCAACTCTGGAAGTTTTATCACATGATTGCATCACCATCCCATCTTACACAGTCCCAACCCAAATAATATTTGTTATAACAAAGAAAATACTCAAAAAAAAAAAGTAATAAAATATAATGCATCTCTGGACTTGCTACTAGTTTGGTTGCAGCAACATCCAGAAAACTAACGTTAACTTCGAGAGATTCCAATAGAGTCCTGGAATATTAGCAATGCCACAGGGTTATGTCAGCCATTTCTGATAACTGATTGAGAAATCACAGCTGATAGTTGCAATTCTTTGGGAAATTTTAACTCAGTTGGCATTGTCATTAGAGACTCCCAGTAGTTTGTTTAAGTAATGTATTGATCTCGGTTAGTGGGCCTTTCTTTTAAGAGTTATAGAGTCATGCAGCATAGAAACAGGCCCTGCAGTCCACCATGTCAATGCTGATCAACAAACACCAAACTATATTAATCTGGTTTGTCTACACAAGTTGATGGCTTACTATGCTCTGGCAATTTTAAGTTCTGGTCCAGATGCTTCTTGAATGTTGCAGAAGTGCTTGGCTCCACTACCCTCTCAGGCAACATACTCCAGAAACGTCTGCCATGGAGAAAAGATTCCCGTGGTCTACCCTATCTATGTCTCTCATAATTTTTATACCTCAATCAGACCTCACCTCAGTTTCCTCTGCTCCAGGAAAACAGCCCAGTCTCTCCTCATGACAGAGACTTTCCATCTCAAGCAACATCCTCGTGAATCTTCTCTGTACCCCCTCCACTGTAATCAAGTCCTTCTAATAGTGTAACGACCAGACTGCACACAGTATTCCAACTGTGGCATAACTAATGCTCCGTAATGTTGCAACAAGATTCCCCAACTCTTATAATTCTGTGTCCCAACTCATGAAGGCAAGCATCCCATGTGCATTCCTGTCTACCTGTGCTGACACACCAAGGTCCCTTTGTTCCAAAGTGCTACTTAGGGATCTACCATTCATTATTAACTCTGCTCGTTGCACCCTTACAAAATTCAGTAGATTTGTCAAGTGTGATTTCCTTTTTGTAAATCCGTGCTGACTCTTTCTGATCCTGTCACTGTTTTCTGTGTACTCTGCTATTAAAGCTTTTGTAATGATCTCTAGCATTTTCCTTACTATCAATGTCGGCTAATTGGTCTTTAATTCCCTATTCCCTCTCGACCTCCTTTTTAAGCTAATGGGGTTGCATTAGCTGGTTGCATTAACTACCCTTTAATCCATAGGAACTGTCCCAGAGTCGATTGAATCTTGGAAGATGATCACCAATGCATCCACTATTTGTTGGACCACTTCCTTAAGTACTTAGATGTAGCTTATTGGTCCCTGAAAAATTACCAGTCTTTAATTTCAGCAACTAGTCCAACGCTCACTAATACTGGTTTCCTTCAGTTGCTCCCTCTGACTCGACCCTGTGCTTCTCAACATTTTTGGGTTTTTATTTGTGTCCTCCTCTGCGAAGACAAAGCCAAAATATGTATTTAGTTGATAAGCTGTTTCTTTGTTCCCTATGATAACTTTCCCTGTTTCTGACTGTAAGAATTGTACATTTGTCCTCCCTAATCTTTTTTCTTCACTTACGTACAGAAACTTTTACAATTGCTTTGTATGTTCCCCATAAGTTTTCTCTCATACTCTACTTCCCCATTCTTAAACCAATTCCTTTGTCCTCCTTTGTTAAAATTTAAACTGATGCACCGATCTACTGGGTTTTTTTTTGGCCAATTTGAGTGCCATTTCCAAATCCCTAATTTCCCTTGTTAGCCATGGTCGGGCCACCTTTCCTGTTTTACTTTTGTGCCACACAGAAATGAACAATTGTTGCAGTTCATCCATGCAGTCTTTAAATGTTTTCCATTTTCTGTCCAACATCATCCCTTTAAAATGTCCCCCAGTTTATCATAGCCAGCTTGTGCGTTATGCCATTGTAGTTTCCTTTGTGACCCTCAACTGAGAATCAACCGCATCACTTGCAATTTTAATGGTGAATTTTATTATATTATGGCTTCAGCATGCTATGACTTAGTCCCCATGACATATTGCCTCAGAGTGTCTGTGATGCAGTGAATCAACGCATCTGCGCCACAGTACATTGCAACACCTATGTCACTGCAATCAGAGCAACAATGGCTGCCATCCCTATGAAATAATCTAGCATTGAAAATTTACGAATCCCACAAAACAATTTTTCCTTATTGAAAAGTAATTAAACTCCAGTGCCTGTATCTTGGACAGGTTTGAGCTTTGATCTTGCATTGATTTAAGTGCAGTCATACTTTAGCAGTAGAATATTGCATTATTCATTTCAGGCCATGAAGCTCACATTATTATTAAACATTCTATATTAGAAAACATATTGTTCAACTCACCATGAGTCATCCTAATATTAATGTTCATGTCTGTTTTGGGGGCCAACTAGGTGTTTCACAGTTTGTTGTCTAAGTGTTTCTATCTTGCTGTTTCATTCTTGTTGTCAACTATGGCTTCTCTTTGCAAAATGGCGATTGTGCTGTTGAGACCTTTGCAGTAGTCAGTGAATTGCAAGTTAAACACAGGGCTTGGTTTGGTACAGCTGAGGTTGAATGGTACTTGAATGGGAAGTGGGATGGAGGATGCCAAATTGGTCAACAAAATACCAACATTTATCCCTAAGACAGAAGTTGCAGTATTCCTTTCATCATCTACTAGCTTGTTTCTACTTCTCTGCAAAATCAATCCAGCCAGTGATAACTGAATATTTTCATTGGTAATGAATTACTGTAGTTTTTAAATGTTTTTAAAAAGTAACAATTAAGATACTGATAAAAATTTAAAAGCCTAGCAAAAGTATGTGAATGTCAGGTTGCTGCCATTCCTAGTCAACTTCCAATGCAGTCTCAGATGGCACATGAAGAATAACCATTTGGGAGTGAGGCCACCTGATCATTGATACCTTAGAAGCTGTATCCCAACAAGACTCTGTACCTTCAGAGGAGGTGTAAAAATTATTTCTGTCCGAAGATTTTGTGAAAAGATATGTAAATTGCATCAAATGGTGTCCTTCAGATTAGTGCTTCTCTCTCTGATTATAGTAATTTGTACAGTGTCAAGTTATAGTTTACAATCTATTCCTATTAATTCAGTCATTGTTTATTTGAACAAAGTTCACAATTTCTTGTAGTTCAAATTAATATTAGAAGTAAAGTGGAACAGCAAGCATTTTTTTGCTGAGAGTGACATGCAATCCAAATTCAGATGTACATTGCTCCTTTTTTGTTGCTGGGTCAGATTTATGGAGTCTCCTACTTAACAGCACTGTCGTAACTCTTTCACGTAGATTGTAGCCATTCAAGTGAAAGCCTACAGTCACCTTTTTAAACCAAGTAACTGCGCTAAGAGGAATAGACTGTATTGCTGTAGATTCTGATGGTAAACAGCTAACTATATTACACTGCAGTGCAAAACATTGCGAGGCAAAGGAATACTGCAACTTTGACAATTTTTTGCAAAAATAAAAAGTTGTTCCATTTGTGAGAAGAAACATAGATAAAGGATGCCAGCAAGCTGCCTTAAATGCATCTGTGCAGTTTATATTTTGTGCAAATTGAAATTAGGATTAGCATAGTGTTTCAAATGAATTCTATCTAATTCTTCTCTCTGTTATAAAGCTTCAACATAAACAAGATCTTTTACCCTTTTTTAAACTGGCTTCACTTTGAATACTGTGTGCTGGTGACACTTTCTAGACTCACTTTTTGGATGTGCTTGCACTCTGCAAGGTGAGAGTGCTTGGATTTGCATCCGTAATCTCTCCACACAGTAACTGTCTAATCTTGATTAGCGCATTTGTGAGAGGCAGTAAGTGGGGAGAATTACTGTGAAAAAATAGTACAGGCATAAATAGGCAGCATGCCTCACTGTGAAGTGAAGGAGATACCTTAAGAATGAAATGGGTGAAAAGGAGGTCAAGTGTTTTAAAGTTAGATCATTCTTGTATTTTTGCATTACATTTTAAGTTTAGATTTTTCTTTTAGAAACCTGGGTCATCTGCATGCATTATTATTTAAAAGAATTTCTTTCCTTAGATTGATTCCATTGAGAATTTCAACCTGTCCAATTCTCCATCTGGTGACGAGGTGAAATCACAGATATATTCTCGCTCTCGGTCGCCATCCACAGCAAGTGATATAGAACCTGTGGAGGTGGGTATGTGGCAGTCCTTGTACTGTCTCCTTTTCAAAAAGAAAAACACTTCTATAGTTTTTCCCTTGGCATCACACTGTTTGTAGCCAAGCATGCAGAGGCAAGCAACCTAATGCTGGTATTTAGCCACAGCTCTTCGCAATCAGTGACCCTGTCTCAGGAATAAAGATACTGTTCTCTCTCTCCTCTATCACTCGCAGCATCCTTCACAATGCGTGATTTCAACATTTGGTCAGCATCTGCTTGAGTGTTGAAATCAAAACTCATTGCACTGCATGCCGCAATTTGTTGTAGTCTACCATCTCAAAACTAGAGCACTTTACCTCCCCTAGGCTTTGCTTCCTGTACTATCAGTAAACTTCTAAATCACATGCTTGCTATCAACTGTTATCTCATGTACTGTGCTACTGTTTCTCACATTGTCTGTGTCCTGCAGTATAAAGTCTACTCCTTCAACTCTTGTTTTTAGCAAAGTAGCTTCACCAGAGAAAAAGGAAACCATATTCTTTTAAATGTACTGGCAGATGCCCTCTTGGGTGGCTCAGAAGGAACACACTGTTTGATCAATTCCTTCAGGGTCAGTGTTAAAAAATGGGGGAATCCAGGTAATTGCATAATTTATAATTGCATAATAATTGCTCAAAGGGCTATTGTATGTAGCCATCATTTCAAATTGCAAGTTCATTTAAAAAAATAATTTACAGCAAAAATGGCTTTTGTTGCCTCTAGTAGATTGGATATTCTCACCAAGGTAGTTTTATTTCATCAAAAATAATAAACCATGCTCCCTTTAATGCTAATAAGAAGAATTAAACACAATGTTTGATCAAAATGTTGCCAAGAATAGTAAAATGACTGAAGATTGAGAGTATTTTGTAATTCAGCGAAAACGGATCAAGAAATTAATGAGGAATGGCAGTATGTAGATAGACTAGAAAGAAACATAAAATAGAGAATAGGTGCAGGAGTAGGCCATTCTGCCCTTCGAGCCTGCACCACCATTCATTATGATCGTGGCTGATCATCCTCAATCAGTATCCTGTGCCTTATCTCCATAACCCTTGATTCCGCTATCCTTGAGAGCTCTATCCAACTCTTTCTTAAATGAATCCAGAGACTGGGCCTCCACTGCCTTCTGGGCAGAGTATTCCACACACCCACCACTCTCTGGGTGAAGAAGTTTCTCCTCATCTCTGTCCTAATTGGCCTACCCCTTATTTTTAAGCTGTGTCCTCTGGTTCGGCACTCACCCATCAGCGGAAACATGTTTCCTGCCTCCAGAGTGTCCAATCCTTTAATAATCTTATATGTCTCAATCAGATCCCCTCTCAGTCTTCTAACCTTAGGGGTATACAAGCCCTGTCGCTCCAATCTTTCAACTTAAGATAGTCCTGCCATTCCAGGAATTGACTTCGTGAACCTACGCTGCACTCCCTCAATAGCCAGAATGTCTTTCCTCAAATTTGGAGACCAGAACTGCACACAATATTCCAGGTGCGGTCTCACCAGGGCCCTGTATAGCTGCAGAAGAACCTCTTTGCTTCTATACTCAATCCCTCTTGTTATGAAGGCCAGCATGCTATTAGCTTTCTTCACTACCTGCTGTACCTGCATGCTTACCTTCATTGACTGGTGTACAAGAACACCCAGATCTCTTTGTACTGCCCCTTTACCTAACTTGACTCCATTTAGGTAGTAATCTGCCTTCCTGTTCTTGCCACCAAAGTGGTTAACAATACATTTATCCACATTAAACTGCATCTGCCATGCATCTGTCCACTCACCTAACCTGTCCAGGTCACCCTGTAATCTCCTAACATCCTCCTCACATTTCACCCTGCCACCCAGCTTTGTATCATCAGCATATTTGCTAATGTTACTATTAATACCATCTTCTATATCATTAATATATATTGTAAAAAGCTGCAGTCCCAGCACTGATCCCTGCGGTACCCCACTGGTCACTGCCTGCCATTCCGAAAGGAAGCCGTTTATCACTACTCTTTGTTTCCTGTCAGCCAACCAATTTTCAATCCAAGTCAGTACTTTGCCCCCAATACCATGCGCCCTAAGAAGCAAAACTAAATTATCAACCTTTCTATAGATAAATGAGAAGAGTAGTGAAAACAAATGTGGGCTCATTAGGGGCAGAAACTGGTGAAATAAAAATGACGAACTGGGGAATTAAAAAGGAACTTGCTACTTGTCTTCATGGTGGGTACATAAACATTCTAGAAGTAATGGCAAACCAAAGATCACAGTGAAAATGAAAAATCTTTTTAAAAGTCTGACTGTTAAGAAATAGTAGTGAAAAATTAATGAGTGGCTTCCTACAGTTATCCAGGGCTTTGATAAGACCACACCTGAAAAAGCACACACAGTGTTGGTCCCCATTGGGATGGACAATAAATACTAACACAGCCAGTGACCCCACACTCCATGAATGATTTTGTTAACTAATTTAAGGAAGAATGTATTTGCTTTAAAGATGGTACACAAGGGGATCACTAGATTGGTCCTGGAATGAGAGGATTGCCCAATAAAAGGAGGTTGAGTAAAATAATCTCGAGATTTAAGAAGACTCAAAGGTGATCCATTGAAATATGCAAGGTATTCTGAAGAGGCCTGATAAGGTAGACAGACACAGAGAAGTTGCATCCCTTCGCTGGAGAATCAAAAACAACGCAGAGTCTTGGAACAAGGGAACAAGGGATCTATCTTTTAAAACGAAAATGAGGGAACATTTCTCCACTTAAAGAATTGTGTGAATTTTTTTTAAATTTGTCTACTGCAGAGGGTTGGTGATTGCCCAATTGCTGGAAATACTGGATGAGATGAACAGATTTTTCATGTCTCAAGAATTATTAGGAAAGATGGGATAGTGAAGTTGAAGCTCAAGATCAGCCATGATCATATTGAATGGTAGAGCAACTTGGTGGGTTGTTCCTGTTTCTTATGTTCTAATGCAGAAAATTAGCCACATCATGTTGAGTGGCAGGACCAACTCTGCTATTTTTAATGTTCTTCTGGCCACCTCGTGTTATAGGATGCATGGTTATTTTTTACCTTTTGGGTGGATTTTGCACAATATAAATATCTACCAGTTCTGAGTGAAGTGCACCTAATCTAAGGAATTCAATCAGATGGTTTTCCCTATTCTTAGGTCCAGAGGAGTTGGATGAATGATTTAGGCATAGGAACACTTGCACACAACAGATTTTTTGCATTTTGATACCATTACATTTAATGTTAACCTCCTGGAAAGGAACAATAAGTTGAAGGAGAACATTTCACCAGTTGTGAAGGAAGTAAGATGTTTGTACTGTCTGATTAACCCTAATTGATTATTCATCCCAGTAATTGAAACTAATCATCTTTATCTGAACTTGAATAGGGAACTGACAATCCTCAACGTACAGTACTGACGCCGACTATCAGGTCCTCCTACAGTGGTTCCAGTGTCTCAACCCCAAAGGTAATGCTCTCTATAACTTCAGATAGCTGTGTTCTCCAAGGATTAGACTTGAGCTCCTTTATAAACTTAATGCATTTGCCCCCTCCCTACACCACCTTCTCCCCTCCACTCTCACTGCTAGAGACTGATCTTTCTTTCTGACCTCTAGGTAGAAACTGTAGGAACTAACCAACCTCCTGGGTGTCAGTTCGTTGGGAGATTTCCTTGTTATCAAGGCATTTTTCTCTGATTAGGCTTTACTCTGCATGTGAGGTTAGAGGTGGACAGAAGTCGATCCACAAATGCATAAACTTTGCATTGAAACTCTGATTTGTAAAGGTACAGTGTGAATACTAAATACATTTTTTATGCAACCCATCTGTTTAAATAAATGAGCACATGACTGCTTTAAAAAGATTTGCACACCACTTTTTTTCAGTATTTGTCCATTAATCTTTGCACAGATGATTTGGAGGAAGACACTCCTTTGAACTAGTAATCCATATTTAAAGGAGTGTTGATGACAGCAAAGGATTGGATTATTTCTCCATGACAGCATGTGTTATCCAGCAGCTACCAGTGTGAGCAATGAGCATTAAATGCCATTCAGAGTTCAACGACTATCGATGCTTACTATAAGGTTTTTTTTCTCTTTTACAGCCGAAGGCTCATCAGTTTGTCGTGAAATCATTTAACACACCAACAAAATGCAATCAGTGCACATCTCTGATGGTTGGCCTAGTCCGTCAGGGCTGCACTTGTGAAGGTGAGAATAATCAATAGGTATGTCTTAACAGCCATTGCTTTCAGTGTCATTCAAGATGAGAATTACTTTGTCATTTCAACATAATTAACACAATACTTTTGGGACTAATTTGGTTCAGTGTTAATCATGAGACTTTTTAAATGTAATATTGTTAGCTAAATTTTACAGTCCTCACTGATTTTATTGGTTGATTTTGGTCTTGGCTCTGTATGAGTTGAACAGCAATACTGGCCTCTACCACCTCTTCACCCTATCATTATTGGCCAGGCTTCAGTCAGCTGAGCCCTTAATTCCCTGTAAATCTCTCCAATATTATCTCCTTTAAGACCATTCCTAAAACCAAGCTATTGAATATCCCTCTGAATATCCCCTTTAGTTTCATGTTGATTATGTTCCTGTGAAGCACCTAGGAACATTTTACCATGTTGAAGTTGCTGTGTAAATCTAAGTAGTTGTTAGTTGCCCAAGGTGAACAGAGTGAGCTTCAATAACCACAGACAAGTTTATGTGTCACAGTCTCCTGTCACAGATCATGTAGTTTTCCTATCGATTTAGGTTTTGCATCTTACCTAAACTGCTTCTTAATAATCAAAGAAACAGAGAACATCAGATTCAGATGCAGGAAACCTAAAATAAAAATAGAAATTGTGGAAGAAACTCAGTAGATCTGGCAGCATCTATGGAGAGAAAAAAGGCCTCCAACAGATGCTGCCAGACCTGCTGAGTTCCTTCAGCAATTTCTATTTTAGCTTCTTAATAAATTCTCTTTTGAGTTTCTAACAACTGCTGAAGGTAATCCGTGATTCCCAAACTCTAAAACTTACACAGGGTCGGCATCACCATCAAAAGTAAATTTGTTTGGTGCCTTTTAGTGAATTTCCTGTGGGATAAACAAATGCCCCACTTCACCTTGCCAAGGAATCAGCTTGCAGCTGTCACCATATGCTGCTGTATTCCAACTCTTTACAGCAACAAAGTCAAAGAGGTATTCTACACCAACCTTGAACAAATCAGAGCTCAAGTCCCAATAAACAGAAAAGTCATAGAGTCATTTAGCATGAAATCAGACCCTTCAGTTCAACAAGTTCATTGTAATTTAGTGCTTCTCTGCCATATCTTAGAGCTTCAGTAGCAATGTTGTTATTTTCATTCAGGTAATCTGGATATTGCTGGCTTGTTCAGCATTTATGGCCCATTCATAGTTGCCCTTGAGAAGATGGTGGTGAGCTGCTGCCTTGAAATGCTGCAATCCATTTAGCATAGGTACACCCACAATGCACTTAGAGAGGGAGTTCCCTAACAGCATTGTGGGACTACAAATTGGCAAGAGTACATAAAATTTGAGGTACGTATAATTAGATTGGTGTGGGAGAATTGGGCTCCAATTCATGGAACACTGGCACCAGTAGTGGGAATAGAGAGAGTTTTTCAATGAGACAGACTTTAATTGAACCATACTAGGGCTATTTTCCTACTGAATCATATACTTGGGTTTATAGATAAGGATTTAAACTAATTAGTTGGGAGAGATTTGCTTGAAGAAACACTTAAAAATTAAAAAGAAATGAGGAAGCAAAGGTACAGAGTAGTAAAGAGGTGAACAATAATCAAAGTGTGACAGGAATAGGTAAAAGGTGAGGAGACAAGTGCGACAGAAATTAAAATCAGAATGATTCTTGATAACAAAAAGTTTGTTTCAGTCTCCTTATCTGAATGCACATATGCATTATAGCAAAATAGATGAGTTGAGGGCACAAATAGAAATAAATGAATATGACTTGGTAGCTATTACCGAACTGTCGTTCCAGGGTGACCAGGACTGAGAACTGTATTCAAGTTTATTCAGAGTTCGGAAAAATTAAGCAAGTAGGAATATAAGGTGGAGTAGTATTGCTAGAAAGGAAGGTATCAGTGCAATGGAGAGTAGTGATACAGGTGTGATAAATTGTTATGTGGAATCAGTTTGGATGGAAGTAAGGAATAGCAAGGAAAACAAGTCATGGATGGCATTGTCTTCATGGCCCAGAGAGTTGCTTCACTGTAGTACATTATATAAATCATGAAAGGGTGATATCGTCACTGATGATTCCAATCTGTAGATTAACTGGACAGATCAGATGGGCAAGGGTAGCATAGAGGATGAATTTGTATAGTACATCGGGGACTTTTTCTTAGAGCAGTATGTTGCAGAACCTATCCAGGAACAGGCTTTTTTAGATCTAGTATGATGTAATGATACAGAATTTAAAACAGATTTGTAGTAAAGGATCCTCTAGGATGTAGTGATCACAATATAGTACAATTTTACATTCAGTTTGAGGGAGAGCAACTCATTCACAAACCAGTGTCCTCAGTTTAAATAAGGGCAATTACAGAGGTATGAAGAAAGTGTTGTTATAATCAGGCTGGGAAAATAGTCTAAGGGGAAAGGTGGTGGATAACCACTGAGGGACATTTAAGTAGATATTTCATAATACTTAGCAAAAATTAATTCCAGTCAGAAAGAAGGATGAACCATCCATGGCTAATGAAGATGGTCAAGGTATATGTACAATCAAAAATTAAAGCATAAACTAGTGGTAGACCAGAAGATTGGGATAATAGAGTCATAGTCATTCGGCATGGAAACAGGCCGTTCGGCCCAACTTGTCCATGCCAACCTGATTTCCGAAACTGAATTAGTCCCATTTGGCTGTGTTTGGCCCATATCCCTCTAAAGTTTTCCTATCCATGTAACTGTCCAAATGTAATGTAAATGCTGTAATTGTACCCACCTCCACCACATCCTCTGGCAGCTCGTTCCATATATTATGTTTTTAAGAACCAACAGCAGATGACTAAAAAGTTATTTGTAAGATAGAAAATTGATTATGAACATAAATTGGCAAGAAGTATAAAAATAAATAGCAAGAGTTTCTACAAGTGGATAAAAAGAGAATAAGAAAGATAAACTATGTCCTTGGAGATGCAACTGTAGATTTGATACAGAAATAGCAAATAATTTAAACCAATATTCTGCATTGGTCTTAACAGTGAAAGACACTGCAAGTTTCCCATAGATATCAGATACGCTAATGGGAAGAAAGGCCTTGTAACATTCTCTATCATAAGGTATTGACAAACCAATGGAACTGAAGGCAGACAAGTCACCAGGACTTGATGGATTGCATCCAAGGATTTTAAAGGACATAGCTGCAGCGATAGTAGAGTCATTGGTCAAAATGCTCCAGAACTCACTGGATTCTCATGTAATGAAACACAGGGACTAGTTAAAGTCTGTCTGCCTCAGTGCAAGGAGTGTCAGAAATAAGAGTGACGAACTTAGAGAGCATGGATTAGTACTTGGGGAAACGATGTTGTGGCCATAATGGAGATGTGGGTTTCACAGGGGCAGGAATGGTTGCTTAATGTTCCAGGGTTTAGAATGTTTAACAAGAACAGGGAGGGTGGAAAAAGAGGAGGGGGTGTAGCATTGCTAATCAGAGAGTGCATCACAGTTACAGAAATGATCAGAGTCTGCTGAGTCAGTATGGGTGGAAGTTAGGAACAGCAAGGGAACAGCCACCGCATTGGGGGTTTTCTACAGACCTCCTAATAGCAGTAGAGAGATTGAAGATCTCATAGGCTGGCAGATTTTGGAAAAATGCAGATGTATCAGGGTTGTTGTTATGGGTGATTTCAACTTTCCCAATATCGACTGGAACCTCCTTAGTGCAGATGGTTTGGATAGAGCTGTTTTTGTCAGGTGTGTTTAGGAGGGTTTCCTTACTCAGTATGTAGACAGACCGACGAGGGGAGAGGCCATTTTGGATTTGGTGCACGACAATGAGCCAAGACAGGTGTCAGATCTCGCGGTGGGAGAGCACTTTGGTGACAGTGATCACAACTGCCTAACATTTAACATAGCCTTAGAGAGGGAAAGGAGCAGTTACTGAGGAAAGATATTTAATTGGGGAAAAGGAAATTATGACGCTATCAGGCAGGAGTTGCGAAGTACAGACTGGGAGCCGTTGTTCTGCAGAAAGGGCACTACAGACGTGTGGAGACTGTTTAAGGAGCAGTTGTTGCGAGTGATGCACACATTTATTCCTCTGAGACAGTTAAGAAGGGATAAGATTAAGGAACCTTGGATGACGAGAACAGAGGAGCTTCTCGTCAAAAGGAAGAAGGCAGCTTACGTAAGGTGGAGGAAGCAAGGATCTAGCACAGCTTTAGAGGATTACAGGCTTGCTAGAAAGGAGCTCAGAATTGAACTGAAGAGAGCCAGGAGGGGACACAAAAAAAGCTTGGCAAGAAGGATTAGGGAGAACCAAAAGGCGTTTTACTCACACATGAGGAATAAGAGAATGATGAGGGAGAAGGTAGGGCCGATCAGGGATAGTGGAGGGAACTTGTGCGTGGAGTCTAAGCAAATAGGGGAAGCCCTAAATGAATATTTTGCTTCAGTTTTCTCTAAAGAAAGGGACCCTGTTGTGAATGAGAACTTTGAGGAGCTGGGATACAGGCTTGACCAGATCAAGATTGATGAAGTTGATGTGCTGGAAATTTTGGAAAACATTAAAGATTGATAAGTCCCCAGGGGAAGACCAGATTTATCCTAGACTGCTCCGGGAAGCAAGAAAGGAGGTTGCTAAGCCGCTGACAAAGATCTTTGCCTCCTCACTCTCCACGGGAGTTGTACCGGAGGATGGAAGGAGGCGAATGTTGTTCGTCTTTTCAAGAAGGGTAATAGGGAAATCCCTGGCAATTACAGACCAAGTCAGTCTTACATCTGTGGTCAGCAAAGTTTTGGAAGAATTCTGAGGGATAGGATCTATAGCTATTTGGCAAAGCATAGTGTGATTAAAGGCAGTCAGCATGGCTTTGTGAGGGACAGGTCATGCCTCACAAATCTTATTCAGCTGTGCGAGGAGGTGACGAGACAGGTCGACGAAGGTCAAGCAGTGGATGTGGTGTATATGGACTTCAGCAAGGCATTTGATAGGGTTCCCCATGGTAGGCTCATTCACAAAGTCAGGAAGTATGGGGTACAGGGAGATTTGGCTATCTGGATTCAGAATTGGTTGACTGACAGAAGGCAGAGAGTGGTTGTAGATGGAAAGTATTCTGCCTGGAGGTCAGTGTTGAGTGGGGTCCTGCAGGGCTCTGTACTTGGGCCTCTGCTCTTTCTAGTTTCTATAAATGACTTGGATGAGGAGGTTGAGGGGTGTGTTAGTAAATTTGCCAATAGCACAAAGGTTGGATGTGCCGTCGATAGTATCGAGGGCCACTGCAGGCTGCAGCGCGACATAGACAGGATGCAGAGCTGGGCTGAGAAATGGCAGATGGAGTTCACCTGGATAAATATGAAGTGATGCATTTTGGAAGGTTGAACTTGAATGCTGAATATAGGGTTAAAGACAAGATTCTTGGCAGTGTGGAGGAACAGAGGGATCTGGGTGTGCAAGTACATAGATCCCTCAAGGTTACCACCCAAGTAGCTCGGGTTGTTAAGAAAGCCTATGGTGTTTTGGCTTTCATTAACAGGGGATCGAGTTTACGAGCAGAGAGGTTTAGCTACATCTCTACAAGTCCCTGGTGAGATCACACTTGGAATATTGTGTCCCGTTCTGGTCGCCCTACTATAGGAAAGATACAGAGGCTTTGGAGAGGATGCAAAGAAGGTTTACCAGGATGCTGCCTGGACTGGAAGGCTTGCCTTATGAAGAGAGGTTGAATAAGTTTGGACTTTTCTCTCTGGAGAGAAGGAGGAAGAGAGGAGACCTGATCGAGGTGTACAAAATGAGAGGAATAGATAGAGTCAATAGCCAGAGACTTTTCCCTAGGGCAGGATTGACGGGTACAAGGGGTCATAGTTTTAAGATATTAGGGGAAAGGTAGAGAGGAGACGTCAGAGGTTGTTTCTTTACGCAGAGAGTTGTGAATGCATAGAATGCGTTGCCAGCGGTGGTGGTGGAGGCGGAGTCATTAAGGACATTTAAGCAACTGCTAGACATGCACATGGATAGCAGTGAGTTGAGGGGTGCGTAGGTTAAGTTATTATATTTCACATTAGGATTCAACCTCGGCACAACATCATGGGCCAAAGGGCCTGTTCTGTGCTGTACCTTTCTATGTTCTATGATTCTCAGACTGTTCCAGTGGATTGGAAAAGCACTAATGTGACATCCAGTTAGAAGGGAGGGAGACAGGGAGATTATGGGCCACTTAGCCCAATGTCTGGCATTGAGAAAGAGCTAGTCTGTTATTAAAGAAAGAAATGGCAGGGCATTTAGAAAAGTTTAATGCAATCTAGCAGAATCAACATGGTTTTGTGAAAGGGGAATTATATTTGAGAAATTTGCTAGAGTTCTCTGAGGATAGGACAAGCAGAATCAGTTAAGGAAAACCAGCAAATCTAGTATATATGGATTTCTCAAAGGCATTTTATAAAATATCACTGGGTAGGAGCTTAAGTAATGGGATAATATATTAGTGTTGATGAGGATTAATTATTCACAAAAAAAAAGACATTTGTGACAAATAATGCCCCAGAAATGTTGGGGAGCACAGGGTTTAGTGAGAGGAAGAAATTCTGTCAATTGGGAAATGATGTCGGGGAACTTGATAGGATTGAAGGCCAATAAGTCCCAGGGCCTGATAATCTATGTCCCAAAGTACTTAAGGAGGTGGCCCTAGAAATATTGGATGTATCGGTAGCAACCTTGCAAGTTTCTATAGACTCTGAAAAAGTTCCTACAGATTGGAAGATAGCTTATGTAACCTGTCTGTTTAAAAAGGGAGGTGGAGAGAAAACTGGGAGTTATAGACCAGTCAGCCAGATATTGGTAGTCAGTAAAGTGCTGAAGTCCATTAGAAAAGGTTTAATAGCTGGACACTTGAAAACAATGGCTAGATTAGACAGAGACAGCATGGATTTATGAAAGAAAATGCATGCTTGACAAACTTCCAGGAATTCTTCAAGGATGTAAATCATAGAATTGATGGGCGGGAACCAGTGAATTCAGTTTATTTAAACTTTCAGAAGTCCTTTAACAAAGTCCCACATAAGAGATTAGCATGTAAAATTAAAGCAAATGGGATTGAAAGTTAGTGTATTTAGAATGGACGGAAAACTGGTTGACATACAGAAAACAAAGAGTAGGAAGATCTGAGTCTTTTTCCAAATGGCAGACTAATAGAGTAACATAGGGATCAGTGCTAGGTACAACTCTGGTCACTAAACTGGAAAGGGTGCAGAAAGCATTCATAAGGATGTTATCAAGACTGGAGGGTTTGAGTTAAATAAGGAGAGACTGTACAGGCTGAGATTTTTTCTGGAGCATAGGAGGCTGAGGGGTGACCTTACAGAGGTTCATAAAATCATGAGGGGCAGAGATCAGGTGAATAGCCAAGGTCTTTTCCCTAGGGTAGTGGAGTCCAAAACTAGAGAGCATAGGTTTAAGGTGAGAGCAGAAAGATTTAAAAGGGACCTGAGGGGCAACTTTTTCACACAGAGGTTGGTGTATATATGGAACAAAGTGCTGGAGGAAATGGTAGAGCCAAGTACAATTACAACATTTAAAAGCCATTTGGATAGATCCTTGAATAGGAACAGTTCAGAGAGACATGGACCAAATGCAGGCAAATGGAGCTAGTTCAGTTAAGGAAACTTGGTTGGACCGAAGGGTCTGTTTTCATGCTGTATAGCTCTATGACTTAATTCACACTATATATTAATGATTTAGATGAGGCGACTAAATGTGATATCCCCAAATTTGCAGATAACACAAAGCTAAATAAGAGTATAAGTTGTGAGGAGGATGCAGTAGTGCTTCAGTATGGTTTGAACAAGCTGAGTAATAAAAAAAAGTGCATGGCAAATGCAGTATGATGTGGATAAATGTGACATTATCCACTTTGGGAGAAAAACAGACAGGTATATTATCTGAATGGCTATAAATTGAGAGGGGGGGAGGTGCCATGAGACCTGGGTGTCCTTGGACACCAGTTGCTGAAGCTAAGTATGCAGGTGCAGTCAATGAAGAGGGGAATTGATATGTTGACCTTTATAGCGAGAGGAGTCATGTTCAGGAGCAGGGATGTTTTGCTGCAATTGTCCAGGACCTTGGTAAGACCAGACCTGGAATATTGTGTGCGGTTTTGGCCTCATTATCTGACGAAGGATGTTTGTGATATAGAGGGAGTGCAGCAAAGGTCTACCAGTTAGCAGGATTGACCTATGAGAAGAGGTTGAATCGATTAGGATTATGTTCACTGGAGTTCAGACTGAGGGGTATATCTTCCGAAATCTATAACATTCTAACAGGACTAGACAGGATAGAAGCAAGAAGGATGTCTCCTCTAACAGGGAGTCTAGAACCAGGGGTCTCAGTCTAAGGATATGAGTAAACCATTTAAGACTGAAATTAGGAGAATTTCCTTACCCAGTGAGAGGTGAGCCTGTGGAGTTCACTACTACAGAAAGTAGTCAAGGGCAAGATATTGTATGATTTCAAAAAAGAGTTTGGCAAGCACCTGGGGCTAAAGGCACCAAGGGACATGGAGAAAAAGTGGTATGATGTAGGGTGATCGGCCAGGATCATAATGGATGGTGGAAGGGCCAAATGAATTCCTCCTACTCCTATTTTCAACGTTTCTGTGTTAATGCTTGGGTATTTTTCAGGTTGGAAAGGAGTAAGTAGCAGAGTACCACCAGGATTTCACTTCAGGCCTCAATTATTTACTATCTATATTGATGACTTGGAAGAAGGGCAAAATTTAATGTACCTAAATTTACTGATGATGCAAAAATAAGAGAGAGAGATCATGTTGGGGTGATGAGGACATGGGGAATATTTAAGGAGATATACTAAGCCGAAATGTGATAGATGGAGTTTAATCTAGGAATGTGTGTGCTCATTGACCTTGGTAGAAGCAATCAAAAGGCAGACTGTTATTTAAATGGACAGTGAAGACGGTTACCTGAGACTACAGTGAGATCTTGATCAGACATTTATCTAAATTAAACTCCATCTGCCACTCCTCAGCCCACTGGCCCGTCAGATCAAGATCCCACTGTAATCTCAGGTAACCGTCTTCGCTGTCCACTACACCTCCAATTTTGGTGTCATCTGCAAACTTACTAACTATACCTTCTATGTTCACATCCAAATTATTTATATAAATGACGAAAAGTAGTGGACCCAACACCAATCCTTGTGGCACTCCACTGGTCACACGCCTCCAGTCTGCAAAATGACTCTCCACCACCACCCTCTGTCTTCTACCTTTGAGCCAGTTCTGTATCCAAATGGCTAGTTCTCCCTGTATTCCATGAGATCTAACTTTGATAACCAGTCTCCCATGGAGAACCTTGTCGAACGCCTGACTAAAGTCCATAAAAATCACATCCACTGCTCTGCCCTCATGGTTCTCTTGATTATGTCTTCAAAAACTCAATTAAGTTCATGAGATGTGATTTCCCACGCACAAAGCCATGTTGACTATCCCTAATCAGTCCTTGCCTTTCCAAATATGTATAAATCCTGTCCCTCTGGATTCCCTCCAACAACTTGCCCACCGCCGACATCAAGCTCATTGGTCTATAGTTCCCCGATTTGTCCTTACCACCTTTCTTAAATAGTGGTATCACGTTAGCCAACCTCCAGTCTTCCGGATCGTCACCTGTGACTATCGATGGTACAAATATCTCAGCAAGGGGCCCAGCAATCACTTCCCTAGTTCCCACAGAGTTCTAGCGTACACCTGATCAAGTCCTGGGGATTGATCCACCTTTATGCCTTTCAAGACATCCAGCACTTCCTCCTCTGTAATATGGACATTTTTCAAGATATCACCATCTATTTCCCTACATTCTATATCTTCCATGTCCTTCTCCACAGTAAACAGAGATGCAAAATACTCTGTTAGTATCACCCCCATCTCCTGTGGCTCCACACAAAGGTTGCCTTGCTGATTTTTGAGGGCCCTTATTCTCTCCCTAGTTACCCTTTTGTCCTTAATGTATTTGTAAAAACCCTTTGGATTCTCCTTAATTCTATTTGCCAAAGCTATCCGATGTCCCCTTTTTGCCCTCCTGATTTCCCTCTTAAGTGTACTCCTACTGCCTTTATACTCTAAGGATTCACTCGATCTATCCTGCCTATACCTTTTTCTTAATGAGACCCTCAATTTCTCTAGTCATCCACATTCCCTACACCTATCTTTCACCCTAACAGGAACATTCAGTCTCTGGATTCTTGTTATCTCATCTCTGAAGGCATTCCATTTTCCAGCCGTCCCTTTGCCTGCGAACATCTGCCTCCAATCAGCTTTTGAAAGTTCTTGCCTAATACCGTCAAAATTAGCCTTTCCCCAACTTAGAACTTCAGCTTTTAGATCTGGTCTATCCTTTTCCATAACTATTTTAAAACTAATAGAATTATGGTCGCTGGCCCTGAAGTGCTCCCCCACTGCCACCTCAGTCACCTGCCCTGCCTTATTTCCCAAGAGCAGGCCAAGTTTTGCACCTTCTCTAGTAGGTACATCCATATACTGAATAAGAAAATTTTCTTGTACACACTTAACAAATTCCTCTCCATCCAAACCCTTAACACTATGGCAGTCCCAGAGTTAAAGACATCTTATGGGGCAGAAAGAGGTCATTTGGCCCATCTTGGCTGCAACAGACCTGCACAACTCTTGTGTCTTTATTCCTCCGCTCCTGCCTCTCTGCCCTCATCTTCTTGCATCACACTTGGTTTCTTTTTGTATCTAATTGAAAGGTGGAGCGGCTTAAGGGGCTAAATATCCTATTCCTGCTCCCATTTTTGCTATGTCCCTACTAAAAAAGGCCATCTGCACTTGATGCCTTGTGTTCTCTGATTGTTGAATTATCTTTTCTGCTTCATACTGATTTGTTGTTATGCTGGTACAGTAGCGTGTCACATGCTACAGAATGGAGTCATTGACACATGTTGAAAATGGAGTCTCTGTTAAGGAGACCGGTGAAGTGCTCCTTCCTCAGGGCATAACTTGCTCCTCTGTGCTTGATGAGAACTTTCCATTTTGGTCAGCTGTGGAATGGTGCCTGGGTGCAGGGACAGTAGGGTAGTCTTGATTGCTCTGAAGAAACCGTGCACATCGTCGTTCTCAGCTAACTGTTGGATCACCTGCACTTTCTCCATCCACCATCTGCTCTTTGGTGTATGGCTTTTCTGTTGGACCTCAGCCTTCAATCATCTGTAGAGCTATTTCTTAGCTCTCAAGTTGAGTTGCTTTTTCAGGTTCAGAAATATCTTGCAATTTTAGCTTATCAGTTGCTAGACTTTATTAAATTCCATTAGAGGGTGTGCAAATCACTGGTTCGGCTAGCTTTTATTGCTCATCCTTAATTGTGCTTGCGGAGAATGTGGTGGTCTGTCTCCTTGAACCGCTGCACACCTACATTGTCATCCAAGAGGGAGTTCCAGGTCAAACCCCCTCAAAACACATTAAGGAGATAGCCTAAATACTAACTTTTATCTTATTTAAAGACAAGTGTAAGGCACTGCTTTCAAGATGTGATTCAATTGGACAAACTACTGGCTTTAAGCAAAACTTTCTTCTTCTTACACCACAGTTAAAATGCAAATTACAAAAAAAGTTTGCATAACTTTAACTCTATCAAAATACTTTGCAAAATAGTATATATTTTAACTAGTACTCAAAAAATTTTTCAATATAGCAGCATCCATAATCATGAGGGGCATGGATAGGGTAAGTAGACAAGGTTTTTCTCCCTGGGGTCGGGGAGTCCAGAACTAGAGGGCAAAGCTTTAGGGTGAGAGGGGAAAGATATAAAAGGGACCAGAGGGTGGCACATGTATGGAATGAGCTGCCAGAGGAAATGGTGGAGGCTGGTACAATTGCAACATTTAAAAGGCATCTGGATGGGTATATGAATAGGAAGGGTTTGGAGGGATATGGGCCGGGTGCTGGCAAATGGGACGAGATTGGGTAGGGGTGTCTGGTCAGCGTGAACAAGTTGGACTGAAGGGTCTGTTCTGTGCTGTACATCTCTATGACTTTATGACCCTTGGCAAAGGTAAATTCAGCGAAACCGATTTCCCTCACTAGGTATGGGGCGGCACAGTGGCTCAGTGGTTAGCACTGTTGCCTCACTGCGCCAGGTACCCGGGTTCAATTCCAGCCTCGTTCTCCCCGTGTCAGCGTGAGTTTCCTCCGGGTGCTCTAGTTTCCTCTCTCAATCACAGAAAGATGTACAGGTCAGGTGAATTGGCCATGCTAAATTGCCCGTAGTGTTAGGTGCATTAATCAGGGGGAAATGGGTTTGGGTAGGTTACTCTTTGGAGGGTCGGTGTGGACTTGTTGGGCTGAAGGGCCTGTTTCCACACTGTAGGGAATCGAATCGAATCTAATCTATCGCCTTCAGTCCAGCAGAAGGAACACTGACAGAAGGAATCTAGCAGCAGAGAGAGCTGTATTTAGCAGCCACAATTCCAAAACTCAAAAATCCAACAACTGAAAGCAAAGTTAGAACCCTGGGACTGTGTAAACCTGACTCAACCCACTCCTGCTTTGTTTGTCTAATTTTTTTTTTAAAACCCAAATCTGATTAGTCTGCTTTCCATGGAGCAGACATCTCTGCACCAGGTTTACAATACCTCCCCTCAAGAGAAACGGGGCAGAACAAATACCACGTTAAGGTACGTTTCCTCACGCTGGATTTTGACCAAGATCTCCTGGTTGTTCTCATTGATACAGCCTTTGGTGTTTCCTGGTTGAGTCACCATGAGTCTGTTCTGACATGTTGATCATGGATACCTTGAGAGCAGACCAAATTCAATTGGCACTCTGGGTCACCAGGAATTGACAAGTTGGTACTGAGGCGCTGGCTGAACGTGGCCTCAGTATCTCAGTATGGATTTTCCTGAGGCACTGTTTCTGTTGCATTGCTGCTTCGGGGCAACGTTGACAATGATGACAAAGCAAATTTGGAGCAAAAAAACTAATATTCATGAGGGCCAAAATGTGGCAAGTGGAATAACATGGATTAGTGTGAGATTATCCATTTTGTTCAGAAGACTAGAAAGGCAACTTGCCTAAACGGAGAGAAACTTCAGAGTGCTTCGATGCAGAGGTATCTGGGTATCTTCATGTGAATCACAGAAAACTGGTTGAATGATGGCAGGGATGGCAGGCAATAAGGAAGGCAAATAGAATTTCGGCATTTATTGCTAAAGGGCTTCAAAGTAGGGAAATGTTGCTGTAACTGTACAAGACGTGAGTGAGACCGCACCTGGAATGCTGCATATAATTTAGGTCCCTTTACTTAAGGTCACCACACGATCAGAAGGATGTGGATGCTTAAGAGAGGGTAGAGACGAGGTTTACCAGGATATTGTCTAATATGGGGGATTTTAGCCAAGAAGGAAGGTTGGTTAGACTGGGTTTGTTTTCACTGAGATTGTGGGGCACCCTGATAGAAATTTATAAGATTGTGAACGGCATGGATAGAGTGGAAAATAGGAGGCTTTTTACCAGGGTCAGTTACTAGGGGACACAGGTTCAAGGTGTTGGGGGAAAGGGGGTGGAATTTAAAGGAGATATGAGAGGCAGCTTTTTCACACAAAGTGTGGTGAGTGCCTGGAATGCACTGCCTGAAGAGGTGGTGGAAGCAGACACAACAGCAACATTCAAAAAACACCTGGATCAATACATGAATCGAAAGGGAATAGGTGGATATAGGATCTGTAAGTGAAGACAGTTTTATTATGGAAGGGAAACTGTGTCAGTGCAGGCTTGGAGGGCCAAAGGGCTGTCTTGTTCTTTGTTCTTTGTTCTTTGGATGTAGTTGCATTGGAGGCAGTTCAGAGGAGATTTGCTATATTGATTCCAGGGTTGAGGGGGTTTGTCTTACGAAAAGAGATTGAGCAGTTTAGGCCTATACTGTCTAGAGTTGAGAAGAATGAGAGAAGATCTGATTGAGAGTATATAAGATGCTAAAGGGGATTGACAGAGTAGACATAGAGCGAATGTTTCCTCATGGGGAAATCTAGAATGAGAGCTCATAATTTTGTGATACAGTTCACTGGTTTAAAACAGAAATAAGGAGAAATTACTTATTTCAAAGGGTGGGGAATCTGTGTAATTCACTACCCCAGAGGATGCCTGATGCTGAAAAACTGAGTAACTTTATGAAGGAGATGGACATTCCTTAATTAGTAATGCATTGAAGAGTTATGGGAAGCAGGAAGGAAAATGGAATTGAGTCTAAGATGTGATTGGCCAAGATTGTATTGAACAGTGGAGCAGGTTCATGGGACTGAATTGCCTATTCCTACTTCTAGTTTTTGTGTTGTTAATCAGCAACTTCTAAATCAATTAACTGGTTTAAGTTCATATTGCTGTTTGTGGGATTTGTTCATCTACCGTGAAGATAAATTAGCAAGTAATGTAAAATGAACAGTAAGAGCTTCTTTAACCATATGAAAAGGAAGAGAGAGGCTCAAGTGAATAAGTGTTGTTTCAAGGAGAAGGCTGTGGAAGTAATAATGGAGACTCAGGAAACAGCAGAGGAGTTGGGAGGTGATGACTTTGTGGTATTATTGCTGGACTGTTAATCCAGAGACCCAAGTAATGTTCTGGGAACCTAGGCCCAAATCGCGCAGTTAATGGATTTTGAATTCAATAAAAATCTGGAATTAAGAATCTAAAAGTGATTGTTGATTGTCAGAAAACCCCATCTGGTTCACTTAAGAAGGAAACTGCCATCCTTACCTGGCCTGGCTTACATGTGACTCCAGACCCACAGCAATGTGCTTGACTTGTAACTACCCTCTGGGAATAAATTCTAGCTTAGTCTTCACACCCTGAATGAATTTTTTAAAAATTTGCATAAATAATTTAGTTTTCATGCTAGAAGTCACTGTATCTTAATTTAATTTATATAAGGGCTCTGACATGTTTCTGAAAAATGTGATAAGTTGCTAGAGATTTGTGTGTTTTCTTTTATTTGTCTGATTTACCTTTCTGTTCCTTGTATTACTAATCCTTTCCAAATACTGTCATTGCCCCAGGGTGCTCATTGCTAAATAGTAATATAGTCAGGATGTTGCAGCCAGATTTTAGGAATGGATACAGCTCATGTTGGTCTTCCTCCTTGTACCCCTGACATAAATTTGACCAAAACTCTGCTGTCCACCTCATAACTCTCACCAGGTCTAGTCCACCCATCACCCGTGGACTCCCTGACCTAAATGGCTACCATTTAAGCAATGTGTCAATTTTAAAATTCTTGTTTTCAAAACCCCTGTGTACCACCATGTTTCTGCATCCTACCTCACGTCCATAACATAAAATTAGGAACTGAAATAGGCCATTCAGCTTCAAGTCTGCTCTGTCATTCAATAAAACTGTCACCAATCTATTTGTGTTTTGACTTCCAGATTCTCATTTACTCCCAATAACCTTTGATTCCCCTGTGTACAAGTTAGCTGCACTTCTTGTATTCTGGATTCTTGAGCATCATTAATTTTTGTCACTCTACTGTGAGAAAATAAGAACGAGGAGCAGGAGTAGGCCATCTGGCTCTTTGAGCCAGCTCCACCATTCAATAAGATCATGGCTGGTCTCTTCATGGCCTCAGCTCCACCTGCCAGCCCTTTCACCATAACCCTTAATTCCTTTACTGTTCAAAAGATTATCTATCTTAGCTTTAAAAACATTTGCTGAAGAAGCCTCAACTACTACCTTGGCAGGGAATTCCATAGATTCACAACCCTCTGGGTGAAGATGCTCCTTCTCAATTCAGTCCTAAATCTGCTTCCTCTAATCTTGAGGCTACACCCTCTTCTCCTTCACGCAGACAGTTAGATTTTTTTTTAGATTAGATTACAGCGTGGAAACAGGCCCTTCGGCCCAACAAGTCCACACCGACCCGCCGAAGCACAACCCACCCATACCCCTACATTTACCCCTTACCTAACTCTACGGGCAATTTAGCACGGCCAATTCACCTGACCTGCACATCTTTGGACTGTGGGAGGAAACCGGAGCACCCGGAGGAAACCCACGCAGACACGGGGAGAACGTGCAAACTCCACACAGTCAGTTGCCTGAGGCGGGAATTGAACCCGGGTCTCAGGCGCTGTGAGGCAGCAGTGCTAACCACTGTGCCACCGTCCTCTCTACTTCTATCCTATTTAGGAAACATCCTCTCTGCTTCGATAAAATCCCCCCTCATTTTATTTATTAAATTCCAATGAATATAATCCCAGTCTACTCAGTCTCTCCTCTTAAGCCAAGCCCCTCAACTCCGGAATCATCCTAGTGAACCTCCTCTGCACCCCTTCTCGTGCCAGTACATCCTTTCCCAAGTAAGGAGACCAAAATTGCACACACTACTCCAGGTGTGCCCTCACCAGCACCCTATACAGCTGCAACATAATCTCCCTGCTTTTAAACTCAGTCCCTTTAACAATGAAGGACAGAGTTCCATTTGCCTTCTTAACTGTCTGTTGCACTTGCAGACCAACCTTCTGTGATTCATACACAAGGGTACCCTGTCTTCAGTGACTTTAACCCTAATTGCCTCCCTAATGCTCTGTATCTCTCTCTTTTGATTAGAACATGCTAAGATTTACACCCTTAACCAACTTTCTTCATTAGAGAACCTAATACTCCTTAAGTGCTGGAGCGTCCAATTTTGTTTGATAATGGCTCCTCTGAAATTGGGAGGCTTTACTGCATTAAAGCTGCTGTAGAAAATGATATAATGATTGTTGGTCACACGGTTACTTGATCAATTAAGGTGTTGTTTCATTTTTAGTATGTGGGTTCTCGTGCCACGTGACTTGTGCAGACAAAGCACCGGCTGTGTGCCCCATCCCACCTGACCAAACAAAGGGACCACTGGGGATCGACCCGCAGAGAGGCATCGGGACAGCATATGAGGGTCATGTTCGGGTAAGAGAGAAACAGTACAAAGCTATGGGTTCACAGACCTGGCTGTAAGTGGGGGAACGTATGATCATTTGAACTGGCAGTCATTCTTGTGCCATCACCAAAGGAAGTCACATTTATGGAAACAGATTCATAGGACGTCATTTCTCACAGCTAAGATCTGTTCCTTATAAACCTTGATATTTTAAATGGTTTAAAGATTCACAAAACCTTTATGCACGTTTCATTAAAAGATCTCTACAATTTACAGAGGCATGTGCTTCACTGTTCTGTTGCTTTCGGTTTATTTACTGTATTAGCCCTGATGGTGACATTTGTCAAGTCCCAGTCCAGGGTGTTGCATTGTTTGAGTTCCATCAGTCAGAGGCAATGGATGATCAAGGACCTTTGTGGTTATGGATATGAATATTGAAGGTCCTATAGTATAATTTGTCAGTATATTACAAGTATGGAAGGCCTTTTATATTTCACTATCTCACTGAAAAGGTAGAATTTCTCATCCACTTTGTCTTCTTTACACAGTCTAATTAGATAGTGCCTTCTAGCCAAGTATTGAGATTTCAAGAAAGAAGCCCATATCCAATCAAAGTGAAGTGAAGCCAGTACTAAAGCCCAACGAAATTGTTTACAACTTCAGAAACAATTTGAAGTAATGGAAAAGAAATTTATCTTCTGAGACTCTTGAGGGTTAGACATTAACTTTCTGCTCTTCCCAGCTGAAATTCCAGCTGCTAGAATCATTTTCACGAATATCTCCATCAACAGTTCTCAGGAACCTTTGGCCAGTTTACTGCACAGCTCCAACCCAGTGCATTTTTCCCAGTATCACAGGATTTCGGCTTGCCAAGAGGTGGTGAGCTGAGGTTTTGAGATGTGGTGCACTGATAGCTGCCATGAAGCTCCGACTGAGTGAACAGCTTGTGAGAATCCACTTATAGTCATATAGTGCAGAGTGTTTAAGTTGTTCAGTAGTTCACAAAAATGGGTCAGCCTTCAGTAGCAAAACATTTGGTTGACAGTTTTCCATCTGTGGTTATTTGTTTCTTTGAGAGGTGGAGATTTGCAGGGTCAGCAGGGATTGGGTTAGGAAGAAAATGTTCAGGCAAGATGCTGCGGGTGTCAGGATGTGGTGAAGGATTGTTGCAGCACTTTGTCTCTCTATATCTTTCAATGTTATATGATCATTAGTGTGATCAAAAGCCATTCTCTTACGCCATCATACAAACGCTTCGAATATCATGTGTCCTTACTTCCATCACTGAAATTTCTGAATTTTTCCTTCCTAGGTACCTAAACCAGCTGGAGTGAAGAAAGGGTGGCAGAGGGCACTAGCAGTAGTTTGTGATTTCAAACTGTTTTTGTATGAAATTGCAGAAGGAAAAGCTTCACAGCCAAGTGTGGTGGTTAGCCAAGTTATTGACATGAGGTATGTGTATGGAACTCTTCCTCTTCTGTGTGGTCACCTGCTGCTTTATCCCATTGTTCACAGGGATCCGAGGCAGCCTCTGTGTAGCTAAAATGCTTCCCGAACAGGGATGCTGCACTGATAGTCTGTCCATTTTTATTGCCAGCTATTGATCAGTATCAGAATTCCCACCTCTCAGTCCGAACATTATGTGTTCGAGTCTCACTCCAGAGACATGAACACAAAATATAGGCTGACATTCACGGGCAGTACTGAGGGCGTGTGCGCTGTTGAAGGTGCAGTAATTCGAATAAGACGTTAAGCTAAGGGGGGTTTAAAAGATTCAATGGTGCTATTTTGAAGAAGGGCTAGGAATTTCTCCCTTGTGTGCTGACTAATATACACCCCTCAACCAACATTTCTCAATCAAATTAATCAGTCATTATCACATTGCTGTTGGTGGGAGTTGCCACGCACAAATTGGCTGCCATGGTTCTTAACTTACAACAATGACTAAACTTCAAAATGTGTTTTATTGGATGTAAAGTGTGTTGGGGTATCCTGAAGTTGTTAACTGTGTTATATAGATTTTTTTGAAAGTGGTGCAGGGCTTCCCAAAGTATTTTGAGGTTGTAAGCTGAAGATTTGAGTGCGATGCAGTGATAGCTGCCGTGAAGCTCCGACTGAGTGAACAGCAGGGAGGCAGCTTTAACTCCTCCCAATTCTGTCAAACAGTGTACGTGGTCTGAATAAGACCATAAGAGATAGGAGCAGAATTAGGCCATTCGGCCCATCGAGTCTGCTCTGGCATTCAATCATGACTGATATGTTTCTCAACCCAATTCCCCAACATTCCCCAGTGAACTTTGATCCCCCTTACTAATCAAAAAACCTATCTATCTCTGTCTTAAATACACTCAGTGACTTGGCCTCTACAGCCCAATGGGTTCCACAGATTCAATCTTTTGTTGTTTTCAGTTGTTTACACAAATGACTCAACTTTGAGACCTGGTCCCTGCAGAAGTAAAAATGGCAGATTTTTCCATGCCCCTTGCCCTACTGTTCCAGGTCTTTCCTCTTACCCAACCCTAACTCTCTCTGACAGTTCTCATTGAAGGGTCAGAGCAATTTCCAGCCTTGAAATGGGGTCCCAGTGGGAAAAACCTTGGGAATCCCTGAGGTAATATGAACATTCAGTCTTTTCAAATGGTTAAATTAAACATGCAGAGCTTTGTACATTATAAGAGCACAAGCACAATTCGTTACTTTGCCTTCTGAATATTGTTGACCCTTGAAGTCAGTCAGGAATGAATCCTTCTTTGCCCTCTGAAGCTGTCAGCACATCGATGAGATATCATTAAGGGCAGAATATTGTTGTTTTGTTTTCTTTAAAAAAAAAGTATTTTCTTTTTTAATTTCCTCCCAGGGATGAAGAGTTTTCAGTTAGCTCTGTATTAGCTTCTGATGTTATCCACGCCAATAGGAAGGATGTCCCCTGTATCTTCAGGGTAAGTGGTAGTGTCGCTATATCCTGAGGTGGGAGGGAAGCTTTTTAACAATGGCAAGAGACAAATGGCAGAGGGATTACAGTGAAACCCTGTCATTAGAATGCCTTGTTACTTTGGGGTTTCCCAAATTTGAGGGTGTATTTTGAAAATAATCTGTAAGAACTTTCATTAAGTTGCATTTATTAATTCTATACTGATAATATTTACACTTGCCTACACTGTCATCAAATTATTTCTGTGTGTTGCAGTTACAATGGCTTACTTTACCTCTTTTTTTTGATGAATACTTTCTAACTCTGCTTTTCCTACTGGAAATATGAACATATTAAGAAAGAAATACAAAAGTGCGGAACGATCCTAAATTGACACTAAATTTTGATTGGCATAATTTATTGGTTTTTCAAAGTTCCCTGGTCCAGGTGCTGGGCTTCATTTAGGAAATAGGATGTTCTGGGTCCACTTCCATCATTTTCTTTATTATTTCATGCAATAGTTATCTTTTCTCTGCCCCTCTAGTTCTTCTTTCTTAGTTTCACTATCTATTTTTCTCTCATCAGATTTCTGTATTCCCTTTCACTCGGTTCCCAATGTTTCTCCCTCTTGCATTTTTGTCTCTTGGTTCTGTCTCCCTTGCCTCATTCTTTTTCCCTTGGATAATTTGCCCAGTTGTCTCCCATCATTGATATCCCTGCACGATCTCTTCACTGTTGTAGTTGCCCATCTCTAATTCTTTATCCTCTTCTCACCCTTTCTCAAGCATGTGTTCTGCCTTTCCTCCCCACCTTTTGTATTTATCTTTCCCTTCACTCAATCTCTGCTTCTTGCTCTTCTTTCTGTCTTTTCTCCTTTCAGTGTTTCACAATTGGTCCCTTTTGTTTTTTCTTGCCCTCCTCACTCTCTGCACTCCATAGCAGTCACATTCCTGATTATATTGCTTCTTCCTCTTTGGAGTAAGTAGCTATAGTGGTACATCTTGGAGTGGCAGTGATTAATGAATCAGTAGCATATGATATTAAAGTATATTGGTACAAAATCCAATAAAGTGGAGTTATTATTTAGGCAAATGCAATCTATCTTTTCGAATACCTCAGGAATTCCTCTCAGTACGTGAAACAAAATTTGTGTTCTGTACATTGCAGCATTGCTATCATTCAGTGTCAAGGTATTTTGGTTGTTAAATTGCCTAAGAGGACATAAATGAACCTGGCTGATTCATTCGTTCAAAACCAGTAAGTAAAATGTTCTCATAAATGCTGGATTCATGCTTAATTTAGTTTGAAGCTGGAGCTTAGAGTCAAATGATTTTGTACCTCAAGGCTCTGTGGCCTGGATTCATGGCCACAATCATATACATTTACTTCCTGGTCTTGTTATGAAGTGCTAGCTGGAGTTCTGGTTTATACCCTGCCTGACCTTTGTGAAGGGCAAGGACAGATTCAGCCCAGATTGCATTAGTCCGGTCTGCCACTGAATGTCTTGAGCACATGTACCATTTTGATAATATTGGATAACAGTGAATAATATTGCTTTAATAAAACAAGGTGGGAAAGCCCTACTTGAGGAAATGGGAGCCTGCTCCATTAGTGTTTGTATTTACATGTTAGAGTTGGTAGAGTCCTATATGATTATACATTTTTCTTCCTTTGTTTGTGTGACATATACCAACATTTTCCTATTTTGTGGCATAATGTAAAGCATTGTTCTTCAAAGCATTCTCTGTCCACAGCTGTTGCTCAAGTGCCTGTTAAATGAGCCATCTTAATTGTAAATTCCTTGTTTCGTCTGCATGACAGTTAACCCAATATTTAATTTCTCTGCATGGCAAGGCCTCTGAAATGATAGCAGGTTTATTTACTGTAACCTTTTGGATTCCTTCATGTCATATACCACGGGGAAAAGGAAGATGAGTTCTTCCCAGGCTCATGTCAGTGCTGCTAAAAACAATTATTTGCCCCATGGTTCATACTTCCTCCTTCCTAGTTTAAGTCATTGCCTGCTCCATGCATGCCTGAAGACCAATTGTCCAATCAGTGGCAACTTTTAGTGTGCCTTATGTTATGGATTACCTTGATTCTAAACACCGTATTAGGTGGTGCCTTCAATAAATGTGATCAAAAAGAGCCATTCACTTATTAGTGGGTCGATAACTGCAACGTCAGCCAGTGAATCTCAGCAAGAACCACTGGAATCCACCCTGGAACTTGCTTTATTCTAATAAAAGTGTCCCAGTTTCTCTCACTTCTCATAATTGTATAATGTTAATTGAACATTAGGATAAAGACTTGCTCCTTAAGACTACTCCATCATTCAGTTAGATCATGACTGATCTGTATTTTCCTTCTTTTTGATTCCCCAGTCTATGAATATGTATTTACTGTTTTGAATTACTTTAAATATTTCAATTAGATCATCCCTTAATCTTTCACACTCAAGAAATGCAAGTCAAGTTAGTAAACCACATAATTTAACCTTCTAAGCCCTGGTAAACATTCTGAAACTCTTCTGCATCCTCTTAGTAACGCACTGAAGCAAATACTGAAAGTTGAATAGAGTGTTCTGTCAGCAGCCTAACCATTGATTCATATAAGCCTCCCATAAGATTTCTTTCTATCATACTCTAAACACCAAACAATAAAATCAAGAGTCCTATGTGCACTTTTTAGTCAACTTCGCCTAACACTTTTAACTATTTCTATTTCTGAATTCCTATTGTGTGTTATATTATTGCCTCTAAGACTTACCCACTTGTTAGATTGGATAGAATGTTATTCCCTACTTTATCTCTGTGTGGACCAAAGTGTTGGGCAATCTTTCCAGAACCAATGTTTTGAGAGATTGTGGTGAAAGCTGTCAGTTCTGTTCTGACTTACCCAGAATACTGAAATGCTGTTGGAGTCCCACTGTCTCCTCCATTATGAGTTCACTAATGTTTCAATATTATGCTGTTCTTTGTGAATGATCCGATATAATTGCTCCAGAACCACTCTTCCATTCTCAGCATCTCACATTTCAGTGAAAATCAATGGCATCTCCTCCGATCCTCCCATCTCCATGAAAGAAGTTTCCTTTTTCATCTCCAACTTGCCCTAACTTTCCTTTCATCCTTTACCTTTTGTGTACTTCTTTACAAAACATTTTACTAATCTCTCTTTATGTTCCTAATCGTGCTTCAAAGTTCCTACCAGAGATGATCCTCATTCAGGATGTCAGGGACAGAAGGCAAACCAGATGACCAAAACCTCACCCATTCTCAGAGCTTGAGAATCAGCTGTATGGGGACTAGCTCACACCAGTACTCAATCACTTCTTATATTGTCCCATTTAGTCAGACCTTTTTATAATACCTACTTTCTTGGTATTTTGTTATTAAGAATAGCTTTTGAACATAACTGACCTGGGAAAATAATAATACTTTGATGTGTCAATTTGGAACAATTCTCAAAAGGTGAAGCCAGTGATTCCAATCCAAGTGTATTATTGATGAGCTGAGGCAAGAGGATAGGAGCATGATGCACACTGCCACTATTTGATACTGAGTCACAAAACTTGCTAATGATGGTGCATGAATATCACCTCTCTACAATTTCTTGGACATACCTAAACAAGGATAGATTTTGGTTCTGTCCTCAGGTAAAATATTATTGCCTCTGAATTATTTTTGCCTGCTGCCATCATAATAGGTAGTAGCTTGCTGCCTGATCCACCTTATGGTTTGCTTGGTTTCGTTCGGACATGATTGTCAAGCAAAAAAAATCAGGTGTTAGTTTGAGGGTATTCTCATTATTGCCTGAGAACTGTGTTGCCTATCACCTAGCGACACTGGCTGTGAAATTAGCAAACTTCTGTAAAAGTTGGTGGTCTTTTTCGGAACCCTTTCTGAGTCCATCCCTCTTCCGTTTTTACTCCCCAGCTTTGACAAAAGGACTGTGTAGTTCAACCCTCCCCCTCCTTACAGGTAGACCTCTGATGTAGCTGTTCTCTTCTCTGCCTTAGGTTCCGCTTACAGCAGAACCTGGTAGGTGGGTTGGGCCCATTAAACAGACCCCGAAACTCCATTCCGCACGTGACCGTAAAACTGCAACACATATTAAGGTATTTTTACTCTGTACAATTAATGCTGCTCCTTCCTCATGGAGATGACATTTCCATATCTTTGCATCCCCTGGTACGTACTCCTTGGTGATGTGCACCCTCCAAGGACTACTTACCGACTGCACACCTGAATACAGAGCTTCCCTTGCTTTTCTCCAGAACTAAAAATGAACAAGTACCTCTTAAAATACTTCATGGACGTCTTTTTGCTTCCTTATTTTTATTTGGGATTCTTTACAAGTGCAATGTGACCATACAACCGATTAGCAGAAATGTTTCAGTTATCTTGTCTAACCATGAATAAAAATCCAGCTTTTCGCCAGCTGACAACACTAATCGGATTACAATTACCCCTTTAAATAAAAGATACCAGAAACTGCTACATAGTGAAAGATCCTAAATTCCCTTTCAGTGCTTGGTTTAAAGTAATCCATCTCAAATATTCAGTTCTACGGCAGTGAGAAGAATTTTCCTGTCTTATACAGGTGTGCAAAGCATCGTCACCACAAAGGGCAGTAGCTCATCACCACTTGTTCAAACAACTAAGAATGGAGCAGTAAATGCAGCCTTGCAAGCAAGGCCTACACCCCAGGAACAGTTTTGTAAAGCATTCTTATGATCCCTAATTCCAGATAGCCTATCAATCCCAATGTCTGTAAAATTAATCGAGAATGCAGGCAGCAGATAAACGACGTTTCATATTTGAGGAAGGAAATTGCTCCTTAAATTAATCGTGTATACTTTTCAAGGCCCATAGATTTTCCTCAACCTACGTTCCTGTGGGAGGTGAAGAGCACCAGTTAAAAGACCTTTCCCTGACCTCCTGGATGTAATGATGGAAAAGCTTCATGTTTTTTCAGTCCAGTGTTGAATCTGTATTACTAAGCCCTACCAAGATATATTTTGGAGGAGAGGTTCCCATGATTTTGTCAGGACTGCAGTTATAATGCTGAATGGTGGATTCAGCTGTTCATCTATAAAACTTGTTTTAATTTGGGATTATTGGCCTTCAGTTCAACTATTACCTGGTTTAATCACATCATCATAATAGGGGAAGGAGAAACAGAGGAAACATGTTTGGTTCCTTTATAGTGTAAATATAGGGACAACAGCTAGGTTATTTGAATTATTTTTTTCTTGCAACCCTAACCTCCATGAAGTATATTAGTATGGTAGCATTTACAGAACAAAAAGGGGGCCATTCAGTGTACCATACCTGTGCTAGATAAGGTGCAATGTTTCTGTTTTATGTTGCATGTACTAATAAAGAGTGTAAATGCTAAACCATGTGATTATGTCATTGTGATGCAGTGGCATCTTCAATGTGAAAACATTAGTTTTGTTTTGTTCAACAAGCCTGGAATGAAAATACATTAGTTTTAAAATAGCTACATGTATTTTGATATAATGTTGACCCAGATAGTTTTGCAGCAAAAGCATGCCAAATTTAAACTATTTATCAATATTTACTGTCATTTGAGATAATCCTTGTAGGATTACTTGCACCTGTTTGTCACCAGGTTATAATTCATGTCTGGACTGATTCAAATTCAAAACCATACTCTGGAAAAAGCTGGTTTAAGCATCCATTCGATCAATAAGTTTCATATAAAGCTATATGTTCAAATGTATGTATATATGTAAAAATGATTTCTGTTTAGCTGGTTGCTTTCTTCCATGACTGAAGTGGTGGAACTTCTTCAAAGGTCAGAGCTGACAGATGTAAAAGACTTCATGACATAAAGAAGCTTGCTCTCCAATGTCTGAGCCAATATTTATTCCTGAACTAACACTAGGGTCATTATGTCCCCTGCTGTTTCTGATACACATGTGACTTGGCAAAATTTGCAGATGAGATGAAACTTGAAACTATTGTGAACTATGTGGAGAATAGCACTGAATTTCAGAAGGACCTATGCAGGTTGGTGGAGTGGTGGTCATGTAGCAGATTCAATTGAAGAGAAGTGTGAAGTAATTTTTTCTAGGAAGAATGTAGTGAGACAATACTGAATAAATTATAAAGAGGATGTAGGAGCAGAGAGACCTGAGTGCATATGTGCACAAATTATTGAAGATACATGACAATTTGAGAGTGCAGTTAATGAAGCATACATTATGCTTGGCTTTATCGGATAGGAACGTTGAGTACAAAAGCAAGGAGATTTGTTAATGTTGTCTAAAGCATTGTTCCAACTTCAACTGCACCCAGTTCTGTTTCTTGAGGCATCTTTGGGAAGGATATGAAGATCTTAAAGAGGGTACAGATGGAAGATTCACAAAGCTGACTCCAGGACTTCAGTTATTGGAGAAACTGGGTTTGCTCTTGGAGAAGTTTAGGTTAAAAGGAGATTGCAGTGAGGCATTCAGAGTAGTGAGTGGCTTGGGCAGAGTAGATTGGAAAGCACTTCCCATTGACAGAAGGATCAAGCAGCAGCAAGCAGAAATTTAAGTAATCAATAACAGTGTGAAGAAAAGCTCTTCCAGGCAGCGAGTACTTAGGACCTGGGGGTTCAGTCCCTGAGGAGTGTGATGGGAATAGGTCCTACTGGTAGATTCAAATTGATTTGGGTCATTCAGAAGACAAAAACTTGCAGGATTACAGGGAAAAGTGGGGGTGGTGACATGAGGTAATTTACTGTGGCACAGGATACGATAGACCACATGGCTTCCATAGAGGTCAACAGCACAGAAAATCCCGTTTGGCCCATCACATCTGTGCTGTTACTGTTAATGATTCAATGAAATTGATTGGCCATTATGTCTCTCCCTCTCAGTGCTTGCGTTGCAAAACTTGCTGGAGCAGTTCCTACATTGCAATAACAATGCTGTTTCAAAAAGTACTTAATTGATTGTAAAACATTTTGGAAAAACGTATGAAGGGTGCTGCGTACATATAATGTCTTTTTTTAACCGTCATTATTTGAGGTTACCCAAAATGAGTTTGCATTTCCTAGCCTAGAAGTTTTTTTTAAATTTCCTTCATGATTTCCTCCTTGCACAGAAATGACAAAGGTATAAATGCTCCAAAGAATGAGGATCAAAATATCAGCAGTAAAGACTTATTGTTAAAGTAGGAATCTCTCTGAAGAAAATTGTGTGCCATTCAAGTTGTGAAATCAGTTAAAAGATTTTCATGAACTAATAGGCCTCAAATAGCTAGAGGTTTGAGATGTAACACCATTGTAATTAACTCCGATGATACTGCATATGTTTGACAATATTTACCCAGTATGATGGCTGCACTTGATATGCATGGGTGGTGTGAAGTAGTGTGTATTGTGTGATATGGGATACCAGTCAAATTGTAAACATGTTTATACAGATTAATAGATTTATATTTTGTCAGTTTTATCTTAAAAACTTTATGCATTGTTCTTGCGTTTTTTAAAAAGTTGACCTTGGAATGTTGGTGCCACTGGCTAAGCCAGTATTTACTGCCTGTCCCTAATATAAGGATTGGAATTCTCTTTTAAATGGGTGCAATCTCTGAGATTGCAAAGCAGAAGGTTGACCTTTAGCTGCATTAGCGCAATTCAGCCATGCAGTGGAATAAAGAAAGGTTGAACAAGAAGAGTTATATTTTTACATAATGTGGCCGGTCTACAGGTAGCTAGTTTCATCTGAATTTTCAGATAATCTAATAGAGTGGTTAAAGTTTGCAAGACAAGAATAAAATAAGACCACATAGACAGTTTAACTCCTGCATTCAAACTGCCTTAGTTCTCCCTTTAACATCACTTCATTTATTGCAGGTTACAGCCTCACAACTATCAACATCCAATAACAAGTGTTCAATCCTCATACTGGCCGACAGTGAAAACGAGAAAAATAAATGGGTGGGACTGCTGAACGAGCTGCACCGGATCCTCAAGAAGAACAAACTCAAGGACCGATCAGTCTTTGTTCCAAAGGAAGCTTATGACAGTGCCCTGCCACTCATTAAGACAACACAGTCAGCTGTGATTATAGGTAGGGATATATGGCCTAGATATCTGGTATCGTACTGGCACTAAAGTTCATACATGATGTTGCTCAGTTCTGTCATAGGCAGAACATCCCTTTGGACTTATTTGTAGAAAATGCCACTTGTGTCAACATGGCAAAACAGCAGTGTGAATCAGCTTTTTCAACCTGATGTTCAAATATTTGAGATAATTTTCCTTTCTAGAGTAATTTGAAGTCAATGGGCACTTTTCAGATTGCGAAGTGATAGTTGTACAATGAGTTTCTGTGCTGATGTGGTCGCAGGTGACAAATAAAGCAGCCTGTGCTTTCAGTTTTATATGCAGACTATGTTCAAACAGTCTAAACTGGCAAAACCCAAGACAAAATGTTTATTGATCAATATGATTCTCTGATTGGGCAGCACCTTCTAAGCAACTCTATATGCTAACAGCTACTCGAACAATTAATTTAAGGTAATCATTCAAGCTCATAATGCGATTCATTTATCCCTGTTGGAAGCAACATAAGAGCGCAAGGAACCATTCTGTGCAAATGAAGGAATGTGTTTAAGCCTTGTACCTTTGTGGGTGTATTCAGAAAAATGAAGCTATCTTTTCCAGTTGCTTTTCTTCAAGGCAGTGTCTCGACCAATAAATGTTGACATGCTAATGATCAGCAGCACCCTTTTTTCCTATAGTATAAATTGTTATGGCATTCTTACATTTGCCCTGATGAGTGCAAATAGTGGGGAGGACGTAGAAGAGGGTATTTGTCGTCAGATTATGAAAATCTTCAGGAGAAGTCGGGTTGTTATATTTGGTGATTCCAATTACTCTAGGGTAGAGTGTGGGGCACAGATGAGAGAAATTCCTGCAGTGTGTGCATGAGAACTTTCTGCTATAGTACAGTTCCAGTCATAATAGGGAAGGAGCTGTGCTGAATCTCGTCCTGGGAAATGAGGCAGGTCAGATGGAGAGCGTCAGAGTGGGTGAACATTTGGAAAATAATGATCATAACAAAGTAAGTTTTAATATTAAGTTGGAAAAGGATAAAAAATAGTCAATCATTAAGATTCCATGTGGAAAAGGGCAGATTTTAGGGTACTAAAAGTGGTATTGGCTTCCAATAATTGGATACACATTTGGTGCATAAAACAATGGCTGAAAAATGGGAGAATTTTAAGAGAAGTGAATTGAGTACAAACGAGTTACATAGCCATGAGAAATAAATACATGGTATCCAAAGCTAGAGTACCCTGGATAACTAAGGATATTGATGAGAGAATAAGGAAAAAAATTAGGCATATGATGCACACAGAAATAATAATAGCCAATAGAAATCAGGAGGAGTATCTCAAGTGCAGGATAGAGGCTAAGGCTGGAATAAGGAAGGCTAAGAGGAAGTGTGAGAACAGGATGGCAGGCTGCACTAAAACAATTAATAGTAAAAGATTAGTGTAAGGAATAATCAGGGTAAGCTTAAAGAAAACAAAAGAACTGTGGAGGTTGGAAGTCAGAACAAAAACAGAAATTGCTGGAAAAACTCAGCATCTGTGGAGAGAGAAGGCAGAGTTAATGTTTCAGGTCTAGTGACCCTTCTTCAGAACTGATCCAAGCTAGGAAAAGGTTGATGTATATGATGACGATGGAGTGGGGTAAGGAGTAGACGTTTGGTGGTGATGGAGCACAGACAGAGAACAACAGTTGGGACAAACAATGGAAAGGGTAAAGGTCAGCCTGGGAGAATCAATAGCTGCTAATGGGGACCATTAATAATTGATATTGGGTTGGTTGTGGTAGCCCATGTGATGACAAGACTTGGTATATGGGGGTTGGGGTAGGGAATTGGGAGAGGGTGATCAGATATTAAAGGTCCTCAAATGGAAACTGAGATACTGTTCTTCCAGCTTGTGCTGAGCTTTGCTTTGCTTCAATGATGCAAGGGTTATGGCAGAAGTACTAAACTAATATTTTGCTTCTGTCTTCACAAACTTAGAAGATGGTGACAATGGCCTCATTGAAATGTGGGTGTTGAGCAACTGAATCATACAGCAATAGATAAGGAAGAGGTTCTGAAAAGGCTAGTAGCATGCTGGATAGAGAAGTCACCAGGCTTGGATTGGGTGCATGCTAGATTGCTGACAAGTAAGAAAGCAAACTGTGGAACTATTGACAGAAATTTTCCAGTCCTCTCTGAGCAGTCAAGTAGTTCTGGGGGACTGGAGGATTGCAAATATTACACTATTGTTTAGGTAAAGCACAGAGGATAACCAAATAAACTACAGACCTGTCAGCTTAACATCAATAGTGGAGAAACTGAGGGAGGCCATGATACAGGATAAGATAAACATATACTTAGAGAAAAATAGGTTCATACTAGACAGTCAACATGGCTTTGTTCAAGGCAGGTTATACCCGACAAATTTAATTGAATTCTTTGATCAGATGACACAGACAGTGGATGAGGGCAGTGCTGTGGATGTTGTAGATTCAGATTTTTAGAAAACATCTGATACATTGACAGCATGGATTAGAAGTTGGTTAAAAGATAGGAAATAGGTGGTGGATATAGATGGGCATTTCTCAGAATGGAGACAATTTGAGAGTGGTTTTCCTCAAGGATTGGTGTTTGCACCCTTACTTGTTTTGATTTTTATAAATGATTTGGAGATGAGTGTTGAGGGCAAACTCTTTGTATTTCCAGATGATAATAAGCTAGGGAGAATAGTAAATTGTGAGGATGACACTGAGGGACTTCAGAGGGACATTGACAAGTTGGCCAAATGAGCAGACACCTGGCAGATAAACTTCAAAGCAGAGAAATGTGAGGTAATGCATTTTGGTGGAAGAAATATGGAGAGACGATACAGGTTCAATGGTTCAATTTTCAGGGGAGTATAGGAGCAGTTGGACCTCAGGGTTCACGTGTATGATTCTCTGAAGGTGACCATGCAAGTTAAAACAGTTGTTTAGAAGGCTTATTGGATCCTTGGATTTATGTATAAAAGCAAGGATGTGATGCCACACCTCCATCAATCATTGGTCAGACAACATTTGGAGGATTGTGTTCAGTTCTGGGCACCTTATTTAAGGAGGAATGTTAAAGCCCTGGAGAAAGTTCAAAGAAGATTTACTAGAATGATCCTAGGAATGAGGGACGTTAAATACAAGGGAAGAATAGAGAAATTGGGCTTTTTCTCCTTGGAATAGAGAAAATTAAAAGGTGACCTTATTGAGATATTTGAATTTATTAAACATTTTGACAGGGTAAAGAAGGATATTCTGTTACCATCAGTTGGTGTGTCAGTAATAGAGGTCACAGTTTCAAGATTGTCAGTAAAAGTGCTAAGAGTGAGATGTGGAGAAACGTCTTTACTCAGAGTTGTTAGGATTTGGAATGCGCTACCTGAGAAATTAGAGGCAGATTCCATAAATTCATAGCCATACAACAAAGAAATAGTCCAACCCATCCACGCCGATGAAGTTTCCCAAACTAAACTAGTCAGCTTGCCTGCATTTGGCCCATATCCTTCTAAATCTTTCTTATTCATGTACCTATCCAAAGGTCTTTTAAATGTTATAATTGTATCTATATCTACCATTTCCTCTGGCACTTCATTCCACATAAGAACCACCTTCTATGTGAAAATGTTGCCCCTTCAGTTCCTTTTAAATCTTTGTCCTCTCACCTTAAATCTATCCCTTCTAGTTTGGACTCCCCCTACCCTGGGGAAAAGATCTTTGCTATTCACCCTATCCATGCCCCTCATGATTTTATGAACCTCTATAAGGTTCCTGTGATCCAGGGAAAAAGGTCCCAGCCTATCCAGCCTTTTTGTAACTCAAACCTTCCAGTTCAGCAGCATGCTTGTAAATCTTTTCTGAACCCTCTCAGAGAGCCAGATATATATTTGAAAGTGATTAATTCAGAGGGCTACAGATATCGGGCAAGAGAATGGGACTAGCTGGGTAGCTATTTTGGGAGCCAGTACAGATATGATGGGTCAAACAGCCTGTACATAAAATTCTATGATTCTATCAGAGTCTTCAGCAAGGTATATTTGTTTTCAACAATATTTAAGCCCTTTACTACCAAGCAATTGTTTTAAATATTAAATTATTCATTTTAGATCAACATTTTGAAAACTTTCAATCAGATTTTCCTGTTTTGCTTCCGCTATTAGTGTCATTGTTGATTCAGTTGTGATAGAACGGTACTCAGGGAGTGTTGTCTTTTAGATAAGACAATCAATTGAGGCCCTCTCGCCATAAACGAGGAAGGAAATTGAGGAAGTTTTCTGGCTGGTATTTACCAAAGACAAGGATTAGTTGATCATTTTACTCTATAGTGGTTGTGTGGCTTTGCTCTTTGTAATTTAGCTGCTGCATTCAACATCATAACAAGAGTGATTATACTTCAAGAAAATTTATAGAACATAGCTTTATTGCACATATATGACACAGGGTAAACCGTTCTGCTAATTTGACCAGATCCACAGAAAAGCTCACCTCGCCTCATAATCTGTTAAAGTATGAGTGACCAAGGACGACAAAAATCCTTTGATGTAAAGAAGTAAAAATTAACAATTTATTCTTAAACCCCGAGAAACGCAAGAACATTAAACAACATGCTAGCCAGGATAGAAAATGAAACAATAGGCAGGATGAGCACGTGGCTTGAGGGGTGGTGTAGGAGGGAGGGGTTCAGATTTGTGGGACATTGGGACCGGTTTGGGGAAGGTGGGGCTATTACAAACTGGATGGTCTACACCTGAACCAGACTGGAACTAATTTCCTTGGGGGAGTATTTGCTGCTACTGTTGGAGAGGTTTTAAACTAATGTGGCAGGGAGCTGGGAACAGAAGAGAAGACTAGTAGACAGTGAGGTGGAAACTAGAGACTGTAAGGATCATGAAGTTAACATTACCAAGGAAAAGAGTAGGCAGAAAGCAGATGAATGCAAAAGAACTGGCAACCTGAAACCTACTGAGTTTCTCCAACAATTTCTGTTTTATTTCAAACCTCCAGCATCTGCAGCTCTTTGTTTTTTTTTTCTGTCAGAATTACTACCTGAGCCACAGGCAAACTGGCATATGGGAAGTAAAGTCAAGGAAATAAAAGTGTGACTCTAAGATTAGTGTGAGTGAAATGGGTTTGAGATTGTGAGGCACTGGCACCAGTACTTGGATAGAAAGGAGCTGTTCTGATGGGATGGGCTTCACTTGAACCATGCCATGACCAATGTCCTGGCAAATTGAATAACGAGGGCTGTGGAGAGAGCTTTAAACTAATAGTCAGCATTACCAGGCAGCAGTAAAACGCAGAATGGGGTAGGAAAGGACAAAGTATGCAAACAGAAAAACAGCAGTAAATACAGTCAAAGAGGGGAAAATAGTAAAAAGGCAAAATTACTGGTTCTTTACTTGAATGGGTTGTGAAGCTGAACTGTTAGTGGGATGCAGACAAGTTTGAGTGTGATTTGGACAAGTTGAGGGAGTGCACAAATGCATGACAGGTGAAGTGTAATGTAGATGACAGTGAGGTTATCCACTTTGATAGCAAAAACAGGAATGCAGATTATGATCTGAATGGTGAAACTGTAGTGGATGTAGGTTTGCTCGCTGAGCTGGGAGGTTCATTTCCAGACATTTTGTCACCCTACTAGGTAACATCTTCAGTGGGCCTCAGGCGAAGCAGTGTACATGATTCCTGCTTTCTATTGATATGTTTGGGTTTCTTTGGATTGGTGATGTCATTTCCTGTGGTGATGTCATTTCCTGTTCTTTTTCTCAGGGGGTGGTAGATGGGGTCTAACTCGATGTATTTTTTGGTAGAGTTCCAGTTGGAATGCCATGCTTCTAGGAATTCTCGTGCGTGTCTCTGTTTGGCTTGTCGTGGGATGGATGTGTTGTCCCAGTCGAGGTGGTGTCCTCCCTTATCTGTATGTGAGGATATCAGTGAGAGAGGTTCATGTCATTTTGTGGCTAGTTGGTGTTTATGTATCCTGGTGGCTAGTTTTCTGCCTGTTTGTCCAATGTAGTATTTGTTACAATTCTTACATGGTATTTTGTAAATGGCGTTAGTTTTGCTTGTTGACTGTACAGGGACTTTCAAGTTCCTTAGCTGCTAGTTTAGTGTGTTGGTGGATTTGTAGGCTACCATGATACCAAGGGATCTGAGTATACAGACCCAATAAGGACAACAAGCAAAACTAACGCCATTTACAAAATTCCATTTACGAACTGTAACAAACACTACATTGGACAAACAGGCAGAAAACTAGCCACCATAATACACGAACACCAACTAGCCACAAAATGACATGACCCTCTCTCACTGATATCCTCACATACAGATAAGGAAGGACACCACTTCGACTGGGACAACACATCCATCCTAGGACAAGCCAAACAGAGGCACGCACGAGAATTCCTAGAAGCATGGCATTCCAACCGGAACTCTATCAATAAACACATCAAGTTAGACCACATATAACACCCCCTGAGAAAAAGGACAGGAAATGACATCACAGGAAATGACATCACCAGCCAAAAAAAAAAACAAACATATCGATAGAAAGCAGGAATCATGTACATTGCTTCGCCTGAGGCCCACTGAAGATGTTACCTAGTAGGGTTCCTCACTCTTTAACCAATTATTAAATTCTATCACATTATGATCACTACTTCCTAGGGGATCTTTTACTTGGAGGTAATTTATTAAACCTGCCTTATTACTCATTACCCTATCCAAGATACCCTGCTCCCTGGTTAGTTTCAGTCAGAAGTCACACAACACCAGGTTATAGTCCAACAGGTTTATTTGAAATCACACAAGCTTTCGGAGTGCCGCTCCTTCATCAGGTTCATGAAGGGGTTGCGTTCTGGAAGGTTGTGATTTCAAATAAACCTATTGAACTCTAACGTAGTATCATGTGACTGCTGGCTTTGACCACCCCTGTCCAGTACTGGCATTTCCACAACCACCTGATGAAGGAGTGACGCTCTGTAAGCTAGTGCTTCCAAATAAACCTGTTGGACACTAACCTGTGTTGTGCAATTTTTAATTTTGTACACCCCAGTCCAACACCAGCACCTCCAAGTCATGGCAGCTCCACAGGTTGTCTTCATGACATAGTGCTCTATGAAATTATTCCTAATGCACTTTATGAATTTGTTGTCATATTCTTTTAACCCAATCAGTACAAAAATTAAAGTCACCCATAATTATTCTTCTGTTCTTTTTACATGCTCCTATTATTTGTTGATTTGTACCCCTTTCCCACAGAGTGGCCACTGTTTGGGGGTCTGCACACTACTCCGACAAATGTTTTACTTTCCTTGTTTTTTTCTAACTTCTACCCAATGTACTGTAGATTATCCAAACCAAGATGTCATTTCATATCTTATTAAATAGGGATGGTGAGGGTGCTGTCTGGGACATTGTCTGCAAGATATGACAGGTTTCTCAATTTTGGCACTATACCCCAAGTATTAGTGAGTAGAACGTTTCAGGGTCAATTGGCCTGCATTTGCCATTCAAATATAGAGAAGAATCAAACTTCAAACTGGTACAGTATTAATACCTGAGGTTGGCAGTGCAGTGGACTGCTAACACATAGCACATTCTGAAGAAGGGTCACTGGATCAGAAACATTAACTCTGCTTTCTTTCCACAGATGCTGCCAGGCCTGCTGTGTTTTTCCAGCAATTTCTGTTTTTGTTTCTGATTTCCAGGCTCCACAGTTCTTTGGGATTTGTTTTGTGACTGGTACTGTGTTAACTTGAATCTGCTTTTTTCTGACACTATATGGTTGATGTCTAGCTAGCACCTTTGTTAGGCATGAAATACAAGCCAGGAGGAGAAAACCGTGATACCGATGGTAAATATTAACACCTCTTCCCCTCGCTTCACTGCATTCCAGATCATGAAAGGATAGCACTGGGAAATGAAGAAGGATTGTTTGTAGTCCATGTCACCAAAGATGGTAAGCAGATTTCTTTCTAACACTGTGATTGATTAAGATCCTGTACAATTCCACACGTAATAATATTTCAGTTTATTACCAACATAAACAACAACTTTTGTTTCATGCTTTCTCCCTTTAAGTGCTTGATCTTCTCTGGTGTTAATTTGCCATTTTTTTAACATAATTTGCTCATGAGATGTGGTCACCATAGCCTAAGCCAGTAAATTTTCTTACAGAGTTTCCTTATATAGATACTTCACTGGCAAAGATGTGAAAATGCAATTCAGAATTAATCTTCTCCACAGAATCCCTGCAGTGTGGAAGCAGGCTATTCAGCCCATCATGTCCACACCAACCCTCCAAAGAGCATCCCACCCATCCCTGTAACCTTGTATTTCACATGGCTAACCCATCTAACTTGCGTATCTTTGGACTGTGAGGCAAAACCAGAGTACCAGGAGGAAATCTATGCAGGGAGAATGTGCAAACTCCACACGGACAGTCACCCAGAAGCTTGAATCGAACCTGGTGCCATCCTATGTCCTGCCTCTTCCAATGGGGACTGATGTGCATGTCACAATCAGAATGGATAGCATGCCATTAAATAGAAATGGAAAGCCTGTACAAAAATATCATGATCCTACCCCCCCACAAATTATCCAAGTGCCTGCTCTCTGTCTGAAAACTACCAGCTTCCTAGCTGACACTTTTGAAATCCACAAAACTAGTCTTGCTCAGAATGTGGTTCATTGTTGGATTACTGACTTGCACTCTCTGCCACTTCACTCAGTGTCATTTGCTTGGTTTCCCTGACACTCACTTTCCCTGACACTGGCCCTTGATACTGACTTTCCCCGGCACTCGCTTTCGCTCCAGCACCTATTTTACCCCTGACTTTCATTTACCCCCCTCACTACCCCCCTTCACTTTCACCTACCTACCCTCCCTCCCCCCCCCCCCAACCCCCCTCCAAGCCAGCATTCCTCCCTCCTCACTCTCACTTCCCCCTTCAGGACAGTGACAATTATGATGTGACTCCATCTTTTCTCAGAACTAATGGAAGAAAAGGGTTTTGAGGGTCTTGTGTTGGATTCTCGACTTCACATGCATGATCAGGATTTACCCTTCATGCTGGCTGGGAAAGAGGGGAGCTTACTTTCATTCTGTGTGGGTTGGGAGATGGTTTCAGTCCACTGCTAGACAATTGCAGATGAAATGAATGTGAAGGAAAGGAAATGACTTTATCTGAGCACGTATCGCAGCGCGCAAACATCTTGAGGAACTTTATTGTGTCCTCAGTGACTCAGTGGAAACACTGTCATCGGTCAGAAGTCATGAGATTAAGTCCCATTCCATGAGAGGGGTGCTGTCTTAGGTAAATGTTAAAATCCCATAGCACTGTTCACTGAAGAACAGCAAAGATCTTCCTATTGTCTTGGTCAATATTAACCCCTCAATCACACCACCATATGTGATTGATGGAGGTTGCTATGCACTCATTACCTGCTCTTGTTGCTACATTGTATGCAACTGTGCCTGCACCTCATTGCATTTTAACATTTTGAGGATGTGAAAATTGCTACAGCAATGTAACAAGCAGAATGAAAACTTTTCATTTCCTCTTCTCTTTGCTAGAAATCATCCGTGTTGGTGATAATAAGAAGGTCCATCAAATCGAGCTCATCTCAGGGGAGCAGCTCATTGCTGTCATTTCCGGAAGAAACCGACACGTCCGCCTCTTCCCCACTTCTGCCCTTGATGGTCGGGAAGGCGATTTCTTCAAACTGGTGGAGACGAAGGGCTGCCAAACTCTGGTATCGGGAACAATGCGCCATGGTGCAGCCACATGCCTGTGCGTAGCCATGAAACGACAAGTGCTGTGCTACGAACTCAACCAGAGCAAAACTCGTCACAAAAAGTTCAAAGAAATCCAAGTCCCAGGCAACGTGCAGTGGATGGCCATTTTCAGCGAGCGCTTGCTTGTCGGCTACCAGTCCAGTTTTGCCAAATACCCGCTGCAGGGGGATGGGGGTCCCATAAGCTTACTCCACCCTGATGACCACACACTCTCCTTTATCACGCAGCAGCCCAATGATGCAATCTGTGCAGTAGAAATCTCTGGCAAGGAGTATTTATTGTGTTTCAGTACTGTGGGCATTTATGTGGACTGCCAGGGTCGAAGGTCGAGGCAACAAGAACTGATGTGGCCGGCTATTCCCACAACATGCTGTAAGTTGGTTTGTATTTGTATTTGTAGATTGTCCAGCTAATCCGCATAGTATTTGGACACAGCCCAAAAAGTTCCTGCTCCATTTTTCTGTTGAATTAGCCCATTCCTGCAGAATTCCAGGTTTATGGGGTGGTACTCTGATGTACAAATTGAGTGCCTTCATTGCAAGACAAACAGGAGGCATAAGAAACAACCACAATAAAACTAAACCAATTGTCCTTTTCCTTGATCATGGGGGAGTTTCCCTAAATATAATGCAATTGTATTTATTTGTGCAGCACTTTTAACATAATGAACCATCCCAAGGCGTTTCATGGGAACATTTAGAACAGATTTTGGCACTAACATGGGAGGGCAGGTGAACAAACGTGCAGTCAAAGAGGTAGGTTTTAAGGTGCATCATTAAGGCAGGAAAGAGGTAGAAAAGAATAGAGAGGGAATTCCAGAGCTGAGGAACTTTGTGGTTGGAGACAGGACAACTAATTGTGGAGGAAATAAAATCGTAAATACTCAAGAGGCAAGAATGATAGGATTGCAGACATCTCAGACAGACGACAAGACCTTTGGAGAGATTTTTAAAAAAGGATGAGAATTTTGAGAGCTTTGAAGATTAATTAGGAGCCAAAGTAGGCCCCCAAGGACAATTTAGAGGTAGGTAGCAGAGTTTTGGGTGATTTATGAAGTTTAGAATATATGATGCTGCCCAGGAGAACTTTGGACTGATCAAGTCTAGAGGTAATAAAAGCACAAATGCGAGTTTCCACATCAGGTGAATTAAAGTGAGAATTAGGTGAATTTATGGACATGGAAATAAGGGGTTTAGTGAGAGCTGGATCAGGGTTCAGAACCTCATTTCAGAGTCATGTATATTATAGACTTGGCCAAGCCCCCTTAAAACATGTCAAGGAGACAGCCTAGACCCTAACCTTTTCTTATTTTAAAGATGAGTGCTAGGCCTTACGTTCCAAATGGTATTTGATCGGTCAAACCACCTGGCTTCAGACAAAATGCACTTTATCATTATCATACGTTGTGGTAAAATACAGATAAAAGAAAGATTAGAATAACAACTCTATTGGAAAACCTAACAGCATGATAGATTATTTAACCAGTAAACAGCAACTGTTCCAATATAGTAACATTCCATAAACACACCTTTGACAAAGATAAATTCAATAAATTAGATTGTCTTATTTGCAATTCTAGCAGCAGGAAGAGAACTCCAGCTTTTAGCTGTTACAGAGAGAGGGAGAAGAGCTTCTACATCCAGCTTCAAGCCCCCAGCACATGCCACTGAAAGCTAAACTAAAAACCCTGGTTCTGTGGGAGCTTGACCCCACCCATTCGTCTACTTCTGTTGTTCCAGCTTCAAAAAATCCCCAAATCCTCCCAAGCTGTTTACTTTATTGGCTTAAAGCAGACCGCTCAACAACTCTGTCTCAATCCCGCTTCATAAAAAAAAGGACAAAATGCCATGGTATGTTAAAGCCATGGTATGTTAAAGCCATGGTATCGTCGCACATATGGACACCAAGGTTGTGACCTGTCTACTTCAACCTCAGATAGTTGCCAAGTGAGTTGGAGTTGGAGGATGGGAAGTGGAGTCTATGTGGGGGCCAGACGTTAATATTTTTGTCTTCTCAATAATTAATTGGAAAACGCTTCCTATAATCCAACATTGGATGTTGGTCAAGGAGTTTTAACAAAGAACATAACACATTGGGTAATGTATAACAAACTTACTTTCTAAGTTTGTTTGTGGGATGTGAGTGTCGTTGGCTGGAGCAGCATTTATTGTCCAAGTGCATCCCTGTGTGACTTTCTAGGGGAATCGAGTCAATCATATTGCTGTAGGCTTGGAGTCATCTGCCAAATGTGGAAAGGATGGCAGATTACCTTCCCTAAAGAACTTTGGTGAACCACATGAGTTTTTATGACAGTTGACAATGTTTATATTAGACTGGATTTTAATTCCAGAATTTTTAAAGTTAACTTCAAATTCCACCATGTGCCATAGTGGGTTTTGAACCCATCTTCTTCGAGCATTATCCCAGGGTTCGGGATTACTAGGTTCAGTAACATAACCATTTCTCCAACATCCTCCCCCCCCGTGCATGGTCTTGTTAAGTATAAAGAAAACCACAAAATGAGTCTCCAATCCAAGTGGAAAATTGGGTTTTCTGCCATGATTATATTTTCAGTTTAGATGTGTTCATCACTATGTACGAATTTCCTGCAGTTCACTCATAGTGAATCAGAGGGGACACTTTTTACACTGAGAGGAATGTTATACAGTGTTAACATCTTTCATTCATTCAGGGTATATGGGCTTGGCTGCTGGACCAGCATTTATTGCCCATCACAAGTTGTCCTTTCAGAAGGTGTTAGGGAAGAATGTTCCAGGCTTTTGCCCCAATGACAATGAAGGAACAGCGATATATTTCCAAGTCAGAATGGTGAGTGGCTTGAAGGGAAACTTGCAAGTGGTGGTGTCCCCATGTATTTGCTATTCATGTCCTTCAAAGATGGAAGTGGTCCTGGGTTTGGAAGGTGTGTTGCTAAGTTTCTGCAGTGCACCTTGCAGATGGTACTCACCACTGCTCCTGACTTTTGGTGGTGGAGGGGCTGAATATTTGGGATGTAGTTCCAAACATTCGGGTGTGTTTTCCTCTGTGTGTTGTTAAGCCTCTTGAGTATTGTTGAAGCTGCACCCAGAGCTGCACTCATCCAGGTCAGTGGCACTATTCCATTACATTCCTGGCTTGTGTCTTGTAGATAGTGGGCAGGCTTTGGGGAGTCAGGAGGTGAATTACTAGCTACAGTGTTCCTAGCTTCTGACCTGCTCTTTCTATGACTAGTTCAGCTCAGTCTCTGGTCAGTGGTGACCACCAGATAGTCAGGAATTTAACAAAGATAACGCCATTGAATATCGAGGTTCAATGGTTAGATTCTTCTTGTTGGAGATGGTCATCACCTGGCACTTGTGTAGTGCGAATGTTACTTGCTGCTTGTCAACCCAAACATGGATATTGTCCAGATGTTATTGCATTTGGCATGCACTGCTTCAGTGCCTGAGGGGTCACAAATGTTGCTGAACATCGTGCAATCATCAGCAAACATCCCGACTTCTGACCTTATAATGGAGGGAAGGTCATTGATGAATGTGGTTGGGCCCAGGACACTCAGCTCCTGCAGAGATACCCTGGAGCTGTGATGAATGACTTCTACAGTACAGGTATATTCTCCTACCAGTGTAAAACCCTCCCTAGTTTCCATTGACTCTAATCTTGCTCAGGTTTCTTGATGCCACACAGTAATATATTATTACTGCATGTCTTGTGGATTGTTCACACTGCTGCCACGATGCATTGGTAATGCAGGAAGTGACTATTAGACATAGTGTCAATCAAGCAGGCTGCTTTCTCCAGCGTGCTGTTAAGCTTCTTCAGTGTTGGAGCTTCATTCAGGCAGGCAACTGCAGAGTATTCCTTCATGCTTTCTGACTGGGGATTCAGGAGGTGAGTTACTTACTGCAAAATTCCCAACCTCTGACCTACTTTTGTAGCTCACCGCTGATTTAGCTGACCCAATTCAGTTTCTGCTCAATGGTAACCCCAAAGATGTTGGTTGCGGAGGATTTAATGATGGCAATGCCATTTAATGTCATAGGGAGATGGTTAGCTTCTCTCTAGTTTGAGATAGTTGGTGCCCAACACTTATAGCATGACTGTTACTTGCCATTTATCAGCCAAACCTGAATGTTGTCCACATTTTACTGCACCTGGACCCAGGTTGTTTCAATATTTGAAGAGTCATGAAAGGTAGTGAACATCCTGCAGCCATCAGCGAATATCCTCACTTTGGGCCTTATGATGGAGGGAAGGTCATTGATAAAACCGCTGGAAACGTGGTCTCAAGCCATTATACTACAGATCTTGCAGGAATATTCTGGAACTGAGGCAACTGACTCCCAACATCTCCAGCGATCTTCCTTTGTATTAGATATGTTGGGGGGTTTTTTCTCATTGGCTTCAGCTTTGCTCAGGCCCCTTGGTGTCAATCTCTGTCAAATGTTGTCTTGGCGTCATTCTCACCTCACCTCTGGAGTTCAGCTCTTTTTTCATTAGATTAGATTAGATTAGATTACTTGCAGTGTGGAAACAGGCCCTTCGGCCCAACAAGCCCACACCGACCCGCCGAAGCGCAACCCACCCAGACCCATTCCCCTACATTTATCCCTTCACCTAACACTACGGGCAATTTAGCATGGCCAATTCACCTGACCTGCACATTTTTAGACTGTGAGAAGAAACCGGAGCACCCGGAGGAAGCCCATGCAGACACGGGGAGAATGTGCAAACTCCACACAGTCAGTCGTCTGAGGCAGGAATTGAACCCGGGTCTCTGGTGCTGTGAGGCAGCAAAGCTAACCACTGTGCCACTGTGCCGCCCATATTTGAACCAAGGCTGCAATGAATTCAGGTGTGGTGTGACCCTGACAGAACCAAACCAAGAGGCAGCTTGACCATTGCCACTAAAGCATAATTGATGATATCTTCCAGCACTTTGATTATTGAAAGTGGGCTCTCATTCCTGAAGAAGGGCTCATGCCCGGAGCGTCGATTCTCCTGCTCCTTGGATGCTGCCTGACCTGCTGCGCTTTTCCAGCAACACATTTTCAGCTGAGATGGTAATTGGCTAGTTTGGAATTGTCCTGCAGCTCCTGGCATGCCCTCCTATATCACTCATTCAACCAGCTTTACTTAATATCTGTGATGGCATAAACAAAGAGAACAATGAACAAAGATAATTTACAGCCTAGGAACGGGCTGTTCAGCCCTCCAAACCTGAGCCGATCCAAATCTACTGTCTGAACCTGTTGCCCAATTCCTAAGTATCTGTTTCCCTCTGCTCCCCACCTACTCTTGCATCTGTGCAGACACATCTTGAATAAATCTACTGTGCCTGCCTCTACCACCTCTGCTGGCAATGCATTCCCGAGGCCCACCACTCTCTGTATGAAGTACTTGCCACGTGTATCCCCCTTAAACTTTCCACCTCTCACCTTGAAAGTGTGACCTCTCGTTATTGAATCCCTCACCCTGGGAAAAAGCTTATCTCTATCTACCCTGTCTATACCCTTCATGATTTTGTAGACCTCAATCAGGTCCCCCCTCAATCTCCTTTTTTCTAATGAAAACAAATCTAACCTACTCAACCTCTCTTCATAGCTAGCACCTTCCATACCAGGCAACATCCTCGTAAACCTTCTCTGCACCCTCTCCAGAGTGTCCACATCCTTTTGGTAATGTGGCAACAGAATTGTGCACAGTATTCTAAATGCGGCCGAACCAAAGTCTTGTACAATTTTAACATGACTTGCCAGCTCTTATACTCAATACCCTGTCCAATGAAGGCAAGCACGCCATATGCCTTCTTGACCACTATCCACCTGTGCAGCAACCTTCAGGGCACAATCGACCTGAACTCCCAGATTTTACTGGATCATCAACTTTTCCCAAGACTCTTCTATTCACTGTATAATTCGCTCTAGAATTGGACTTGCCAAAATGCATCACCTCACATTTGCTTGGATTGAATTCCATCTGCCACTTCTCTGCCCAACTCTCCAGTCTATCTACATTCTCCTGTATTTTTTGACAGTCCCTTATGCTTTCTGATACTCCACTAATCTTCGTGTCATTTGCAAATTGCTGATCTGACCAACAGTCCCTTTTTCCAGATCATTTATGTATATCACAAACAACAGTGGCCCCAGCACTGATCCCTGTGGAACACCACTGGTCACCTTTCTCCATTTCAAGAAACTCCCTTCAACTACTACTCTCTGTCTCCTGTTGCTCAACCAGTTCTTTATCCGCCTAGCTGGAACAACGTACACACCATGTGACTTCACTTTCTCTGTTACCATGGGGAACCTTATCAAATGCCTTACTAAAGTCCATGTATATGACATCTACAGCCCTTCCGTCATCTATCAACTTGGTCACTTCCTCAAAGACTTCTATTAAGCTGGTATGGCACAATCTCCCCCACACAAAACATGGTGTCTATCACTGATAAGCCCATTATTTTCTAAATATAAATAGATCCTATCCCTCAGTACCTTCTCCAGCAACTTTCCCACCACTGATGTTCAGCTCACTGGTCTGTAGTTACCTGGAGTATCCCTACTACCCTCTTGTACAGCGGGACAACATGAGCAGCCCTCCAGTCCTCTGGCACCTCACCTGTGTTTAAGGATGCCACAAAGACATCTGTCAAGATCCCAGCTATTTCCTCTCTCGCATCCCTCAGCAACCTGGTATAGATCCCATCTGGTCCTGGGGATTTGTCCACGTTAATAACCTCTAGCCCACCCAACACATGTTCCCTAGTTATGTCAACGTGATCCAGGCTAATCTCAACATGCATCATGTTCCTCTTGAGGTTTTAAGCTTGAACATATTGTACAATAGCCTGAAGGGTTGTGATAATGAACTAGCTATCTAGATTTTAAAAATTGAATTTGGTAAATCCAGAAACATTCATGTAGCTCCACTTTCACCTTCATGGGCACTAATTGTTTTTAAATTCATTAGTGGAATGTGGGCTTCACTGGCTGGGCCAGCATTTATTGCCCATCCCTAGTTTCCTTTGAGAAGGTGTAGGTGAGCTGCCTTCTTGAACCACTGCAGTCCATGTCTGTAGGTTGACCCACAGTGCCCTTAGGGAGGGAATTCCAAGATTTTGACCCAGTGACAGTGAAGGAACAATGATGTATTTCCAAGTCAGGATGGGGAGTGGATTGAAGGGAAACTTGCAGCTATGGTGTTCCCAGGCAACTGCTGTCCTTGTCCTAGATGATAGTGGTCATGGGTTTGGAAGGTGCTGTCTAAGGATCTTTGGTGAATTTCTGTAGTCCATGTTTAAATAGTACATAATGCTGTGACTGAGTGTTGGTGATGGAGTGACTGAATGTTCATGCATGTGGTACCAATTCAAGTGTGCTGAATGATATCAAGCTTCTTAAGTGTTGTTGGAGTTGCACTCATCCCCAGCCAAGTGGAGAGAGTTCCATTGTACTCCTGACTTGTAGCTTGTTGATGGCGCCTCAGCTTTGGGGAAACAAGATGTAAGTTATTCACCACAAAATTCCTAGCCTCTGACATACTTTGTAGCCAGAGTATTTGTATAGTTAGTCCACTTCATTGACGGAATGTTGATCATGGAGGTTTCAGCAATGGTTAGATTCTCTCTTGTTGGAAATGATCATTACCTGACAACAATAAATGTTATTGACACAAGTTTGAGTGTTGCCCTGTATGTAGACATAGGCTTCTTCAGTATCTGGTAGGTCGTAAGTGGTGCTTAACATTGTGCAATCATCATCAAGCATCCCACCTTCTGACCTTAAGGTGGAAGGAAAGTCTTTGATAAAGGAGGTGAAGATAGTTGGTCTTAGGACACCACTCAGTGGGATTCCTGTAGGAATGTTGAAACTTTATTGCTGGAACAGCACAGCAGGTCAGGCAGCATCCAGGGAACAGGAGATTCGACGTTTCGGGCACAGGCCCTTCTTCAGGAATGAGCAGAGAGTGTTCAGCAGGAGAAGATAAAAGGTAGGGAGGAGGGACTTGGAGGAGGGGCGTTGGAAATGTGATAGGTACCTTTCTGTGATACCTTCCTGTAGGAATGTCCTAGGTCTGAGGTGATTGAACTCCAATAAACACAAACATCTTCCTTTATGCTGGGTATGGTTCCAATTAGCAGAGAATCATAGAACATAGAGGGGATAGAATGGACAAGGAAGACCTGTTTCCCAATCAGAGAGGTCAGTTGCCAGAAAGAACAGATTTAAAATGGTAATTGGGAGAAGGGTTAGAAGGAACATGAGGAAAAACCTGCATGCAGAGAGTGGTAGGTGAAGAAATTCACTGCCTATTTTGGTGACCATAGTGGAATCCCTCAACTCATTTAAAAGGAACAACACTGATCTTCAAGGCACACACTGCCTTGATGCTGCAACGTGAGGTTAGAATGGAAAGCTAATTCATTCCGCTGGTACAAATATGATGGACTGAAGGTTGTTGTGAATACTTTAACCTTCTCTTTTGTACTGATGTACTGGGCTCATCCATCGTTGAGGACAGGGATATTTATGGAGCCGCCTCCTCCAGTGAGCTGTTTAATTGTCCTCCATCATTCACAACTGGATATGGCAGGACAGCAGAGTTTCAGTATGATCGTGGTTGTGGGATTGCTTAACCATTATCAATCACGCACTTCTCCTGTTTTGTACCTTCACCAAGTTGAGACCATTTTGAAGTATACCTGGTGCTGCTCATTCCTGATGTTTTTTGAACCAGGGTTGATCTCTGAGCGAGAAGGCATTAGTGACTTGGTGTTGTACTGAGCCATGTGGTTACAGCAGTGATTGGCTACAATTCTGCTGCTACTGATGATCCATGGATGCTCAGTTATGAGTTGCAATCTCTGTTCAAGTTGATCCCTTTTAGCATGGTGATCGTGCAACACAAAACAATGGAGGAATGAAGATGGGACATTATCTCCACAGTGACTGTAAGGGTATATGAGTGGATTACTCCACAGATGGGCCAGGATTTTCCCTCCTGTAGTGGGTTTGCCTCACCAACTGCCACAGATCCAATCTAGCAATTGTTAGAACTTGACCAGTTTGGAGCGACTGGTGATGGACATCAGATCAGCTAAGGAAAGCAGATTTCATTCCCTAAAGGACAATTGTGAACCAGCAGGCTTTGTTTTTTGACATTAGATCCATTAATTCCAGAAGTTATTGAATTCAGATTTCACCATCTGCTGTGATGGATTCCAACCCATAAACCTGGATTACTGTTCCAGTGGTGTTATCACTATGTCACCACCTTCTCTAAGGTTCTTTGAGTTGCTGAAAATGTAAGCTGATAACAGTGCAACAAAGAAAAATAAGCATTAGGGACATGTATATCTCCTTAAGCAGTGACATTTAAAGATCAAGAAAGAAGCCGGCTAGAGGGTCAAGGAGGACCAGAGGAGTTGGTTAGGATTGCATCAACGATTATTGTTTCACTCTAAGGATCTTATACTCTTAATCATTAGCTCTTTCTACATCCAGATTACTGGGTAAATCCAGCAGATTCTTAAAACAAAGGAGATGAAGGGTGAGGTGTCATTTGTGCAAAACAAACAGCAGAGTGGTATAAGTTCCACTTGCATCTCTCAGTCCTCTGAATTACTGGCCAATTTGAGAATTGAAAGTACCATGCACCATTAACAAACTGTTATCTTTCCAGTAGGATTCAGGCCCTTATGAGAGAGCTTCCCAAAATAAGAGAATAGAAGTTAATGTAGTAGAGAGTGCCGTATAATCCACTCCGTGCACCGTTATACAACACTGGTTTGTAAGGCAGTTTGATTGAAGTTTGGAAGATTATGAATGGCACAAATAAAGTAGGTGCAGACAAACTGACAGTGTTATTGGCATGTCCATTTGTCAGGCCTACATGTGAAAAATCTGATGTACAATAAGATTTTGGTTGTTCTTTATTTTCTGGGTGGTTGAATTTTGGAATCTTCTAACTGTTCCACATACTACAGATTCTGTCCATCCAAATTCAGGCCATGTGTGAACAGAATGCTTGGTGCTTGTTAGACACAGCAGTGAAGTAGTGATGGGTACAGCTCACTTTCTGTTGCTGATAATAGTGAGAGTAGTCCTGTTAGTGACTGAGAGTGAATGCAAAAACATGTTTTGGCACAGCCAAGTCTTTTATTACGTGTGTAATTGTTCCCCTGTAATACTAGCGCTGTAACACTAATTAATCAGCAATGGAATGAAGCCTCAATTGGGTACAGGTGTAGTTCTACATTTTCTGCTCCACACTAGACTTGGCTAACTGTAATCCAATAAACCCACCGATATGAATCTGATGCTTTTGATTCTCTGCAGGTTACAATGCTCCATATTTGTCTGTGTATAGTGAGAATGCTGTAGATGTATTTGATGTGAACACTATGGAATGGATTCAGACAGTTGCACTAAAGAAGGTATGTTCACTTCCCTGCCCTGGCTGTTTGTTTTACTTGTAATATTCTTCTCCTTTCTCTCTCTTCCTTGCTGAAATATGGATCCACAGTAAATCATGACTTGCTGTTTCCTCCTCTTCTTGTTTGATCACTTCCTTTCCCCTTCTTTCAGTCAGATGACCCCTAAAATCCTCATCTCTACTGAATGTTATCTGAGTTTCCCGACTTCCTCCATTATTACTAAGTCCCATCATTTCAGGTGTCTTTCTGAATTGTCATAGAATGGTACAGCATGGAAAGAAACTCCTCAGTCCAATTGTCCATGCTGGCCAAGTTTTTCAAAGTAAACTAGTCCCATTTGCCCTTGTTTGGCCCTCTAAACCTTTCCTATTCATGTACCCGTCCAAATGTCTTTAAACTGTTGTAATTGTACCTGCATCTACCACTTTGTCAGGCAGTTCATTCCACATAGGAACCACTCTCTGTGTGAAAAAGGTGTCCCATCAGGTGGGCCAATGCTCCCTTCCCAAGTAGGAGCCCACACCGCAGTAGTTTTACTGTGGCTTGACTAAAATCGAGTATTTCCTTGTTTTTATACTGTATCTTTCTTGTTTTGGTCCCAAATTTCATTATTCTTCTGAATCCAGAGAGGCAAGAACGTGAGGTTGTGGATTATCAGGTTAATCATGTTCTCATTGAATGGCAGAGCAGGCTGGATGGGCTGAATGGCCTATTACTGCTCCTACGTCTTATGGTAAATCCCTTTTGCATCCATTAGCTGGCTTTTAGTGACTTATATGTGATTATTAATCAACCCTTTAACGTCTGACTATTGACATTGTAATTCTAATTTAAACTATTTTTCTAATCAACTTGTTCAGAGATATTATTACACAACTCTGGAGCAGGTGGGACTTGAACCCGGGCCTTCCAGTCCAGGGATAAGGACACTACTAAAAGAGGGGCCCGGAATTTGTATCCTATGGGCCCTATTTCTCCTATTTTATTCATACTGTTCCATGTCAGCCCTATCTGCACACGCTTACTATACCAAACTGGTATGCTATAATCTCCACCAGTGTAAATGTGCAGCTCTCAGCAGCAGCATAATTTGTTGGAAAAGCTACACTTTTGGTAGCGAATCAAATTAAATTATGTTTGAGAAATTCCTTGTGGGATTGGTTACAGTGAACTGCTTTTCTTACAGGTTCGGCCACTTAATACAGAGGGGACACTTAACCTGCTGGGTCTCGAGACAATCAGGTTAATCTATTTCAAAAATAAGATGGCAGGTATGTCTAGCAAGTGATTTTTATGTTTATGCAAGATTAAAATTTGCCATTAACTTATTTAGTTATTTTAGGATTTGCTAAACAGCATCTTGCATTACTGAGCCAAGCAGCCTGAATGGTCCAAGGTAACCAGGTTAACCATCATATGACCTTCAAAACGTATTCCCCACATTGGTCCCTGGCTATTCCTGCCCACAACACTGTGTGACTGCTTACTCAGGCTTTTACATAATGTTCATTTTATCCTCTACCTATTTCCTGACTTGTACTTCAGGTATCCCACTTTCTATAAAACTTGGTTATTAAATCAAGTTTTGTTCAGATATAAAAATAGAGAATTTTTACTTGACCTTTAAATTACCCAGTCCCTCGCTCAAGGAGAAAATTGTCAATCTAGAGAAACCTTCAACAGAAACCTTAAGTATCAACTAGTGTCTGATCACAACATGTGGCTTTGTGCACTACTCCTCATAGGACTATCTGAGTGACAGTCTAGAAGGGATCAATCAATTATGGCGCAGGACTACCCTTAAACCATTTCAGTAATATCAAGAAAAAATGTTTTCACAATGACCAAGGATCTAACTTTAGAAGATCAACTTGTCTCTTAATACTTTATGTTGAGCTATTTCCTTCGCTCCCACAGAAGGAGATGAACTTGTTGTTCCTGAAACATCTGATAACAGCCGCAAACAGATGGTCAGGACCCGGAGCAAACGGAGATATTCCTTTCGGGTGCCTGAAGAGGAGAGACTCCAGCAGAGAAGGTGAGCAGAATCTCTCATGTTACAGAACGTGTGTATCCCCTGTCCCCATCCCAATCTCTTACCTTGTCCATGCTGTCTCCTTGGTGCTCAAGTTGTCCTTCCCACACAGTTAATGTTATATAAGAATTGGACTTGTGGATTTTTTGTTGGCACTTTACAAAGTACAGCTTTGTGTATCTGGCTCAACGTGTTCAATTTTTGGGTTTGGGATATGTTAATGCTGTAAAAAATAGGTGGGATCTCTGGAGTCATCTTCTCTGGTACACCCCCTGCCACTCTCAGCTGGTCCTTAGCCTAAACATCAGTGGACAAAGGCAAGAGAAAAAATGAGGTTACTGTATGGATCAGTCAACGTCTATTTACAGGGTGACACTAAACAGTGAAATTTGCCTTATCCTTCCAACTAAGGAGAAAGACATAGAGGAACAGGAAAGTAGACAGAATAATGTTAGTTTGTGTTTCAATTAATTTAAATGTGCGTTGATTTTGGATTCCTTTTCTTTTAGAGAAATGCTTCGAGATCCAGAAATGAGATCCAAATTAATCTCAAATCCAACTAATTTCAACCACATTGTACACATGGGCCCAGGTGATGGCATACAGATCTTAAAAGATTTGCCAATGGTAAGTTAGCCAAAGATATGCTATTCAGACTCCACCATTTTATAACAACTGTTTACATTATGGAGCACTTTATAAACCAGCAAAATAATTCGAGGCCCTTCTTAATTGGAGCTAAACCCTAAAAGCCCTGAATAGCGCACAGTTTCTCTTTAAATGTCTCTGTTCAGAAGACTTCACTTGTGTAATTTGTTACTTTTTACTTTTTTTAATGTTTTATTGTTGTTTGCTGAGGTTTTACAAGACGTAAAGCTACTGTCAGCTTTCTGTGCCACTACTACTGGAACTGGTGGATTCCTCTGCTGAACTATGTTCGTTCTTTTCCATAACATTTCTTTATTTCTGTTGCTCTCTGAATAGCCAGAATCCCCGCATCCACCTCCCAATCAGCACTTCAGTCTGATCTCCACTCCAACCAACTTTGAACACATTTATCACATGACTGTCCACTCTGCTGAGAAGTTCCTGTACCACGAACCCCACGTCTGCACCCTTTCTCCAGACTCTGCCTCCAGCTTGCCACATTCCATAACACCAAGGGTATGCTGTGTGTGCTGGCCTTCTCACTAACTGGTATGCAGTGCCTTGTGTTTATGTGCCACTAATCAAACCAGGCCTTGCACCGTGCCATCTGCTTTGAGCTTTAGCAATTCTTCCTGTTTACTGCACATGTGACCCCTGTCATTACTGCCCAGAGACACAGATTTCTGTGTAACTTGAGCTGAGATGTGGACTGGTGAGCGAATTTCGAGAAAGGAAGAATCCACAGTTAGGTCAAGCCACTTCAAGCATGAGCAAAACAGCTGAACTTCATTGGGGAGGTGAGAGGGTCTGTGCTTGTCCGGTCGCTAGACCCAAAACATTGACTCTGCTTTCCCTCCACAGGTGTGGACAGACCCACTGAGTTTCTCCAGCAACTTCTGTTTGCGTTTCAGATTTCCAGCATCCGCAATGCTTGGTTTTATTTAAGACAAAAGTGAGTTTAGAAAGGCTAAATGGAATATATTCTAATTCAAGGAGCCTGAAGAATAAGATGGACAAGCTGAGGGCACAGACAGGCATGTGGGAGTATATTAGCATAGCTAAGACTCCGCTGAAAGATGATCAGGAAATCAATTATAGCAGTAAGGAGAAATTATATCTTGGAAGGATCATTAAATGAGGCCAAATGGGTAAAAGTGAAAAACACAAATAGGGTGAAAATGCTGTTGGGTGCATAAAATATAAACGTCATAATCTTCAACTCCACTTTCCTGCCTTTTCCCCATAATCCTGATTCCTTTCCTGATTAAAAATCTGTCTAGCTCAGCCTTGAGTGTACTTAATGAACCAGCCTGAAAAGCCCTCTGTGGTAAAGAATTCCACAGATTCACAACTCGCTGGGGGAAGAAATTCCTCCTCATCTGTCTCTTAAATGTGTGAACCCCTTATTCTGAGATTTTGCTGTCTAGGCCTAGATTCTCCCGCAAGGAAAAGCAACCCTTCTCCATCTGCCCAGTCAATTCCCCTAAGAATCATGTATGCTTCAATAAGGTTGCTGCTCATTCTTTGATATTCCAACACCAATAGGCCCAAACTACTCAGCGTCATCTCACAAGAAAGTCTCCCCATCCTCAGAACCAACTTTGTTGAAACAGTTCTGGACCTAATGTTCAGAAATGAGCTTGGGCAGGTGGAAGGTGTATCAGATGGCAGCATTTTAGAAGTAGTGACCCTAGTTGATAACAAACGATTGAGAATGGTTAGGGAAAATGATAAGGATGGGCCAGGAATACAAGTTCTAAACCTGGGGAAAGGTTAATTTCACTGAAATAAGATGCAATTTGGCCGAAGTAGACTGGGAGCAGCTATTTGCAAATAAAACAATCAGAGCTGTGGGAGACATTCAAGGAGGAAATAGCAAGAGTACACAGCAAATAAAGTCACAGGCTGGGACCAAGACCAAAGAATCCTGGATGTGAAGAAACTTAAAGGTTAGGGATAAGTAAAAAAAAAAGCTTATGGCAGATACTGAGAGTCCTTAAAGGAGTATAAAAAATTCATTTACAAAGAAAATTGGAAAAACTAAGACTTAAGAAAGCATTGAGGGGTAGAATAAAGGAAAACCCAATAGGCTTCTTAAATATATGAAGGTGAAGAGAATGACTAGAGAAAGAGTAGGGTCCATTCAAGGTAATCTGTGTGAGGTCTTTGAAGACCTGATAGAATGTTTTGCATCAGTCTTCATAATGAAAAAAGACAGTGCAATTATCGCCATCTGGGTGGAGGACTATGAAGTATTAGTGGAAATTAACAGTGTGATGAGGGACTAGCAGATAAATGTGCAGGCTGGATAAGATGTATCCCAGGTTGTTGAGAATGACAAAGGGAGGAGATAATAGACGCCCTCGTGGTAATTTCCAACTTCTCTCTGGCCAGAGGTGAGGTGCCAAAGGTCTGGAAAACTGCTAACTATCTCACCCACTGTCCTGCTACCTTGAGGGAACGGTGGATATGCACACCAAGGTTCCTCTGAGCTTCAGTACTTTCCACTGTCCTACCATTCATAGTATAATCTCTTGCCTTATTAGCCCTCCCCAAGTGCATTATAGAGTCATACAGCATGGAAACTGACCCTTTGGTCCAACTCATCCACGTTGACCAGATATCCCAATCTGATCTAGTCACATTTGCCAGCATTTGGCCCATAACCCTTCCTATTCATATACCCTTCCAGATGTCTTTAATTTGTTTTAATTGTACCAGCCTCCACCACCTCCTCTGGGACTCATTCCGTACTCATGCTATTGAAGGGTGCCTGATGATCTCTGGAATCCTATCCTAGTGTAGACTGCACTCCACCGGTGTAGATTAACCTGATATTTCACAGCCCATTAGTGCTACTGAACGAGAGTGCAGCTGGTTGGTTTAATGACATCCCTAAGTCTTGAAATAAAAATCTCTAAAGTTATAATTTTGTGGCTCCAACTGTTTAATCTATTCAGATATCTTGTTGATTCTTGTTCCCTCTCACCCTGATTGTTTCTTCGTAGAATCTACGTCCTCAGGATGAGAAGAGTCGGACTATGTTTAGCGCTTCCGTCAGTATCCCTGCTATTGCACGATCTCGCACAGAACCGGGCCGCTCCATGAGTGCCAGCAGTGGGCTGTCGTCAAGTAAGATTTCACTCTGCCTTGATCCTTATAGAAAATTGATGACCTACTTGTGATATGTGCCACTCAGCCTTGTTAATGCAGTAGTTGTGGCTTGCTATCCTCCTCAATGATAGTAAAATAGCAGGCAAACAGGTTCAACCACTTCTGTTACTGAGCCATTTAATGCTGCACAGTCAGAGGCAAGCTCTCAACTGAGAAAGGTCTGTTCCTAAATCGGACAACAGGCACAGGTGATGAAGAGTATTCAGCCAATCTTCACCCAGACATATTGAAAGAACAGGACCCCATCAGAACCCAGGTTTCTCACCTCATCCACCCATTTTGTGTTTTGATTGTGTAAAGGTGTTCCTGAAGCCCCAATTTGCTTTTCCACATTTTGAGCCTGTACATCTTGGTCTGACAGTCAGGCTTCACTACAACAACTTGCACTTACAGACCACGTTTGTCCTGCGGGACTTCTTAAATAGGTATAAGGATGTCAGGCTGATAGGTGGCAGCAAGGCATTCAAAGTCTTGAACATAGAGCTGGATTTGATAGGGATTTGTAAGATGAAAAGACAATGAGAACCATGAATGTATCCTTTTACTGTGGGATCAGTTTATTTTGTTCATGTTTCACATGTTACTGTTCCTACAGGATCAACCGCACAAAATGGAAGTGCCCTTCGAAGAGAATTCTCAGGAGGAAACTATGTCAACAAACGTCAGCCAATGACGTCGCCATCCGACGGCTCGCTTTCTTCGGGTGGAATGGATCCGGGAAGTGATGTTCCAACAAGGGAGTTTGAGCGTGATGTAATTCTCACTTTAATATTTTTCCCTCACATCCCAATCTATCATTTCTATTGTAAGATCTCTTTACATAAGATTCCATCCATGAAGCTTCTTAACAACATTTCAAACATCTCTAGAATGTTGACACCCCAGCCCAATCTAGCAAGTCTACTGTCAAACTGAACACCCACCCCCATTTCACCAATGCCTGATTGCACCTTCTGCACCCTACTGTCAGACAGAGACTCCACCCTGTGCCACCTCCTACACTCCCTGGGCCAGTGTCTCTGGCTGATGGAGAGTGTTACATGTCAATGATGCCAAATTGGAGTGGAGTTGTATACCAACCAGTTTCAGTTTCCATCTCCTGAAAAACATTAGGAAACAAAGTTGGTTTTTCCAACACTCTGGCTGCTTCAATGGTCATTTTTGTTCATTGCTGAGAACACAAATTATCAGAGTTATCAAATGAAATCACACAGTTTGTCAAAAAAAGTTCATATTAAAGAAGGGTGAAGATTGTAAAGATTCCTTTCACCAAAATCTCCAAATTCATTGCTATTCAAGAGCTGACTTTGGTCATTTGTTTCGGCCAGTTCCTGTTTTCTCCTTCGCATTGTTACACCAGATTAGCGTTACAATGGATTCGCATTGTTACAATGGATTAGCGTTGTTACACTGGATTAACGTTGTTACAGTGGATTGGCATTGTTACAATGGATTAGCGTAGTTACACCAGATTAGCGTTGTTACAATGGATTAGCGTAGTTACACCGGATTAGGGTTGTTACACCGGATTAGGGTTGTTACACCGGATTAGCGTTGTTACACCAGATAAGGGTTGTTTAACCGGATTAGCGTTGATACACCGGATTAGCATTGTTACACCGGATTAGCGTTGTTACAATGGATTAGCATTGTTACACCAGATAAGGGTTGTTTAACCGGATTAGCGTTGATACACCGGATTAGCGTAGTTACACCGGATTAGAGTTGTTACACCGAATTAGCGTAGTTACACCGGATTAGTGTTGGTACAATGCATTAGCGTTGTTACGATGCATTAGCGTTGATACACCGGATTAGGATTGTTACAGTGGATTAGCGTTGTTACACCGGATTAGCGTTGTTACACCGGATTAGCGTTGTTACAATGGATTAGCGTTGTTACACCGGATTAGTGTTGTTACGATGCATTAGCGTTGATACACCGGATTAGGATTGTTACAGTGGATTAGCGTTGTTACACCGGATTAGTGTTGTTACACCGGATTAGTGTTGTTACACCGGATTAGCGTTGTTACAATGGATTAGCGTTGTTACAATGGATTAGGGTTGTTACAATGGATTAGTGTTGTTTCAGTGGATTAGTGTCGTTACAATGGATTAGCGTTGATACAGTGGATTACCATTGTTACACCGGAATAACGTTGTTACACTGGATTAGCGTTGTTTCACCGGATTAGTGTTGTTACAGTGGATTAGCGTTGTTACAGTGGATTAGCGTTGTTACACCGGATTAGCGTTGTTGCTATGGATTAGCGTTGTTACACCGGATTAGCGTTGTTACACCGGATTAGCGTTGTTACACTGGATTAACATTGGTACAATGGATTAACGTTGTTACAATGGATTAGCGTTGTTACAATGGATTAGGGTTGTTACAATGGATTAGTGTTGTTTCAGTGGATTAGTGTCGTTACAATGGATTAGCGTTGATACAGTGGATTACCATTGTTACACCGGAATAACGTTGTTACACCAGATTAGCGTTGTTTCACCGGATTAGTGTTGTTACAGTGGATTAGCGTTGTTACAGTGGATTTGCGTTGTTACACCGGATTAGCGTTGTTGCTATGGATTAGCGTTGTTACACCGGATTAGCGTTGTTACACTGGATTAACATTGGTACAATGGATTAACGTTGTTACAATGGATTGGCGTTGTTACATTGGATTAGCGTAGTTCCACCAGATTAGCGTTGTTACAATGCATTAGCGTTGTTTCAGTGGATTAGTGTCGTTACAATGGATTAGCGTTGATACAGTGGATTGCCATTGTTAAACCGGATTAACGTTGTTACACCAGATTAGCGTTGTTTCACCGGATTAGTGTTGTTACAGTGGATTAGCGTTGTTACACCGGATTAGCGTTGTTACACCGGATTAGCGTAGTTACACCAGATTAGCGTTGTTACAATGGATTAGCGTTGATACACCGGATTAGTGTTGTTACACCGGATTAGCGTTACACCAGATTAACGTTGTTACAATGGATTAGCATTGTTACACCGGATTAGTGATGTTACACCGGATTAGCGTAGTTACACCGGATTAGTGTTGGTACAATGCATTACCGTTGTTACACCAGATTAGCGTTGTTACAGTGGGTTAGCGTTGTTACAGAGGATTAGCATTGTTAAACCGGATTAGCATTGTTTAACCAGATTAGTGTTTTTATACCGGATTAGGGTTGTTGCTATGGATTAGCGTTGTTACAGTGGATTAGCGTTGTTACACCGGATTAGCGTTGTTACACCGGATTAGCGTTGTTACAACAGATTAGTGTTGTTACACCGGATTAGGGTTGTTTCAGTGGATTAGCGTTGTTACACCGGATTAGCGTTGTTACACCGGATTAGCGTTGTTACACCGGATTAGCGTTGTTAAACCGGATTAGTGTTTTTACACCGGATTAGGGTTGTTGCTATGGATTAGCGTTGTTACACCGGATTAACGTTGTTACACCGGATTAGCGTTGTTTCAGTGGATTAGGGTTGTTACACCGGATTAGTGTTGTTACACCAGATTAGCGTTGTTACAGAGGGTTAGCATTGTTAAACCGGATTAGCATTTTTTAACCAGATTAGTGTTTTTATACCGGATTAGGGTTGTTGCTATGGATTAGCGTTGTTACACCGGATTAGCGTTGTTACAACAGATTAGTGTTGTTACAGTGGATTAGCGTTGTTACACCGGATTAGCGTTGTTACACCGGATTAGCGTTGTTAAACCGGATTAACGTTGTTACACCGGATTAGCGTTGTTTCAGTGGATTAGTGTTGTTACACCGGATTAGCGTTGTTACACCGGATTAGCGTTGTTTCAGTGGATTAGCGTTGTTACAATCAATTAGTGTTGTTACACCGGATTAGCGTTGTTTCAGTGGATTAGGGTTGTTACACCAGATTAGCGTTGTTACAGTGGGTTAGCGTTGTTACAGAGGATTAGCATTGTTAAACCGGATTAGCATTGTTTAACCAGATTAGTGTTTTTATACCGGATTAGGGTTGTTGCTATGGATTAGCATTGTTACACCAGATTAACGTTGTTACAGTGGATTAGCGTTGTTACACCGGATTAGCGTTGTTACACCGGATTAGCGTTGTTACAACAGATTAGTGTTGTTACACCGGATTAGGGTTGTTTCAGTGGATTAGCGTTGTTACACCGGATTAGCATTGTTAAACCGGATTAGTGTTTTTACACCGGATTAGGGTTGTTGCTATGGATTAGCGTTGTTACACCGGATTAGCGTTGTTACACCGGATTAGTGTTGTTACACCGGATTAGGGTTGTTTCAGTGGATTAGGGTTGTTACACCGGATTAGCGTTGTTACACCGGATTAGCATTGTTAAACCGGATTAGTGTTTTTACACCGGATTAGGGTTGTTGCTATGGATTAGCGTTGTTACACCGGATTAGCGTTGTTTCAATGGATTAGTGTTGTTACACCGGATTAGCGTTGTTACACCGGATTAGCGTTGTTACACCGGATTAGCGTTGTTGCAGTGGATTAGCGTTGTTACAATCGATTAGTGTTGTTACACCGGATTAGCGTTGTTTCAGTGAATTAGGGTTGTTACACCGGATTAGTGTTGTTACACCGGATTAGTGTTGTTACACCGGATTAGCGTCGTTACACCGGATTAGCGTCGTTTCAGTGGATTAGTGTTGTTACACCGGATTAGGGTTGTTACACCGGATTAGGGTTGTTTCAGTGGATTAGCGTTGTTACACTGGATTAGCGTTGTCACAGTGGATTAGCGTTGTTTCAGCGGATTAGCATTGTTACACCGGATTAACGTTGTCTCAGTGAATTAGTGTTGTTACACCGGATTAGTGTTGTTACACCGGATTAGCGTTGTTACACCGGATTAGCGTTGTTTCAGTGGATTAGTGTTGTTACACCGGATTAGGGTTGTTACACCGGATTAGGGTTGTTACACCGGATTAGGCTGGTTTCAGTGGATTAGCATTGTTACACTGGATTAGCGTTGTTACAGTGGATTAGCGTTGTTTCAGCGGATTAGCGTTGTTACAACAGATTAGTGTTGTTACACCGGATTAGGGTTGTTTCAGTGGATTAGCGTTGTTACACCGGATTAGCGTTGTTACACCGGATTAGCGTTGTTACACCGGATTAGCGTTGTTACACCGGATTAGCGTTGTTACACCGGATTAACGTTGTTACACCGGATTAGCGTTGTTACACCGGATTAACGTTGTTACACCGGATTAGCGTTGTTACAACAGATTAGTGTTGTTACACTGGATTAGCGTTGTTTCAGTGGATTAGCGTTGTTACACCGGATTAGAGTTGTTACAGTGGATTAGCGTTGTTTCCGTGGATTAGCGTTGTTACACCGGATTAGGGTTGTTGCAATGGATTAGTGTTGTTACACCGGATTAGGGTTGTTGCACCGGATTAGGGTTGTTACACTGGATTAGCGTTGTTACACCGGATTAGCGTTGTTGCACCGGATTAGGGTTGTTACACTGGATTAGCGTTGTTACAGTGGATTAGTGTTGTTACACCGGATTAGGGTTGTTACACCGGATTAGTGTTGTACAGTGGATTAGCGTTGTTACACCGGATTAGCGTTGTTACACCGGATTAGGGTTGTTACACCGGATTAGTGTTGTTACACCGGATTAGTGTTGTTACACCGGATTAGCGTTGTTACACCGGATTAGTGTTGTTACACCGGATTAGTGTTGTTACACCGGATTAGTGTTGTTACAATAGATTAGGGTTGTTACACCGGATCAGCATTGATACACCGGATTAGTGTTGTTACACCGGATTAGTGTTGTTACACCGGATTAGTGTTGTTACACCGGATTAGTGTTGTTACACCGGATTAGGGTTGTTACACCGGATTAGGGTTGTTTCACCGGATTAGTGTTGTTACACCGGATTAGTGTTGTTACACCGGATTAGTGTTGTTACACCGGATTAGTGTTGTTACAATAGATTAGGGTTGTTACACCGGATCAGCATTGATACACTGGATTAGGGTTGTTACACCGGATTAGTGTTGTTACACCGGATTAGCGTTGTTACAGTGGGTTAGCGTTATTACAGTGGATTAGCTTTGTTATAGTGGATTAGCATTGTTAAGCCGGATTAGCATTGTTAAACCGGATTAGCATTGTTAAACCGGATTAGTGTTTTTACACCGGATTAGGGTTGTTGCTATGGATTAGCGTTGTTACACCGGATTAACGTTGTTACAATGGATTAGCGTTGATACACCGGATTAACGTTGTTACAATGGATTATCGTTGATACACCGGATTAACGTTGTTACAATGGATTAGCGTAGTTACACCGGATTAGCGTTGTTACACCGGATTAGCGTAGTTACACCAGATTAGCGATGTTACTATGGATTAGCGTTGTTACACTGGATTAGCGTTGTTACACTGGATTAGCGTTGTTTCACCGGATTAACGTTGTTACACTGGATTAGCGTTGTTACACCGGATTAGCGTTGTTACACCGGATTAACATTGTTACACCGGATTAACATTGTTACACCGGATTAGCGTTGTTACACCGGATTAGCGTTGTTACAATGGATTAGCATTGTTACAGTGGATTAGGGTTGTTACACCGGATTAACGTTGTTACAATGGATTAGCGTTGTTACACCGGATTAGCGTTGTTACACCGGATTAACGTTGTTACAATGGATTAGCGTTGTTACACCGGATTAACGTTGTTACACCGGATTAGCATTGTTACACCGGATTAGCGTTGTTACAATGGATTAGCGTTGTTACAGTGGATTAGCGTTGTTACAGTGGATTAGTGTTGTTACACCGGATTAACGTTGTTACAATGGATTAGCGTTGTTACACCGGATTAACGTTGTTACACCGGATTAACGTTGTTACACCGGATTAACGTTGTTACACCGGATTAGCGTTGTTACAATGGATTATCGTTGTTACATTGGATTAGCGTAGTTACACCAGATTAGCGTTGTTACACCGGATTAGCGTTGTTTCACCGGATTAGTGTTGTTACAGTGGATTAGCGTTGTTACAGTGGATTAGCGTTGTTACAGTGGATTAGCGCTGTTACACCGGATTAACGTTGTTACACCGGATTAATGTTGTTACACCGGATTAACGTTGTTACACCGGATTAACGTTGTTACACCGGATTAATGTTGTTACACCGGATTAATGTTGTTACACCGGATTAGCGTTGTTACACCGGATTAGTGTTGTTACACCGGATTAGTGTTGTTACAATGGATTAGAGTCGTTACAATGGATTCGCCTTGTTACAATGGATTAGTGTTGTTACACCGGATTAGCGTTGTTACACAGGATTAGCGTTGTTACACTGGATTAGTGTTGTTACACCCGATTAACGTTGTTACACCGGATTAGCGTTGTTACACCGGATTAACATTGTTACACCGGATTAGCGTTGTTACACTGGATTAACGTTGTTACACCGGATTAACGTTGTTACACCGGATTAGTGTTGTTACAATGGATTAGAGTCGTTACAATGGATTAGCCTTGTAACAATGGATTAGTGTTGTTACACCGGATTAGCGTAGTTCCACTGGATTAGCGTTGTTACACCGGATTAGCGTTGTTACACAGGTTTAGCGTTGTTACACCGGGTTAGGGTTGTTACACCGGATTAGCGTAGTTCCACTGGATTAGGGTTGTTACACCGGATTAGGGTTGTTGCAATGGATTAGTGTTGTTACACCGGATTAGCGTTGTTACACCGGATTAGCGTTGTTACACCGGATTAGTGTTGTTACACTGGATTAGTGTTGTTACACCGGATTAGCGTTGTTACAGTGGATTAGCGTTGTTACACCGGATTAACGTTGTTACACCGGATTAGCGTTGTTACAGTGGATTAGCGTTGTTACACCGGATTAACGTTGTTACACCGGATTAGCGTTGTTACAGTGGATTAGCGTTGTTACACCAGATAAGGGTTGTTGAACCGGATTAGCGAAGTTACTCCGGATTAGGGTTGTTACACCGGATTAGGGTTGTTACACCGGATTAGTGTTGTTACACCGGATTAGCGTTGTTACACCGGATTAGTGTTGTAACACCGGATTAGCGTTGTTACACCGGATTAGTGTAGTTACAATGGATTAGCGTTGATACACCGGATTAGGGTTGTTACAATCGATTAGCGTTGATAAACCGGATTAGTGTTGTTACACCGGATTAGTGTTGTAACACCGGATTAGCGTTGTTACACCGGATTAGTGTAGTTACAATGGATTAGCGTTGTTACACCAGCTTAGCGTCGTTACACCGGATTAGCATTGTTACACCGGATTAGTGTAGTTACAATGGATTAGCGTTGTTACACCAGCTTAGCGTCGTTACACCGGATTAGCATTGTTACACCGGATTAGCATTGTTACACCAGATATGGGTTGTTACACCAGATAAGGGTTGTTTAACCCGATTAGGGTTGTTACACCGGATTAGCGTTGTTACACCGGATTAGCGTTGATACACCGGATTAGCGTTGATACACCGGATTAGGGTTGATACACCGGATTAGGGTAGTTACACCGGATTAGGGTTGTTACACCGGATTAGGGTTGTTACACCGGATTAGCGTTGATACACCGGATTAGGGTTGTTACACCGGATTAGGGTTGTTACACCGGATTAGGGTTGTTACAATCGATTAGCGTTGATACACCGGATTAGCGTTGATACACCGGATTAGCATTGTTACACCGGATTAGCGTTGTTACAATGGATTAGCATTGTTACACCAGATAAGGGTTGTTTAACCGGATTAGCGTTGATACACCGGATTAGCGTAGTTACACCGGATTAGAGTTGTTACACCGAATTAGCGTAGTTACACCGGATTAGTGTTGGTACAATGCATTAGCGTTGATACACCGGATTAGGATTGTTACAGTGGATTAGCGTTGTTACACCGGATTAGCGTTGTTACACCGGATTAGCGTTGTTACAATGGATTAGCGTTGTTACACCGGATTAGTGTTGTTACGATGCATTAGCGTTGATACACCGGATTAGGATTGTTACAGTGGATTAGCGTTGTTACACCGGATTAGTGTTGTTACACCGGATTAGTGTTGTTACACCGGATTAGCGTTGTTACAATGGATTAGCGTTGTTACAATGGATTAGGGTTGTTACAATGGATTAGTGTTGTTTCAGTGGATTAGTGTCGTTACAATGGATTAGCGTTGATACAGTGGATTACCATTGTTACACCGGAATAACGTTGTTACACCAGATTAGCGTTGTTTCACCGGATTAGTGTTGTTACAGTGGATTAGCGTTGTTACAGTGGATTAGCGTTGTTACACCGGATTAGCGTTGTTGCTATGGATTAGCGTTGTTACACCGGATTAGCGTTGTTACACCGGATTAGCGTTGTTACACTGGATTAACATTGGTACAATGGATTAACGTTGTTACAATGGATTAGCGTTGTTACAATGGATTAACGTTGTTACAATGGATTAACGTTGTTACAATGGATTAGCGTTGTTACAATGGATTAGGGTTGTTACAATGGATTAGTGTTGTTTCAGTGGATTAGTGTCGTTACAATGGATTAGCGTTGATACAGTGGATTACCATTGTTACACCGGAATAACGTTGTTACACCAGATTAGCGTTGTTTCACCGGATTAGTGTTGTTACAGTGGATTAGCGTTGTTACAGTGGATTAGCGTTGTTGCTATGGATTAGCGTTGTTACACCGGATTAGCGTTGTTGCTATGGATTAGCGTTGTTACACCGGATTAGCGTTGTTACACTGGATTAACATTGGTACAATGGATTAACGTTGTTACAATGGATTGGCGTTGTTACATTGGATTAGCGTAGTTCCACCAGATTAGCGTTGTTACAATGCATTAGCGTTGTTTCAGTGGATTAGTGTCGTTACAATGGATTAGCGTTGATACAGTGGATTGCCATTGTTAAACCGGATTAACGTTGTTACACCAGATTAGCGTTGTTTCACCGGATTAGTGTTGTTACAGTGGATTAGCGTTGTTACACCGGATTAGCGTTGTTACATTGGATTAGCGTAGTTACACCAGATTAGCGTTGTTACAATGGATTAGCGTTGATACACCGGATTAGTGTTGTTACACCGGATTAGCGTTACACCAGATTAACGTTGTTACAATGGATTAGCATTGTTACACCGGATTAGTGATGTTACACCGGATTAGCGTAGTTACACCGGATTAGTGTTGGTACAATGCATTACCGTTGTTACACCGGATTAGTGTTGTTACACCAGATTAGTGTTGTTACACCAGATTAGCGTTGTTACAGTGGGTTAGCGTTGTTACAGAGGATTAGCATTGTTAAACCGGATTAGCATTGTTTAACCAGATTAGTGTTTTTATACCGGATTAGGGTTGTTGCTATGGATTAGCGTTGTTACACCGGATTAACGTTGTTACAGTGGATTAGCGTTGTTACACCGGATTAGCGTTGTTACACCGGATTAGCGTTGTTACAACAGATTAGTGTTGTTACACCGGATTAGGGTTGTTTCAGTGGATTAGCGTTGTTACACCGGATTAGCGTTGTTACACCGGATTAGCATTGTTAAACCGGATTAGTGTTTTTACACCGGATTAGGGTTGTTGCTATGGATTAGCGTTGTTACACCGGATTAACGTTGTTACACCGGATTAGCGTTGTTTCAGTGGATTAGTGTTGTTACACCGGATTAGCGTTGTTACACCGGATTAGCGTTGTTTCAGTGGATTAGCGTTGTTACAATCGATTAGTGTTGTTACACCGGATTAGCGTTGTTTCAGTGGATTAGGGTTGTTACACCAGATTAGCGTTGTTACAGAGGGTTAGCATTGTTAAACCGGATTAGCATTTTTTAACCAGATTAGTGTTTTTATACCGGATTAGGGTTGTTGCTATGGATTAGCGTTGTTACACCGGATTAACGTTGTTACAGTGGATTAGCGTTGTTACACCGGATTAGCGTTGTTACAACAGATTAGTGTTGTTACAGTGGATTAGCGTTGTTACACCGGATTAGCGTTGTTACACCGGATTAGCGTTGTTAAACCGGATTAACGTTGTTACACCGGATTAGCGTTGTTTCAGTGGATTAGTGTTGTTACACCGGATTAGCGTTGTTACACCGGATTAGCGTTGTTTCAGTGGATTAGCGTTGTTACAATCAATTAGTGTTGTTACACCGGATTAGCGTTGTTTCAGTGGATTAGGGTTGTTACACCAGATTAGCGTTGTTACAGTGGGTTAGCGTTGTTACAGAGGATTAGCATTGTTAAACCGGATTAGCATTGTTTAACCAGATTAGTGTTTTTATACCGGATTAGGGTTGTTGCTATGGATTAGCATTGTTACACCAGATTAACGTTGTTACAGTGGATTAGCGTTGTTACACCGGATTAGCGTTGTTACACCGGATTAGCATTGTTAAACCGGATTAGTGTTTTTACACCGGATTAGGGTTGTTGCTATGGATTAGCGTTGTTACACCGGATTAACGTTGTTACACCGGATTAGCGTTGTTACAACAGATTAGTGTTGTTACACCGGATTAGGGTTGTTTCAGTGGATTAGCGTTGTTACACCGGATTAGCGTTGTTACACCGGATTAGCATTGTTAAACCGGATTAGTGTTTTTACACCGGATTAGGGTTGTTGCTATGGATTAGCGTTGTTACACCGGATTAACGTTGTTACACCGGATTAGCGTCGTTACAACAGATTAGTGTTGTTACACCGGATTAGGGTTGTTTCAGTGGATTAGCGTTGTTACACCGGATTAGCGTTGTTACACCGGATTAGCTTTGTTTCAGTGGATTAGCGTTGTTACACCGGATTAGCATTGTTAAACCGGATTAGTGTTTTTACACCGGATTAGGGTTGTTGCTATGGATTAGCGTTGTTACACCGGATTAGCGTTGTTACACCGGATTAGTGTTGTTACACCGGATTAGGGTTGTTTCAGTGGATTAGGGTTGTTACACCGGATTAGCGTTGTTACACCGGATTAGCATTGTTAAACCGGATTAGTGTTTTTACACCGGATTAGGGTTGTTGCTATGGATTAGCGTTGTTACACCGGATTAACGTTGTTACACCGGATTAGCGTTGTTTCAATGGATTAGTGTTGTTACACCGGATTAGCGTTGTTACACCGGATTAGCGTTGTTGCAGTGGATTAGCGTTGTTACAATCGATTAGTGTTGTTACACCGGATTAGCGTTGTTTCAGTGAATTAGGGTTGTTACACCGGATTAGTGTTGTTACACCGGATTAGGGTTGTTACACCGGATTAGCGTCGTTACACCGGATTAGCGTCGTTTCAGTGGATTAGTGTTGTTACACCGGATTAGGGTTGTTACACCGGATTAGGGTTGTTTCAGTGGATTAGCGTTGTTACACTGGATTAGCGTTGTCACAGTGGATTAGCGTTGTTTCAGCGGATTAGCATTGTTACACCGGATTAACGTTGTCTCAGTGAATTAGTGTTGTTACACCGGATTAGTGTTGTTACACCGGATTAGCGTTGTTACACCGGATTAGCGTTGTTTCAGTGGATTAGTGTTGTTACACCGGATTAGGGTTGTTACACCGGATTAGGGTTGTTACACCGGATTAGGGTTGTTACACCGGATTAGGCTGGTTTCAGTGGATTAGCATTGTTACACTGGATTAGCGTTGTTACAGTGGATTAGCGTTGTTTCAGCGGATTAGCATTGTTACAACAGATTAGTGTTGTTACACCGGATTAGGGTTGTTTCAGTGGATTAGCGTTGTTACACCGGATTAGCGTTGTTACACCGGATTAGCGTTGTTACACCGGATTAACGTTGTTACACCGGATTAGCGTTGTTACACCGGATTAGCGTTGTTACAACAGATTAGTGTTGTTACACTGGATTAGCGTTGTTTCAGTGGATTAGCGTTGTTACACCGGATTAGCGTTGTTTCAGTGGATTAGCGTTGTTACACCGGATTAGCGTTGTTACACCGGATTAACGTTGTTACACCGGATTAGCGTTGTTACACCGGATTAGCGTTGTTACAACAGATTAGTGTTGTTACACTGGATTAGCGTTGTTTCAGTGGATTAGCGTTGTTACACCGGATTAGCGTTGTTACAGTGGATTAGCGTTGTTTCCGTGGATTAGCGTTGTTACGCCGGATTAGGGTTGTTGCAATGGATTAGTGTTGTTACACCGGATTAGCGTTGTTACACTGGATTAGCGTTGTTACACTGGATTAGCGTTGTTACAGTGGATTAGTGTTGTTACACCGGATTAGGGTTGTTACACCGGATTAGTGTTGTTACAGTGGATTAGCGTTGTTACACCGGATTAGCGTTGTTACACCGGATTAGGGTTGTTACACCGGATTAGTGTTGTTACACCGGATTAGTGTTGTTACACCGGATTAGCGTTGTTACACCGGATTAGGGTTGTTACAATTAATTAGCGTTGTTACACCGGATTAGCGTTGTTACACCAGATTAGGATTGTTACACCGGATTAGCGTTGTTACAGTGGATTAGCGTTGTTACACCGGATTAGGGTTGTTTCACCGGATTAGTGTTGTTAAACCGGATCAATGTTGTTACAATGTATTAGCGTTGTAACACCAGATTAGCGATGTTACACCGGATTAGTGTTGTTACACCGGATTAGGGTTGTTACACCGGATTAGTGTTGTTACAATAGATTAGGGTTGTTACACCGGATCAGCATTGATACAATGGATTAGGGTTGTTACACCGGAGTAGCGTTGATACACTGGATTAGGGTTGTTACACCGGATTAGTGTTGTTACACCGGATTAGTGTTGTTACAATAGATTAGGGTTGTTACACCGGATCAGCATTGATACAATGGATTAGTGTTGTTACACCGGAGTAGCGTTGATACACTGGATTAGGGTTGTTACACCGGATTAGTGTTGTTACACCGGATTAGCGTTGTTACAGTGGGTTAGCGTTATTACAGTGGATTAGCTTTGTTATAGTGGATTAGCATTGTTAAACCGGATTAGCATTGTTAAACCGGATTAGCATTGTTAAACCGGATTAGTGTTTTTACACCGGATTAGGGTTGTTGCTATGGATTAGCGTTGATACACCGGATTAACGTTGTTACAATGGATTATCGTTGATACAACGGATTAACGTTGTTACAATGGATTAGCGTAGTTACACCGGATTAGCGTTGTTACACCGGATTAACGTTGTTACAATGGATTAGCGTTGATACACCGGATTAACGTTGTTACAATGGATTATCGTTGATACACCGGATTAACGTTGTTACAATGGATTAGCATTGTTACACCGGATTAGCGTTGTTACACCGGATTAGCGTAGTTACACCAGATTAGCGATGTTACAATGGATTAGCGTTGTTACACTGGATTAGCGTTGTTACACTGGATTAGCGTTGTTTCACCGGATTAACGTTGTTACACTGGATTAGCGTTGTTACACCGGATTAGCGTTGTTACACCGGATTAACATTGTTACACCGGATTAACATTGTTACACCGGATTAGCGTTGTTACAATGGATTAGCGTTGTTACATTGGAATAGCGTAATTACACCAGATTAGCGTTGTTACACCGGATTAGCGTTGTTACACCGGATTAACGTTGTTACAATGGATTAGCGTTGTTACACCGGATTAGCGTTGTTACAATGGATTAGCGTTGTTACATTGGAATAGCGTAATTACACCAGATTAGCGTTGTTACACCGGATTAACGTTGTTACAATGGATTAGCGTAGTTACACCGGATTAGCGTTGTTACACCGGATTAGCGTAGTTACACCAGATTAGCGATGTTACAATGGATTAGCGTTGTTACACTGGATTAGCGTTGTTACACTGGATTAGCGTTGTTTCACCGGATTAACGTTGTTACACTGGATTAGCGTTGTTACACCGGATTAGCGTTGTTACACCGGATTAACATTGTTACACCGGATTAACATTGTTACACCGGATTAACATTGTTACACCGGATTAGCGTTGTTACAATGGATTAGCGTTGTTACAGTGGATTAGCGTTGTTACACCGGATTAGCGTTGTTACACCGGATTAACGTTGTTACAATGGATTAGCGTTGTTACACCGGATTAACGTTGTTACAATGGATTAGGGTTGTTACACCGGATTAACGTTGTTACAATGGATTAGCGTTGTTACACCGGATTAGCGTTGTTACACCGGATTAACGTTGTTACAATGGATTAGCGTTGTTACACCGGATTAACGTTGATACACCGGATTAGCATTGTTACACCGGATTAGCGTTGTTACAATGGATTAGCGTTGTTACAGTGGATTAGTGTTGTTACACCGGATTAACGTTGTTACAATGGATTAGCGTTGTTACACCGGATTAACGTTGTTACACCGGATTAACGTTGTTACACCGGATTAGCGTTGTTACAATGGATTATCGTTGTTACATTGGATTAGCGTTGTTACAGTGGATTAGCGTTGTTTCACCGGATTAGTGTTGTTACAGTGGATTAGCGTTGTTACAGTGGATTAGCGTTGTTACACCGGATTAGCGTTGTTTCACCGGATTAACGTTGTTACACCGGATTAACGTTGTTACACCGGATTAGCGTTGTTACAATGGATTATCGTTGTTACATTGGATTAGCGTAGTTACACCAGATTAGCGTTGTTACACCGGATTAGCGTTGTTTCACCGGATTAGTGTTGTTACAGTGGATTAGCGTTGTTACAGTGGATTAGCGTTGTTACACCGGATTAGCGCTGTTACACCGGATTAACGTTGTTACACCGGATTAATGTTGTTACACCGGATTAACGCTGTTACACCGGATTAACGTTGTTACACCGGATTAATGTTGTTACACCGGATTAGCGTTGTTACACCGGATTAGTGTTGTTACACCGGATTAGTGTTGTTACAATGGATTAGAGTCGTTACAATGGATTCGCCTTGTTACAATGGATTAGTGTTGTTACACCGGATTAGCGTTGTTACACAGGATTAGCGTTGTTACACTGGATTAGTGTTGTTACACCCGATTAACGTTGTTACACCGGATTAGCGTTGTTACACCGGATTAGCGTTGTTACACTGGATTAACGTTGTTACACCGGATTAACGTTGTTACACCGGATTAGTGTTGTTACAATGGATTAGAGTCGTTACAATGGATTAGCCTTGTTACAATGGATTAGTGTTGTTACACCGGATTAGCGTAGTTCCACTGGATTAGCGTAGTTCCACTGGATTAGCGTTGTTACACAGGTTTAGCGTTGTTACACCGGGTTAGGGTTGTTACACCGGATTAGCGTAGTTCCACTGGATTAGGGTTGTTACACCGGATTAGGGTTGTTGCAATGGATTAGTGTTGTTACACCGGATTAGCGTTGTTACACCGGATTAGTGTTGTTACACCGGATTAGTGTTGTTACACCGGATTAGTGTTGTTACACTGGATTAGTGTTGTTACACCGGATTAGCGTTGTTACAGTGGATTAGCGTTGTTACACCGGATTAACGTTGTTACACCGGATTAGCGTTGTTACAGTGGATTAGCGTTGTTACACCAGATAAGGGTTGTTGAACCGGATTAGCGAAGTTACTCCGGATTAGGGTTGTTACACCGGATTAGGGTTGTTACACCGGATTAGTGTTGTTACACCGGATTAGTGTTGTAACACCGGATTAGCGTTGTTACACCGGATTAGTGTAGTTACAATGGATTAGCGTTGATACACCGGATTAGGGTTGTTACAATCGATTAGCGTTGATAAACCGGATTAGTGTTGTTACACCGGATTAGTGTTGTAACACCGGATTAGCGTTGTTACACCGGATTAGTGTAGTTACAATGGATTAGCGTTGTTATACCAGTTTAGCGTCGTTACACCGGATTAGCATTGTTACACCGGATTAGTGTAGTTACAATGGATTAGCGTTGTTACACCAGTTTAGCGTCGTTACACCGGATTAGCATTGTTACACCAGATATGGGTTGTTACACCAGATAAGGGTTGTTTAACCCGATTAGGGTTGTTTAACCCGATTAGGGTTGTTACACCGGATTAGCGTTGTTACACCGGATTAGCGTTGATACACCGGATTAGCGTTGATACACCGGATTAGGGTTGATACACCGGATTAGGGTAGTTACACCGGATTAGGGTTGTTACACCGGATTAGGGTTGTTACACCGGATTAGGGTTGTTACACCGGATTAGCGTTGATACACCGTATTAGGGTTGTTACACCGGATTAGGGTTGTTACACCGGATTAGGGTTGTTACACCGGATTAGGGTTGTTACAATCGATTAGCGTTGATACACCGGATTAGGGTTGTTACACCGGATTAGCGTTGATACACCGGATTAGCGTTGATACACCGGATTAACGTTGATACACCGGATTAGTGTTGTTACACCGGATTAACGTTGTTACACCGGATTAACGTTGTTACACCGGATTAGGGTTGTTACAGTGGATTAGGGTTGTTACACCGGATTAACGTTGTTACACCGGATTAGGGTTGTTACAGTGGATTAGGGTTGTTACACCGGATTAGGGTTGTTACACCGCATTAGCGTTGTTACACCGGATTTGTGTTGTTACACCGGATTAGCGTTGTTACACCGGATTAGCGTTGTTACACCGGATTAGAGATGTTACACCGGATTAGCGTTGTTACACCGGATTAGCGTTGTTACACCGGATTAGGGTTGTTACACCGGATTAGGGTTGTTACACCGGATTAGCGTTGTTACACCAGTTTAGGGTTGTTACACCAGATTAGTGTTGTTACAGCGGATTAGGATTGTTACACCGGATTAGGATTGTTACACAGGATTAGGTTTGTTACACTGGATTAGCGTTGTTTCACCGGATTAGTGTTGTTACACCGGATTAGCGTTGTTACACCGGATTAGCGTTGTTACACCGGATTAGCGTTGTTACACCGGATTAGGGTTGTTACACCGGATTAGGGTTGTTACAGTGGATTAGGGTTGTTACACTGGATTAGTGTTGTTACACCAGATTAGCGTTGTTACACCGGATTAGCGTTGTTACACCGGATTAGGGTTGTTACACCGGATTAGGGTTGTTACACTGGATTAGGGTTGTTACACCGGATTAGGGTTGTTACACTGGATTAGCGTTGTTACACCGGATTAGGGTTGTTTCACCGGATTAGGGTTGTTACACCGGATTAGGGTTGTTACACCGGATTAGGGTTGTTACACCGGATTAGCGTTGTTACACCGGATTAGCGTTGTTACAGGGGATTAGCGTTGTTACACCGGATTAGGGTTGTTACACCGGATTAGTGTTGTTACACCGGATTAGCGTTGTTACACCGGATTAGCGTTGTTACAGTGGATTAGAGTTGTTACACTGGATTAGGGTTGTTACACCGGATTAGCGTTGTTACACCGGATTAGCGTTGTTACAGGGGATTAGCGTTGTTACACCGGATTAGCGTTGTTACACCGGATTAGCGTTGTTACACCGGATTAGCGTTGTTACAGTGGATTAGAGTTGTTACACTGGATTAGGGTTGTTACACCGGATTAGCGTTGTTACACCGGATTAGCGTTGTTACAGGGGATTAGCGTTGTTACACCGGATTAGCGTTGTTACACCGGATTAGCGTTGTTACAGGGGATTAGCGTTGTTACACCGGATTAGGGTTGTTACAGTGGATTAGCGTTGTTACACCGGATTAGAGTTGTTACAGTGGATTAGCGTTGTTACACCGGATTAGCGTTGTTACACCGGATTAGCGTTGTTACACCGGATTAGCGTTGTTACAGTGGATTAGAGTTGTTACACTGGATTAGGGTTGTTACACCGGATTAGGGTTGTTACACCGGATTAGGGTTGTTACACCGGATTAGCGTTGTTGAAGTGGATTAGCGTTGTTACACCGGATTAGGGTTGTTACACCGGATTAGCGTTGATACACCGGATTAGGGTTGTTACACCGGATTAGCGTTGTTACACCGGATTAGGGTTGTTACACCGGATTAGCGTTGTTACACCGGATTAGCGTTGTTACAGTGGATTAGGGTTGTTACACCGGATTAGGGTTGTTACACCGGATTAGGGTTGTTACAGTGGATTAGCGTTGTTACACCGGATTAGGGTTGTTACACCGGATTAGGGTTGTTACACCGGATTAGGGTTGTTACAGTGGATTAGAGTTGTTACAGTGGATTAGGGTTGTTACACTGGATTAGGGTTGTTACACTGGATTAGCGTTGTTTCACCGGGTTAGGGTTGTTACACCGGATTAGGGTTGTTACACCGGATTAGGGTTGTTACACCGGATTAGCGTTGATACACCGGATTAACGTTGATACACCGGATTAACGTTGTTACACCGGATTAGGGTTGTTACACCGGATTAGGGTTGTTACACCGGATTAGGGTTGTTACACCGCATTAGCGTTGTTACACCGCATTAGCGTTGTTACACCGGATTAGCGTTGTTACACCGGATTAGCGTTGTTACACCGGATTAGTGTTGTTACAGTGGATTAGCGTTGTTACACCGGATTAGCGTTGTTACACCGGATTAGCGTTGTTACACCGGATTAGTGATGTTACACCGGATTAGCGTTGTTACACCGGATTAGCGTTGTTACACCGGATTAGGGTTGTTACAGTGGATTAGCGTTGTTACACCGGATTAGTGATGTTACACCGGATTAGCGTTGTTACACCGGATTCGGGTTGTTACACCGGATTAGCGTTGTTACACCGGATTAGTGATGTTACACCGGATTAGCGTTGTTACACCGGATTAGCGTTGTTACACCGGATTAGCGTTGTTACAGTGGATTAGCGTTGTTACACCGGATTAGGGTTGTTACACCAGTTTAGGGTTGTTACACCAGATTAGTGTTGTTACAGCGGATTAGGATTGTTACACCGGATTAGGGTTGTTACACCAGATTAGGATTGTTACACCGGATTAGCGTTGTTACACCGGATTAGCGTTGTTACACCGGATTAGCGTTGATACACCGGATTAGGGTTGTTACACCGGATTAGCGTTGTTACACCGGATTAGGGTTGTTACACCGGATTAGCGTTGTTACACCAGTTTAGGGTTGTTACACCAGATTAGTGTTGTTACAGCGTATTAGGATTGTTACACCGGATTAGGGTTGTTACACCGGATTAGGATTGTTACACCGGATTAGCGTTGTTACACCGGATTAGCGTTGATACACTGGATTAGCGTTGTTTCACCGGATTAGGGTTGTTACACCGGATTAGGGTTGTTACACCGGATTAGGGTTGTTACACCGGATTAGCGTTGATACACCGTATTAGGGTTGTTACAGTGGATTAGGGTTGTTACACCGGATTAGGGTTGTTACACCGGATTAGGGTTGTTACAATCGATTAGCGTTGATACACCGGATTAGCGTTGATACACCGGATTAACGTTGATACACCGGATTAACGTTGATACACCGGATTAGTGTTGTTACACCGGATTAGCGTTGATACACCGGATTAGCGTTGATACACCGGATTAACGTTGATACACCGGATTAACGTTGATACACCGGATTAGTGTTGTTACACCGGATTAGGGTTGTTACACCGGATTAGCGTTGATACACCGGATTAGCGTTGATACACCGGATTAGTGTTGTTACACCGGATTAGGGTTGTTACACCGGATTAGGGTTGTTACAGTGGATTAGTGTTGTTACACCGGATTAGGGTTGTTACACCGCATTAGCGTTGTTACACCGGATTAGCGTTGTTACACCGGATTAGCGTTGTTACACCGGATTAGTGTTGTTACAGTGGATTAGCGTTGTTACACCGGATTAGCGTTGTTACACCGGATTAGTGATGTTACACCGGATTAGCGTTGTTACACCGGATTAGCGTTGTTACACCGGATTAGCGTTGTTACAGTGGATTAGGGTTGTTACACCGGATTAGCGTTGTTACACCAGTTTAGGGTTGTTACACCAGATTAGTGTTGTTACAGCGGATTAGGATTGTTACACCGGATTAGGATTGTTACACAGGATTAGGTTTGTTACACTGGATTAGCGTTGTTTCACCGGATTAGTGTTGTAACACCGGATTAGCGTTGTTACACCGGATTAGCGTTGTTACACCGGATTAGCGTTGTTTCACCGGATTAGCGTTGTTACACCGGATTAGGGTTGTTACAGTGGATTAGGGTTGTTACACTGGATTAGTGTTGTTACACCGGATTAGGATTGTTACACCAGATTAGGGTTGTTACACCGGATTAGGGTTGTTACACTGGATTAGCATTGTTTCACCGGGTTAGGGTTGTTACACCGGATTAGGGTTGTTACACCGGATTAGCGTTGTTACACCGGATTAGCGTTGTTACAGGGGATTAGCGTTGTTACAGGGGATTAGCGTTGTTACAGGGGATTAGCGTTGTTACACCGGATTAGGGTTGTTACACCGTATTAGGGTTGTTACACCGGATTAGCGTTGTTACAGTGGATTAGGGTTGATACACCGGATTAGGGTTGTTTCACCGGATTAGGATTGTTACACCGGATTAGGGTTGTTACACCGGATTAGGATTGTTACATCGGATTAGGGTTGTTACACCGGATTAGGATCGTTACACCGGATTAGGATTGTTACATCGGATTAGGGTTGTTTCACCGGATTAGGATTGTTACATCGGATTAGGGTTGTTACACCGGATTAGGGTTGTTACACCGGATTAGCGTTGTTACAGTGGATTAGGGTTGTTACACCGGATTAGGGTTGTTACACCGGATTAGCGTTGTTACACCGGGTTAGGGTTGTTACACCGGATTAGCGTTGTTACAGTGGATTAGGGTTGTTACACCGGATTAGGGTTGTTACACCGGATTAGGGTTGTTACACCGGATTAGCGTTGTTACAGTGGATTAGGGTTGTTACACCGGATTAGGGTTGTTACACCGGATTAGGGTTGTTACACCGGGTTAGGGTTGTTACACCGGATTAGCGTTGTTACACCGGATTAGTGTTGTTACAGTGGATTAGGGTTGTTACAGTGGATTAGCGTTGATACACCGGATTAGTGTTGTTACACTGGATTAGGGTTGTTACACCGGATTAGTGTTGTTACACTGGATTAGGGTTGTTACACCGGATTAGCGTTGTTACACCGGATTAGAGTTGTTACACTGGATTAGGGTTGTTACACCGGATTAGGGTTGTTACACCGGATTAGTGTTCTTACACTGGATTAGGGTTGTTACACCGGATTAGTGTTGTTACACTGGATTAGGGTTGTTACACCGGATTAGCGTTGTTACACCGGATTAGAGTTGTTACACTGGATTAGGGTTGTTACACCGGATTAGGGTTGTTACACCGGATTAGGGTTGTTACACCGGATTAGAGTTGTTACAGTGGATTAGAGTTGTTACACCGGATTAGGGTTGTTACACCGGATTAGGGTTGATACACCGGATTAGAGTTGTTACACTGGATTAGGGTTGTTACACCGGATTAGGGTTGATACACCGGATTAGAGTTGTTACACTGGATTAGGGTTGATACACCGGATTAGGGTTGATACACCGGATTAGAGTTGTTACACTGGATTAGGGTTGTTACACCGGATTAGGGTTGATACACCGGATTAGAGTTGTTACACTGGATTAGGGTTGTTACACCGGATTAGCGTTGTTACACCGGATTAGGGTTGTTACACCGGATTAGTGTTGTTACACCGGATTAGTGTTGTTACAGTGGATTAGAGTTGTTACACCGGATTAGGGTTGTTACACCGGATTAGTGTTGTTACACTGGATTAGGGTTGTTACACCGGATTAGCGTTGTTACACCGGATTAGTGTTGTTACACTGGATTAGGGTTGTTACACCGGATTAGGGTTGTTACACCGGATTAGGGTTGTTACACCGGATTAGCGTTGTTACACCGGATTATTGTTGTTACACTGGATTAGGGTTGTTACACCGGATTAGCGTTGTTACACCGGATTAGTGTTGTTACACTGGATTAGGGTTGTTACACCGGATTAGCGTTGTTACAGTGGATTAGCGTTGTTACAGTGGATTAGCGTTGTTACACCGGATTAGTGTTGTTACACCGGATTAGCGTTGTTACAGTGGATTAGCGTTGTTACACCGGATTAGTGTTGTTACACCGGATTAGGGTTGTTACACCGGATTAGTGTTGTTACACCGGATTAGCGTAGTTACACCGGATTAGCGTTGTTACAGTGGATTAGCGTTGTTACACCGGATTAGTGTTGTTACACCGGATTAGGGTTGTTACACCGGATTAGGGTTGTTACAGCGGATTAGCGTTGTTACACCGGATTAGAGTTGTTACACCGGATTAGCGTTGTTACACCGGATTAGAGTTGTTACACTGGATTAGGGTTGTTACACCGGATTAGGGTTGTTACACCGGATTAGGATTGTTACACCGGATTAGGGTTGTTACACCGGATTAGCGTTGTTACACCGGATTAGCGTTGTTACACCGGATTAGGGTTGTTACAGTGGATTAGCGTTGTTACACCGGATTAGCGTTGTTACAGTGGATTAGCGTTGTTACACCGGATTAGGGTTGTTACACCGGATTAGGGTTGTTACACCGGATTAGGATTGTTACACCGGATTAGGGTTGTTACACCGGATTAGCGTTGTTACAGTGGATTAGCGTTGTTACACCGGATTAGGGTTGTTACACCGGATTAGTGTTGTTACACCGGATTAGGGTTGTTACACCGGATTAGTGTTGTTACAGTGGATTAGCGTTGTTACACCGGATTAGGGTTGTTACACCGGATTAGTGTTGTTACACCGGATTAGGGTTGTTACACCGGATTAGTGTTGTTACACCGGATTAGGGTTGTTACACCGGATTAGGGTTGTTACACCGGATTAGGGTTGTTACACCGGATTAGTGTTGTTACAGTGGATTAGCGTTGTTACACCGGATTAGGGTTGTTACACCGGATTAGTGTTGTTACACCGGATTAGTGTTGTTACACCGGATTAGCGTTGTTACACCGGATTAGGGTTGTTACACCGGATTAGTGTTGTTACACCGGATTAGGGTTGTTACACCGGATTAGGGTTGTTACACCGGATTAGGGTTGTTACAGTGGATTAGGGTTGTTACACTGGATTAGTGTTGTTACACCGGATTAGCGTTGTTACACCGGATTAGCGTTGTTACACCGGATTAGCGTTGTTACACCGGATTAGGGTTGTTACACCGGATTAGGGTTGTTACACCGGATTAGGGTTGTTACACCGGATTAGGATTGTTACACCGGATTAGGGTTGTTACACCGGATTAGCGTTGTTACAGTGGATTAGCGTTGTTACACCGGATTAGCGTTGTTACAGTGGATTAGCGTTGTTACACCGGATTAGGGTTGTTACACCGGATTAGTGTTGTTACAGTGGATTAGAGTTGTTACAGTGGATTAGGGTTGTTACACTGGATTAGGGTTGTTACACCGGATTAGGGTTGTTACACCGGATTAGCGTTGTTACACCGGATTAGCGTTGTTACACCGGATTAGTGTTGTTACAGTGGATTAGAGTTGTTACAGTGGATTAGGGTTGTTACACTGGATTAGTGTTGTTACACCGGATTAGGGTTGTTACACCGGGTTAGGGTTGTTACACCGGATTAGCGTTGTTACACCGGATTAGCGTTGTTACAGTGGATTAGCGTTGTTACACCGGATTAGCGTTGTTACAGTGGATTAGCGTTGTTACACCGGATTAGCGTTGTTACAGTGGATTAGCGTTGTTACACTGGATTAGGGTTGTTACACCGGATTAGGGTTGTTACACCGGATTAGGGTTGTTACACCGGATTAGCGTTGTTACACCGGATTAGAGTTGTTACACTGGATTAGGGTTGTTACACCGGATTAGGGTTGTTACACCGGATTAGCGTTGTTACAGTGGATTAGCGTTGTTACACTGGATTAGGGTTGTTACACCGGATTAGGGTTGTTACACCGGATTAGCGTTGTTACACTGGATTAGGGTTGTTACACCGGATTAGTGTTGTTACACTGGATTAGGGTTGTTACACCGGATTAGGGTTGTTACACCGGATTAGGGTTGTTACAGTGGATTAGCGTTGTTACACCGGATTAGCGTTGTTACAGTGGATTAGCGTTGTTACACCGGATTAGCGTTGTTACACTGGATTAGGGTTGTTACACCGGATTAGTGTTGTTACACTGGATTAGGGTTGTTACACCGGATTAGCGTTGTTACACTGGATTAGGGTTGTTACACCGGATTAGTGTTGTTACACTGGATTAGTGTTGTTACACCGGGTTAGGGTTGTTACACCGGATTAGGGTTGTTACACCGGATTAGGGTTGTTACACCGGATTAGCGTTATTACAGTGGATTAGGTTTGTTACACCGGATTAGGGTTGTTACACCGGATTAGTGTTGTTACACCGGATTAGGGTTGTTACACCGGATTAGGGTTGTTACACCGGAATAGTGTTGTTACACCGGTTTAGCGTTTTTACAGTGGATTAGTGTTGTTAGACCGGATTAGCGTAGTTACACCGGATTAGCGTTGTTACACCGGATTAGCGTCGTTACAGTGGATTAGTGTTGTTAGACAGGATTAGCGTAGTTACACCGGATTAGCGTTGTTACAATCGATTAGTGTTGTTACACCGGATTAGCGTTGTTACACCGGATTAGCGTCGTTACAGTGGATTAGTGTTGTTAGACCGGATTAGCGTAGTTACACCGGATTAGCGTTGTTACACCGGATTAGCGTTGTTACAATCGATTAGTGTTGTTACACCGGATTAGCGTTGTTACACCGGATTAGCGTTGTTACACCGGATTAGCGTTGTTACAACAGATTAGTGTTGTTACACCGGATTAGCGTTGTTACAGTGGATTAGGGTTGTTACACCGGATTAGTGTTGTTACACCGGGTTAGGGTTGTTACACCGGATTAGCGTTGTTACACCGGATTAGCGTTGTTACACTGGATTAGTGTTGTTACACCGGATTAGGGTTGTTACACCGGATTAGGGTTGTTACACCGGATTAGGGTTGTTACACCGGATTAGCGTTATTACAGTGGATTAGGTTTGTTACACCGGATTAGGGTTGTTACACCGGATTAGGGTTGTTACACCGGATTAGGGTTGTTACACCGGATTAGCGTTGTTACACCGGTTTAGCGTTTTTACAGTGGATTAGTGTTGTTAGACCGGATTAGCGTAGTTACACCGGATTAGCGTTGTTACACCGGATTAGCGTCGTTACAGTGGATTAGTGTTGTTAGACCGGATTAGCGTAGTTACACCGGATTAGCGTTGTTACAATCGATTAGTGTTGTTACACCGGATTAGCGTTGTTACACCGGATTAGCGTCGTTACAGTGGATTAGTGTTGTTAGACCGGATTAGCGTAGTTACACCGGATTAGCGTTGTTACACCGGATTAGCGTTGTTACAATCGATTAGTGTTGTTACACCGGATTAGCGTTGTTACACCGGATTAGCGTTGTTACACCGGATTAGCGTCGTTACAGTGGATTAGTGTTGTTAGACCGGATTAGTGTTGTTACACCGGATTAGCGTTGTTACACCGGATTAGCGTTGCTACACCGGATTAGCATTGCTACACCGGATTAGCGTTGTTACAGTGGATTAGGGTTGTTACAGTGGATTAGCGTTGTTACACCGGATTAGCGTTGCTACACCGGATTAGCATTGCTACACCGGATTAGCGTTGTTACAGTGGATTAGGGTTGTTACAGTGGATTAGTGTTGTTACAATGGATTAGCGTTGTTACAGTGGATTAGCGTTGTTACAGTGGATTAGCGTTGTTACAGTGGATTAGTGTTGTTACAATGGATTAGCATTGTCACACCGGATTAGGGTTGTTGCAATGGATTAGCGTTGGTACGAGGAAAGATATGACCACAAATTACTGGAGTTTGGTCACAAAGTCCTACACATCCCTTAATGGCCTTCAGGGTGAGTGGTGTGTTATAGAACATAGAAAATTACAGCAGAGAACAAGCCCTTTGGCCCACGAAGTTGCGCCGAGGTTTAATCCTAATGTAAAATATAGTAACTTAACCTCCACCCCTCAACTCACTGCTATCCATGTGCATATCCAGCAGTCACTTAAATGTCCCCAATGACTTTGCTTCCACCACCACCGCTGGCAACGCATTCCATGCATTCACAACTCTCTGTGTAAAGAACCTACCTGTAACGTCTCCTTTATACCTTCCTCCTAATATCTTCTAACTATGACTCCTTGTGCCAGTCAATCCTGCCTTGGGGAAAAGTCTGTCTAGTGACTCTATCTATGCCACTCATTATTTTATCCACCTCGATCAGGTCTCCTCTCTTCCTCCTTCTCTCCAGAGAGAAAAGTCTGAGCTTATTCAACCTTTCTTCATGAGGCAAGCCCTCCAGTCCAGGCAGCATCCTGGTAAACCTTCTTTGCACCCTCTCCAAAGCCTCTGTATCTTTCCTATAGTAGGGAGACCAGAACGGGACACAATATTCCAAGTGTGGTCTCATCAGGGACTTGTAGAGCTGTAGCAAAACCTCGCGGCTCTTAAACTCGATCCCCTGTTAATGAAAGCCAAAACACCATATGCTTTCTTAACAACACTATCCATTTGGGTGGCAACTTTGAGGGATCTATGTACTTGCACACCCAGATCCCTCTGTTCCTACACACTGCCAAGAATCCTGTCTTTAATCCTATATTCAGCATTTGGGTTCAACCTTCCAAAGTGCATCACTTCGCATTTATCCAGGTTGAACTCCGTCTGCCATTTCTCAGCCCAGCTCTGCATCCTGTCTATGTCGCGCTGCAGCCTGCAGTGGCCCTCAATACTATCGACGACACATCCAACCTTTGTGTTATTGGCAAATTTACTAACCCACCCCTCAACCTCCTCATCCAAGTCATTTATAAAAACTAGAAAGAGCAGAGGCCCAAGTACAGAGCCCTGCAGGACCCCACTCAACACTGACCTCCAGGCAGAATACTTTCCATCTACAACCACTCTCTGCCTTCTGTCAGCCAACCAATTCTGAATCCAGACAGCCAAATCTCCCTGTATCACATACCTCCTGACTTTGTGAATGAGCCTACCATGCCTTGCTGAAGTCCATTTCCACCACATCCACTGCTCAACCTTCGTCGACCTGTCTCGTCACCTCCTCAAAGAACTCAATAAGATTTGTGAGGCATAACCTGCCCCTCACAAAGCCATGCTGACTGCCTTTAATCACACTATGCTTTGCCAAATAGGCATAAATCCTATCCTTCAGAATTCTTTCCAAAACCTTGCTGACCACAGACGTAAGACTGACTGGTCTGTAATTGCCAGGGATTTCCCTATTACCCTTCTTGAAAAGAGGAACAACACTCGTCTCCTTCCAATCCTCTGGTACGACTCCCGTGGAGAGTGAGGAAGCAAATATTCTCGCCAGCGGGTTAGCAACCTCCTTTCTCGCTTCCCGGAGCAGCCAAGAATAATTCTGGTCTGGCCCTGGGGACGTTTCAGTCTTAGTGTTTATGCTTATACTTATCAATCTGACTCCTGCCTCTCAGTATAGGCTGACTTCTCAGAGTCGTGTTGGATGGATAGACAATATTTTCCAGTAGCACCCACATTCCAGAGGGTAACATCTGGTTGTCGCCTTCCTGGCGTTCCACTAGAACTCGCTTGTGGGGAAAGGATTGGAGGCAAATTACAGAAAAGTTCCCTCGATGCAATCAGTGAACCTCAACTGTGTAACTGTATCAATAATCCCTTCTGTGTTCTTTTTCAGGATTCTGATTCTCCAAGACACTCCACAGCGTCCAACAGTTCCAACCTGAGCAGCCCGCCCAGCCCCATCTCGCCCCACAAGCCACAGTCACTCTTGTTGGAAAACACAGAGCACGTCAGCTGGGAAACATGAGATTGCTCAGCTCTGGAAATTCTAACAAATCAGCCCTTACTTCTGTCTTGCTGCACCCAGTCCTACTCTGCTGTTCCAACCTGTGCCGGGCTATTGCTGCAGATCCGTCAAAAAGGCAGCAGAAGTTTATGGATTCAGGAGCAAGGCCTGATCTCGTAAATCTATCTCTCTCTCTCTCACACACACACACGTATAGACAGATTGGGCAGGAGCTTTTGCCTGCTGACCCTATCATGTTTCTCTCTCTCTCATAAAAAGAGGAAAAGCAGATCTCTTGCCTCACACAGCAACATCAGCTGCTCTTATAGCGTCCTTGGGAGTGTGACTTCCTCTGATTTTTAAGAAATGGGATCTTGGTCATAAATTGTAAAGCTGATGTTTAAGGTGTTGTTTCTCATTGCAGCTTTATAGCCAGTTACTTTCTCAAAGAATAAACAGGATTGGGGGGAAGGTAGGGTGCAGATGGTGGAACGCAGCCTTGATTTTCTATCATCACTTCCATTGGTTCCAACAAATGACAGAGGGCATTCCTTTCTGTCATAGTGTGATCAGGCTTCTTTTAATTATTATTTTATTCTGCAATAATATGTGTACATCTGCAAACAAATCACCAAACCTTATTTTGCTAAAAGAAAAACACACAAAAAAGTTTTTTTGTGATATAGAATATATATAAAGTATATAAATATATATATATAAAGTTGTGTATAGTTTTACTTGTTGAAATGGCAACTGAAGGAAAGATTACTTTGTGTGTGGCGTCACAGTCCCTGCTGGTAGATTCTTTATATATAGTTCTTCAGTGTAGTATCCAAGATGCAGCTGAAATTTAAAAGTTTAAAAAACTGAAGATGTGGAGGCTGAAATGAAAAGTTATAGGCACTGTACTTCAGTAAATAAAGTACCAATTGTAGATGGTCATTGATTTATGTTGCATGTTGCAAAATTAAAAACGACTGTGCACTAGTTTAAGGCTCTGCTGAGTTCAGGGGAGACCTGTTCATCTAGTTTGAATAAAGAATGTCCCTTTTTGTAGTCACTCGAAGGCAGTATTTGATTAAACATCCAGATATTAGAGCAACATTATATATTTTTTGTACACTACACACAGCTGACTTGCTGGGGAAGGTGGAATTAATTACCATATCAGCTCCTTGTGTCTGCTTTGCCAAGTCCCTCCCCAGATATTTAGGTATTGTTAGACTGAGAAGAAACCCAGGAGTCAGACAGCCTGGGATACTGAACGCTTTGATGGTTAGTTTGCTTTTTTGTCAGTGAATGATTCCTACATTCCCTTTGTATATTCCTCAAGCCCAACAGTTCTTGCTTTTGTCAACCTCTACCCATGTTACTGTCTGCACCTGAGGAGGGCAAGAGACATAAAATTTATTGAGGAGGCTTCAGTACGTTAAAGGATGTTTAATGCACAGCCAGGTTTGACAGTAAGCATTTCGGGGCTGGTCAGAGTTATTCAGACAGCGAGGGAAGGAAAAGAAAACTCCCTGCATGAGATGACTGTGTAAAAACAAGGGAATCTGACTGCTGTCTCACTCCGTACAGTTACAAAAGCTCAGAGACAATTGTGTAAAATAAAAGGTGCTTTTGTTTTTAAAGGAATGATGTGAAATTTGAGATGAGTTTGCCTCTGATTTTAAAAGTGCAAAAACAAAGTTCTTCCCTGATAGCTGTCACTGTGTTGCATTTTTGTTTCCATGGCAGAACTTGTGGTTAAATGAGATTAAGGAGGAAGAGGTGGGTACAGTCCTGCTGCTCAAGTTCCCACATGTACAGATACAAAAAAAGACAACAGGGAACTGTCAAACTCTGACGGTGAATCATAGACATGATTGTGCAGAGAATTGTGAGCAAGGGGACGGAGGAGGCATTTACTACTTACTGGTGTTCCATGGGGACTGACCTGCCTTTCACTATAGCAATTTCATATCATTTATTTCCAAGAGTTTTTAAGGTCTCCCCCCCTCCACCACCACCACCACCTTTTTGTAAGATTATTGTACAGTTTTGCATGTGTTAGATGTAATCAGTTTTTTTTTAAATCTTTTGGTTTAGGTTAAAGGCTGACTTCACTAAATTAATTGCTTGGCTTTATCACTCAGTTTTTGCCCTTAATGTTTTTAGGGGTTAATTTGTAAGAGGAACTATTGCTGATTGTAGATTCTTTTGCACAAGAATATTTAAGGTGGGCAGTCTGACTATTAAAGACCAGCCACCATTATTTTATGTTGGTGACACACACTAAATATTAACCAAGACTTTGATGTATTTCAATAAAACAGGGAACTGTTCCAAAAGTGGCTGTTTTTGGATTGTTATTTGCTTTTAGGTTAAGCTGTGGAAAAAAAGGGGCAGACCGAGTCAAGCAGCTCACTGCTCTGGCTGCTTTGGGTTGGTCTGAGAGAGTGGAAATTTTGGTTTTAATAAAGGAAGTCAAAATTCAATGTGTCTGTCCTTGCAATGCCTGTCTTGAGGTCACTGAATCCTGCTATCACCTCATTCCTTTCACACACACTGTGGGGTTTACAACAAGGATGTGTTGTCTGCACGCGGAGGACAGGAGAGTTTATGTTCTCCCTGTGTGCAGACAGAGACCAGTCTGTATGTGCAGCCCCAATGAATCAAGGACGCCAGAAAACTCTTTCAGTTCTCAGTCTTGGTTTTGGCCTCACTTTGAGGATAGCAAGTAAGTTATAGACATATCTCTGCTGTTTAAGAGTAGCTGTGATTTGTAAAATAACTCGAACGCCTTCCACAGGGCTTTCTGAAACACTTGAAGCAAAGGGCACTGTTCTAACTGTAAACAGCAAGCTCCCATAAACTGCAGTGAAATTACAAGCATAGAACACCGCAACTGGCCCTTTGGCCCACCATTTCCAATGTGCCATTCTTAACTAATCCCATCTCCCTGTACATCGTCCATATCTCTGCATTGCCTGCCTGTTCATACCTATATATAATCACTTGATCAGTTGAGGAGTAAATACTGTTAGATGAGATAAATCAGAGGTGACATTAAGCTTAGTAACTAGTGCAGATTAGAGGTGGAAAGACTGACCAGGGTAAGGAAGGTCTATCAAAAAGTCTCAAGTAGGGTGTTACCATTTCTAAGAGCAGCAATCAACAAGTTCAATACGTATGTTATAGGAGACTTCTAAAGTTATGGAACAGTGACTATAGAGGAGGGACAAATCTAAAAGCAGTAGGTGAGGCAAACGCAGAAGGTCACTGAGTATTGAGCTGAACATGAAGTGAGAGTTGGTCAGAATGTGGCAATGTACATGGAGCTCAGGGCTGATGATTTCCGAGGCTCCTTTCTGCGGTGGTTGTGGAGTCCTGCCTAGAAATCAGTGTGGGGTATTCTAAACAAGTATGTAGCACAAAGCTGCCTTCTGGTAATTGTTTAATAACCATTATTAATAATACTTAGACTGACAGCATGCATTTACGGAGTAAGAAAGTGAATAAACTTTCAATTTTAAAATTCCTTAAGTGAGCTCTGAGTGAGGCACATTTTCAAGGAATGTATTGAGAGAGGAGCCTAATTAAGAACTGGCTGAAACCGGATTCTCATTGACTGAGCTCGGCCCAAGTAGCCAACTTAGTACAACAGAGCACTTGACTGTACAACTTACATTAGAGTCATGTGCTCATTGGTGAGCATTTCTAGTCTTTAAAAGCAAAGTCTTTTGTTTAGGTATCTCTTTTACTCATTCTTAAAATAGCTTATTGGATATAAGAGTAAGAGTGTGAAAAAAAAGGAAAAGCAGTCTCCAAAGAGATACTTTGAGTATAAAGAATATGGACACTAGCGTTTTCTTCATTCATTCACGGGATGAGGGCATCACTGGCCAGGACAGTTAAGAGTCAACCACATTGCTGTGGATTTGAAGTCACATGTAGGCGAGACCAGTTAAGTGAATTAATTCATACCTTAAATACGACTGAGACAGCAGGTTAGGTGATGTGCTGCAGTTGTAACATGTGGAACTGCTGGACACCTCAGTAAACACATCTGTACCAAATGGTCTCAGCTTGGATCAACTTCAAATCAGAGTTAAAAAGCTGGAGTCTGAGCTGCAGACATTACACTGTATCAGGGAACGGGTAAGTAACCCAGACACTCTGCTCCATGTAACTAATGGAATGTCATCGGGATCAGTGCTGGGTACGCTATTATTTACTATATATAAAAATGACTTCAATGACAGTGAAAAGCTTATCGCCAATTTTGCAAGTGACAAAATGTGGAAGTGTGGAGGATGACATGAATGATAACAGCAAGTTCAGTGAGCAGGCAAAAAAACTTGCAGATGAAACATAATGTGGGAAAATGTGAGGTTACGCATTTGTGATGCAAGTCTGCAGGAGCGGAGTATTATTTAATGGGCCTGGACTGCTGGAAGCTGGGGGTGGGAGTGGCTGCTCCTTCATTCATCATAAAACACTAGCAGAGTTACAAAAACAAGTTGCTGGAAAAGCTCAGCAGGTCTGGCAGCATCTGTGAAGAGAAATCAGAGTTAACATTTTGGGTCCAGTGACCCTTCTAAAGAAGATCCTGTTGCTGAGACAGAGAAAGGAGGTTCTGCTGAGGGAATGAAAGCAGCTGGGAGGTAAATTATAAAGCAGAGCCAGAAAGGTGTTAATGTTTGGATTATACCTGAGCCATGAGCAAATTGGGTCAAAGAGGCAAATGTATGGCTGAACGTTTGATGTTAGAGAAATGGAGTCAATTTCGTGATACATTGGCATCAGTCCTGGGGAAGGAGGGAAGCTGTTCTGATGGTCTCTGTTTCCATGATTTGGGAATGTGAGTCCTGGCAAAATTGTATAACTAGGGCTGTGGCTTTAAATTAAATATTGGATGGGGTGGGGTTCAGTTGCATGGAAAAGGTTAACGCAGGCAAGGGCTCAACAAAGTTATTAACCTTCCCAGAACAACTTAAAGGGCAAATGGGATGAATCTAACTTCAGGCGCAGCAGGTAAGGGGGCAGCTGTGAGAAGGGGGACAGTCAACGCAGGACTGAGGGTGTTGTACTTAAAATGCACCCAGTGAAGAATGAAATCAGCAGGTACGAAGTGGATAGGAGAGAGACATGACCGAAGGGGATCAAGGCTAGGAACTAAATATCCAAGAGTACATGTCCTACTGAAAGGACCAGCAAATGTGCAGAGGGGCAGAGTTGCCTTGTTAGAAAGAAATGAAATGTCAATTACAAGAAGTGATGCAGATTTGGAAGACATAAAATGTGTGTGGAAGAATTGAGGAACCTCAAGGTGTTTAAAAAAAACCTTGATGGGAGTTACGGGCAGGCCTCCTCGCAATAGTCAGGATATGTGGAGGGTATCTGGAATGAGCTGCCGGAGGAAGTGATAGGTGTTGGTATAGTTACATGCAAAAGTCATTTCAACTCTTATATGTATAGGAAAGGTCTACAGGGATATGGACCAAACACAGGTAAATGGGGCTCACTTAGTTTGGGAAACTTAGTCAGCATGGACAAGTTGGACCAAAGGATTGTTTCTGTGCTGTATGACTATAAATCAAAAGTTAGAAAAGGCCTGTAAGAAAGGTACTAGCATGAGGTACCCTCAACATGCAGGTGGACTGAACAGGAGAAAGTGAGGTCTGCAGATGCTGGAGATCAGAGCTGAAAATGTGTTGCTGGAAAAGCGCAGCAGGTCAGGCAGCATCCAGGGAACAGGAGAATCGACGTTTCGGGCATAAGCCCTTCTTCAGGAATAACCAGATTGGTAGTGGATCTCAAGAAAAGAATTTTCTGTAGAATTTGTTAAATGTCTACAAGATGCTTTTAAGAGCAGGTTGCGGTAGAGCCCACAAGGGAACAGGCAATTTGGATTTGGTGATGTGTAACAAGGCAGATTTGATTCAGGAACTCACGGTGCAAGAACCCAGAGGGGGAAATGATGATCAGATGATAGAATTCACTCTGCTATTGGAGGAGGAGAAACTGGAATCCACTGTAGAATTATAACAATTCGGACATGAGGGAGGAGCTGGCCAGAGTTGAATGAAGAGAAGCCTAGCAGGGAAGATAGTGGAACCGCAAGGGCAGGGGTTTAAGGGGATAATTCAGGAGAGACAACATTCTTGATTAGTAGTAGGATCAAAAGTAATGGGGAGGAGATAAGAGAATGGGGTTGAGAAACATAGCAGTCACGATTGAATGGCAGGGCAAACTTAGTCTGAACAGAGTCAAGAGTGTGGGGTGCTGGAAAAGCATAGCAGGTCAGACAGCATCCAAGGAGCAGGAAAATTGACGTTTTAGACGTAAACCCTTCATCAGGAATGAGGCTAGGAGCCTCGGGGATGGAGAGATAAACTGGGGAGTGGGGTTGGGGAGGAAGGTAGCTGAGTGTTATTGGTGGATGGAGGTGGGGATAATGGTGATAGGTCAGAGAGGAGGGTGGAGTGGATAGGTGGGAAGGAAGATGGACAAGTAGGACAGGTCATGAGGGTGGTGCCAGGTTGGAATGGGGAGAAGGTAGGGAATGGGGAAATGAAACTGGTAAAGTTCACATTGATGCCATAGGGTTAGAGGGTACCGTGGCAGAAGATGAGGCATTCTTCCTCCAGGTGTCAGCTGGTGAGGGAGTGGTAATGGAAGAGAAGACCCAGGATCTGCATGTCCTTGGCAGAGTGGGAGGGGAAAATGAAGTGTTTGGTCAGGGGGCAGTGGGATCAGGTTGGTGCAGGTGTCCCAGAGATGTTCTCTGAAGTGCTCTGTGAGTAGGTGTCCTGTCTCCCTAGAGACTGCATCAGGAACAATGGAACACAATGACATGTGGAAGTGCAGGTGAAACTTTGATGGATGTGGAAAGCTCCTTTGGACACAGTGAGGGAGGTGGTGTGAGCGCAGGTTTTGCAATTCCTGTGTGGCAGGAGAGGGTGGCTTGGTGGGGAGCATGGACCTGTCCAAGTAGTCACGGAGGGAACGGTCTTTACAGAAAGCAGATGGAGTGGGGAGGGAAATATATCTCTGGAGGTGGGGTGTGTTTTTAGGTGGTGGAAATGGTGGAGGATGATGCAATGTATATGGAGGTTGGTGGGGTGGAAGGTAAGGACCAGTGAGGGTCTGTCCTTGGTGCAGTTTGAGGGCAGAGGTGCAGGAAGTGGATGAGATGCACTAGACATCATCATCCACATGGGAGGGGAAATTGCAGTCTTTAAAGGAGGAGTCCATCTGTGTTCTGTGGTGGAACTGGTCCTGGAAGCAGATGCAGTGGAAGTGGAGGAATTGGGAATACAGGATAGCATTTTTGCAGGAGGCAGGGTGGGAGTCGGTGGGTTTGGAAAAGATGTCAATGTTGAGTCAGTCATTGTTGATGGAGATGGAGAGGTCCAGGAAGGGGCGGGAGGTGTCTGAGATATCCAGGTGAATTTAAGATCAGGGTGGAATGTGTTGGTGAAGTTGATAAACTCCTTATGGGAGCACGAGGTGGTGCTTTGGCAGTCATCAATGTAGCGGAGGAAAAGGTGGGGAATGGTGCCGGTGTAACTCCAGCAGGTGGGACTGTTCTACGTAGCCAATAAAGAGGTAAAAACAATACTGCAGATGCTGGAAACCAGACTCTGGATCAGTGGTGCTGGAAGAGCACAGCAATTCAGGCAGCATCCAACGAGCAGCAAAATCGACGTTTCGGGCAAAAGCCCTAAAGAGACAGGCATAGCTGGGGTCCCCATGCTTTGGTCTGGAGGATGTGGGAGGATTCAAAAAAGAAATTAAGGGTGAGGACCAGTTCAGCCAAACGAATGAGTGTGTCAGTGGAAGGCTACTGGTGGGGATGTCAGGAGAGGAAGAAACAGAGGGTTTGGAGGTCCTGGTTAATGCAGATGGAGGTGTATAGGGACTGAACGTCCTGGTGACAATGACGTGTGGGGGGGGGCCAGGGAAACTGAAGTCTTGGAGGAGGTGGAGGGCATGGGTGGTATCCCGAACGTATGTGGGGAGATCGTGGACCAGTGGAATAGGAGAGTATAAACGTATGTGGAGATGAATTTGATGGGACAGGAGCAGGCCATGATGGTTTGAATAGCTTAATTCTGCTCCTTTGTCATAGGCTCTAAGTTAGTTCCACAACTAAACTCATTTCCTGCTTTCTAAAAGCTGGATTACCAGCACTCAGGAGTTCATAAACAGCATTTACAGTGTAGCTTGGATAGTTGTAGTGTTGCAGGGAACCCTTTCTGCCTGTTACTTATTGTGAACCTCAAGATGTTAGCAATTAAATATAGAACATCAGAAATATTCACTATATACAACAGATGTCCAGAGGCCACTGATCACAAACATGATTTCTTTCTTTAATTGAATCAGCATGATAAGTATACAAAAAAATTGATGATTTCTAAAGTAATTCACTGTTCATTATTTTCTCACTAATCACTTCAGTATGTATGATACAAATTCAGTTAATTAATACAGTAAAAGCTGCCAAATGCCCCCTGCTTAGGAGAATTGGAAACTTTCCCCAAACATTATTCCTCCTTTGCTATCGAAGAACACACACTTGCTTGTTTCGTGCAATCCCGTGTTCAGTGGAACTCTCAATTCGTTTTTAAAAATAAAACTGTCTCTGCAATTCCTTTTTAAGCAAAAGAAACACAGTAAGGTGGTTAGCTCAGGAGCACCTTCCACTCCCTGCTGCTTTTCACCTCCATCCTGTCCCTAATCGTGCTGAGGACAGGTTGCTCTGGTTTAAGGGGGGGTGCCTCCTTGCTTCACCTTTCTGCTCCAGTATTTCTGGTAGGCATCCTCAAACAAATGCTTGCAGGGGATCTGCGCATTGAGCTTGCTGCAGATAAGGAAGGAGCCAGCCATCTTGCGGTGGAGAGAGTAGGTTTCCTCTGGAGGAGGGACTAGTCTATGTCGCAGCATGACAGGGATCAGACTGTGGATCTGCTTGGTGGTGTTCTGATGCCCAAAGTCAAAGGGCTCTGTTGATGAAAAAGCTTCGCCAAGGATCATCACTGCATTCACATGGGCATCTTGCATAACCTCAAATTAAAAAAAAATTCTTTATTACATATACAAATCTTCAGTGTACACTCATTACTCTGAATCACAATCATTACACCACACAAGGCAGTCATATCTTTTACTGACTCTCTGAAGGAGAATTTGATCTCCTGTTACTGCCACCTCACCACTATTATATATTCTTCCTTTTCAGATAATAATCCTGTTTCCCCTCAAAGGCTGGACTGAAACTGCTCCATAGCACTGTCAGGCAGCACATCCTAACCACTCGCTGCATGGAAATGTTCATCTTCCTGTCTCCATTGCTTCTTTTACCAGTCACTTTAAGTTTAAGCTCTTTAACTTCTGATCTTTCCACCAAAGGAAACTGAGTGGATAGCTGCTAAGCTTGTAGATAACACACAGTGTGATAAGGAAGTGGGGAGGCTGCAGAAGGACTTGGATGGGTTTGGAGAGCGGGCAAAGTGGCAGACGGAGTACAACATGGGAAAGTGTGAGGTTAAGCACTTTGCTCGGAAGAATAGAAGCATACACCACTTTCAAAAATGGGGAAATGCTTCAGAAATCTGATGAACAAAGTGACTCGAGTCCTAGTTAATTCAGGATTCTCCTGAAGGTTAACGTCTAGGTTCAGTCGGCAATTAGGAAGGGAAATGAAATGTTAGCATTCATTTCGAGGGGGCGAGAATACAAGAGCAGGGGTTTACTGCTGAGGCTGTAGAAGACTCTGGTCAGATCACATTTAGGCCCTGTATCTAAGGAAGGATGTGATGTCCTTGGAATGGATCCACAGGAGGTTTACAAGAATAATCCTGCAGATGAAAGGGTTGTCATCTGAGGAGTGATTAAGGACTCTGGAGCTGTACAATATAGAGTTTAAAAGGATGAGGAAGTAATCTGATTGGCCAGGATAGTGTGGATATGGAAAAGATGTTTCCACTAGAAAAGACTAGGACATGTGGGCACAGCCTCATAGGGAAGGTACGATCCTTTGGAACCGAGATGAGGAGGAATTTCTCCAACCAAAGGGTGGTTACTCGGTGGAACTCATCACTGCAGAGGGCTGTGAAGGACAAATCACAGTTTTAAAGACAGACAGACAGGTTCTTGATTAGGAAGGGGATCGGGAGACGGCAGGAGAATGGTTTGAGAAAATGGTCTAATTCTGCTACTATATCTTATGGTCTCTCCTCTGTCCAGATCACTCAATTTTAAGTATCGATCGAATCTCCTCTATACACCTCTCCCCAACTCAGAAGTTCAGAGAGTGAGACTGACAGGACAGTATGCCTGCTGATGTGAACTTCCGAGGTATAGAGAGAGATTTTGCGACTGTGACTGCCAAGAAACAGCAGGATGGCTTTCACACTATTTATCTTATTAATTTAATCCTTCATTCATGAGAAAGTAAAAAAGTGTTCTCTACAGACCAGTTAGCTTGATATTTCTAGTTACGTGCAGAGTCGCCATTAACACTCCAGAAACCTCTGCAAGACCCTCTCTAAGCTTCTCTACAAACCTGGCTTATATCACATCAGAACCTTACATTGTAAGTTCTCACAGGTTCAGCTTTAACTTGTAATTCAAAGCTCTAGCTCAGTTCAGTGGAAAGCAAGACCAACAGCTCATACCACTCTTCCACTGAACTCCCCTTTTAGAAGTCCAATTTTTCCCAACACGCTCATTCAGTCTGAACTTGCTGTGCAGCACCTGCAGTGTATTTACTGAGAACCAGGTCAGACCACAAAGAACAATGCTAAAGAGTGGGAACTGATGACTCTCCTGCAAAGCACACAGTTGCTGAGACCAGAGTATAGGATCCATCCAATTTAAAATGAAGGGTGTCCTGGGGAGTAGAGGCGTGTGGCAGCAGATGGAGATTATGTAAAGCTCCTCTATTTATAAAAGCAGCCACATTGTGCATGGACAGCAACAGACATGTGAACGCCACATTTGGGGACTTTATTGAAACATCTACTTACCTTCGTTTCATAGCCAGTAAGAAACTTAATTTCAATCGACTTGCTCAGCACCTGCGCTCTGTCCCCATTCGCTGCAGAGCGCACAATCTGTTGGAATAGAATAAACAGGGTTGTACAGACAAGGACCAGTGCAACAGTGATTTATACAAAGACTTGGCCAGAATTGAGCATAACATATCACTGAAGCAGTTAAAGGCCGTGACTACAGTAGGTCAGAGACTAGGAATTCTGAGGTAATGCCTCAACTCCCAAAAACCAACTCCCATAACCAGGGACCAATTCAGGAGTGAGATGCAATACTTCACAACAATACACAGAGAAGCTTGACACTATCCAAGACAAAACCGTTTACTTGACTGACACCTCAGCTATCATGGTTAAAAGCCATTCCCTCCTCCACCAATACGCAATATTAGCAGCATGCACCATCTTGAAGATGCACTGCAGAAATTCACCATGACAGCACCTTCGAAGCCCATGACACTTACTTCTAGAAGCACCAGGGCAGCGTGTACACCGGAACACCACCATCTACAACTGGATGCTATTCTTTATTATGGGATAACTTGAACATTGAGTAAGGATGTTTTCCTTCAGTTATACAGAACATTGGTGAGACCACATCTTAAATACCGTGTACAGATTCCATCTCCTTTAATGAACAATGACACCTCACAGACTTGGAGAACGGTTTTTCCCTCTTGAGTTGTACGATTTTGGAACTCCCTGATTGTAGAGGTGGGGGTGATTAAATATCTTTAAGGCAGAGGTAGATAGATTCTTGTTAAGAGGGAAATCAAGACTCATCAGAAAATGTGGAATTCAAAATACAGATCAACCAATTATTTTATTGAATGGCAGATGAGGCTCAAGGAGCTGAATGGTCTGCTTTTAATTTGTATATTCCCACGTTCCCCTCCAGGCCACACACCATCCCCAACTATATCACTGCTCCTTCACTGTCAGAGTCAAACTTCTGAAACTCCCTTCCTCACAGCATTGTGGGTCGGCCTGACAGCACATTGGCTGCAGGATTCAAGGCGGCAGCTTTCCATCATCTACTTAAGGGCAACTAGGGTCAGGCATTCTGGGGAAGGGTCACTGGACCTGAAACATCAACTCTGATTTCTCTCCACAGACACTGTAATTTCGGTTTTTGTGGCTACAAGTAACCACAAATCACATACTGGGCCCTTCGGTGGTTCAGATGGCAGTAACCTGGATAAAAGATGGTAAATGTTTCTCCCCTCTATCAGGGGCTGTAAATGTTTGGGACTAACTTCTGTAAATGCCAATAGCCTTCAGTAAAGGGAGTATTTTAGAATCTCTTACCTCAATGTAAGTGTCAGTAAAGTCTTCATCAAACCCTCTTGTAGCTCCAAAGTCCAATAAGGCCACCTGAAAGTGAAAGAGATAAATCATTTCCAGAAAGTTTTTGCAATGGTTTTAGGACGTGACTGACCGACAGCAATAGCAATCTGCTCCATGCCCCAGTTCCGGAGTCTCTCCTGTACCTTCCACTATAAACACCAGACCCTAACCAGGTTGTCCCTCTCCAGCAGGGAGGAGTCATTCACACCTGTCCCATTCATTCTCGCTCACACCACCCTGCACCAACCCAACACGGTGTGCCTGAGAAACAGTACCCACCTTGCCGGTCTGGGGGTTGTAGAAGAAATTGGACCAGTTTGGGTCGGTCTGCATAAAGCGGAATTCAAACAGTTCCTGCAGACAGAGTCTCAAGATGTTCTCACTGATCTGGAGCACAAGGGGAAGAAAAAGCTGTTGTTGTTACACACAAACAAGAGTTATCTAACACAAACAAGTACTTTTCTATCAGAGAGAGAAATGTGTAGGATCACTCCTTATTGCAAAGGCCTGAATCCATAATCCAAGTGACTCTTGACTGCAGTACTGAGGAAGCGCTGCACTGAGATTTGTTTGTTTAGCTGTGATTCAAAATCTCCCAAAACATGTCACAGAAACAAAGTATTTCTAAAGCATAGCAAAGATAAGACAAATCTTTTCTGTCACATCTATTTCATCTGCAATATTCTTTCAGGATGAGCAGTGGACCGAAACCACCTCCTAATCCACGTAGAACAAAAGGGAGTCATAGTCACACAGCACAGAAACAGGCCCTTCGGTCCAACCAGTCCATACTAACCATAATCCCAATCTAAACCAGTCCCATCTGCCCGCATTTGACTCCTATCCTTCCAACCTTTCCTATTCAAGTACTTAGCCAGGTGTCTTATAAACATTGTAACTGTACCTGCATCCAGCACCTCCTCTGGAAGTTCATCCAACACAAACCAATATCTATGTAAAAAAATTGCCCCCACGTCTTTTTTCAATGTCTCAACTGAAATATATTCCCCCTAATGTTGAAATACCCCACCTCAAGGGAAAAGCCACCTGCCATTCAATACCTTATCTATACCCACTCCCCCATGATTTTATAAACCTCCATATGCTCACTCCTCAATATCCTGGTAAATCTACAGTTTCAAACATCCTTCCTATAACAGGATGCCCAGAACTGCACACAGTATTCCAGAAGAAGTCTCTCTCTTGTACAACCTCAACATGACATCCCAACTCCTATACTCAAAGGGTCTGAACAATGAAGATGAGCATGCTAAATGCCTTCTTAACCAGTCTATGATGCAAACTTCAAGAAATATGTACCAAAACCCAGTGGTCTCTGATCTCCAGCATTACCCAAGGCCCTACTTTTAATTGTATAAGTCCTGTCCTTGTTTGTTTTATCAAAAAGCAATATTTCACATTTATCCCAATTAAACTCCATCTGCCACTCTTCAGCCCACTGACCCAACTCATCAAGATCTCTTTGTAATCTTAGAAAACCTCTTTCACTTTCTCCTAAACCTCTCTCACTGTCCACTATGCCACTAATTTTGGTGCCATCTGCAAACTTACCAACCACGCCTTCTATATCCTCATCCAAATCATTTATATAAATGCTGAAAAGCTGGGCCCCAGTATCGATCCATGTGGAACACCACTGGTCACAGGTCCCAGTCTGGAAAAGTAATCCGTCTCCCACCATCAAGCCAATTTTAGATTCAATTGACAAGCTCACCCTGAGTCCCATGTGATCTAACTTGAGTAATTAGTCTACCAAGCAGAACCTTGTAAAAAGCTTTAGTAAAGTCCAAGTAAACAAGTACTCCCTCCCTTTTCCACGTAGCATGAAGAGTAAATCCTGACCAAGTATTCCAAGCCAAGGATCCAACACAAGCCTCTCCCATAGGCCTGAGAAGGGATGGAGTCACATCACAATCATCACTGTCCTCACCACTTTCCTACACAATGCCACTTTCCCAAAGCTCTGCATCCAACTTGTCTCCTTCCCCCTCCCTCTGACACTGGTCCATCTGCTGAGATCTTTGGAACAGGAGGACAGAATTGTAAGCACCGAGGCACGGTTGAGCTCATAAGCAGCACGTGAGATTCCCCACCAACCCCATTATTACATAGTTTCTGATCTCTTGGCTCAGTTCGTCGGCCTTGTCCAATGGGAAGCCAGGCACCAGCTCTGTGGTGAGGATATGTTTGCTGCTCAGATGGTCAATAACCCGCGGCACATAAAAGAAAGGGTCATCCTTCACCAGTTCCCTACAGGAGGAAATGAAGAAGACCAGGTTAATTCCAAAGCCATTTACAAACTTCCACATGCTGAAACTGCAGCCGCGCCAATGCAGATTTATATTTGATTTTATTTTTTATTCACTGGTGGGATGTAGCCTGTATTTATTGCCTGTCCCTAGTTGCCCCTTGAGAAGGTGGGGGTGAGCTGCCTTCTTGAACCGCTGCGGTCCATGTGCTGTAAGTAGACCCACTGAAGCATTGGGGAGGGAATTCTAGGATTTTGACCCAGCGGCAGTTAATGAACAGCGATATATTTCAAAGTTAGGATGGTGAGTGGCTTGAAGGGAACATGCAGCTGGTATTGTTCCAATGAAGGTACTGCTGCCTTTGACCTTCAAGATGTACCGTTGGCAATGATCTTTTCGTCTTCACTGGCAACGGGGGTGGTACCAGGGGACTGGAGAGTGGCGAATGTTGTGCCCCTGTTCAAAAAAGGGAATAGGGATAACCCTGGGAATTACAGGCCAGTTAGTCTTACTTCGGTGGTAGGCAAAGTAATGGAAAGGGTACTGAGGGATAGGATTTATGAGTATCTGGAAAGACACTGCTTGATTAGGGACAGCCAGCACGGATTTGTGAAGGTTAGGTCTTGCCTTACAAGTCTTATTGAATTCTTTGCGGAGGTGACCAAGCATGTGGATGAGGGTAGAGCAGTGGATGTAGTATACATGGATTTTAGTAAGGCATTTGATAAGGTTCCCCATGGTAGGCTTATGCGGAAAGTCAGGAGGCATGGGATAGAGGGAAATTTGGCCAATTGGATAGAAAACTGGCTAACCGGTCGAAGTCAGAGAGTGGTGGTAGATGGCAAATATTCAGCCTGGAGCCCAGTTACAAGTGGAGTTCCGCAGGGATCAGTTCTGGGTCCTCTGTTGTTTGTAAGTTTTATTAATGACTTGGATGAGGGAGTCGAAGGGTGGGTCAGTAAATTTGCAGATGATATGAAGATTGGTGGAGTTGTGGATAGTGAGGAGGGCTGGTGTCGGCTGCAAAGAGACTTAGATATGCTGCAGAGCTGGGCTGAGGAGTGGCAGATGGAGTTCAACCCTGCCAAGTGTGAGGTTGTCCATTTTGGAAAGACAAATAAGAATGCGGAATACAGGGTTAACGGTAGGGTTCTTAGTGAGGTGGAGGAACAGAGGGATCTTGGGGTCTATGTTCATAGATCTTTGAAGGTTGCCACTCAGGTGGATAGAGTTTGTAAGAAGGCCTATGGTGTATTAGCGTTCATTAGCAGAGGGATTGAATTCAAGAGTCGTGAAGTGATGTTGCAACTGTACAGGACCTTGGTTAGGCCACATTTGGAGTACTGTGTGCAGTTCTGGTCGCCTCACTTTAGGAAAGATGTGGAAGCTTTGGAGAGAGTGCAGAGAAGATTTACCAGGATGTTGCCTGGAATGGAGAATAGGTCGTACGAGGATAGGTTGAGAATGCTAGGCCTTTTCTCGTTGGAACGGCGAAGGATGAGGGGTGACTTGATAGAGGTTTATAAGATGATCAGAGGAATAGATAGAGTAGACAGTCAGAAACTTTTTCCCCGGGTGCAACAGAGTGTTACAAAGGGACATAAATTTAAGGTGAAGGGTGGAAGGTATAGGGGAGATGTCAGGGGTGGGTTCTTTACCCAAAGAGTGGTGGGGGCATGGAATGCGCTGCCTGTGGGAGTGGTAGAGTCAGAACCTTTGGTGACCTTCAAGTGGCAATTGGATAGGTACATGGATGGGTGCTTAAGCTAGGACAAATGTTCAGCACAACATCATGGGCCAAAGGGCCTGTTCTGTGCTGTATTGTTCTATGTAAGTTGTTGTGGGTTTTGGAAGGTGCTGTCACAGGATCTTTGGTGAATTTCCACAGTGCATCTTGTAGCTAGTACACACTGCTGCTGCTGAGCATCAATGGTGGAGGGAGTGGATGCTTGCGGGTGTAATGTCATTCAAGCGGGCTGCTTTGTCTTGGATGGTGTCAAACACCTTGAGTGTTGTTGGAGCTGCACCCATCCAGGCAAGTGGGGAGTACTCCATCACACTACTGACTTGTGGCTTGTAGATGGTGGATAGGCTTTGGGGAGTCAGGAAGTGAATTCCTCATTGCAGAATTCCTACCCTCTAACCTGCTTTTATAGCCATTGTATTTAAAAGGATAGAGCAGCTGACTTTCTGGTTAATGATAACCCTCAGGATGTGGGGGATTCAGTGAAGGTAACACCATTGAATGTCATGGGGCAATGGTTGGATTGTCTCTTATCGGAGATGGTCATTGCCTGGCATTTGTGTGGTGAGAATGTCACTTATCAGCCCAAGCCTGGATATTGTCCAGGTGTTGCTACATTTGAACATGGACTGCTGGGAAGAGATACAAATGGCACTGAACATTGAACAATCATCGGTGAACATCCCACTTCTGACCTTATGACAGAGGAATGTAATTGAAGCAACTGAAGATGGTTGGGCCTAGGACACTACCCTGAGGAACTTCTGCAGAGATATCCTGGAGCGGAGGTGACTGACCTCCAAACACAACTGCCTTCTGACTCCAACCAGTGAAGGGTTTGTCCCTGCTTCCCACCGATTCTCGTTTTGCTAGGGCTCTTTGATACCACACTCAGTCGAATGCAGCCGTGATGTCAAGAATTGCCACTCTCCCCTCCCCTCTGGAGTTCAGTTCTTTTGTCCATGTTTGAACCAAGGCTGTAATGAGGTCAGGAGCTGTGTGGCCCTGGTGGAACCCAAACTGGGTGTCACAGATCAGGTGCTGAATGATAATACCGTTGATGACACCTCCCATCACTTTATTGATGATCAAGAGTACTCTGATGGGGCAGTAATTGGCAGAGATGGATTTGTCCTACTTTGTGACTAGGACATACCTGGGCAATTTTCCACATTGTTGGATAGATGCCAATGTGTAACTGTATTGGAACAGCATGTTCTGGAACACAAGTCTTCGGTATTATTTCCAGAATGTTGTCAGAGCCTTTAGCCTTTGCAGTATACAGTGCTTCCAAACATGTCGCATGGAGTGAACTGAATTGGGCCGAAGACTGGTATCTGTAATGGAGGCCAAGATGGATCATCCACTTGGTTCTTCTGACTGAAGATTGCTGTGAAAGCTTCAGCCTTATCTTTTGCTCTGATGTGCTGGGCTCCCCCAACAGTGAGGATGGGGATATTTGTGGAGCAGCCTCCTCCAGTGAGTTGTTTAAGTGTCCACCACCATTCACAACTGGATGTGGCAAAACTGAAGAGCTTCCATCTGATCCATTGGTTGTGGGATCGCTTAGCGCTCTCTCTCTCTCTCTCTCTCTCTGTGTGCCCGTGCAACCCTGAGTGCTTAGCCATTTCAGGGGATAATCAAGAGTCATTGTTGTGGGTCAGGAGTCACAGGTAGGCCAGACTGAGTGAGAAAGACCGTTTCCTTCTCTAAAGGACCAGATGGTTTTTTCTGATATTTGACAATGGTTTCATGGACATCATTAAATTTGTAATTACAGTTTCTTATTGAATTCAAATTCCACCATCCGGCAGGATTTGTACTCTCCTGCTTTTTGGATTACGATCCAACAACAATATCACTCAGCCATCAATGCCCCTCATAAGATACATGAGCAGCAGAGAGCGGCGGGAGCTGGGCGGAAGTTCAGACGGAGCGCAAAGCCAGTCGGGAAGGTAAGTGATTGCTATTAGAGTGGGTGTGTTCTAAACCCCAGGTCCTACAAAGTAGGATCTCCCTCCCTCCCTCCTCCTCTAACCTTAATTAAGAGTCCACAGACGTGCCACAAAAAGAGGTTCTAAGGACGTTTAGATCGAAGAGTGAGGCTTCAGCTCAGGAATCTTTGACAAGGAGGTCGAGTGAAGTGATTACACCACAGTTGAAGAGGGTGAAGACATGACTGCCCAGCTGGTTCAGTGTGCTACGTGCTTGATGTGGGAGGTCAACGACTCTGGGGTGTCTGGCTCATATATGTGTGGAAAATGTGTGCACATTCAGCAATTGACCGAGCATATTGCAGCGCTGACGAAAGAACTTGAAGACCTTCGGCTCATCCGAGAGAACGAGATCTTTCTGGACAAGACCTTCAGCGATGTTATTACATCAATCATGCCATAAGAGAGCAGACGATGAGGAAGGCGGAGAGGAGACAGGTGCAAGAGACCCCGGGAGAAGTACCTGTCAGGAACAAGTTGAAGCTTTTGGAAGCAGAGACTGATGACACTGCCAGTTCGCAAGGCGGCCAAGTTTGTCAATCAAAAGTTACCGCAGAGGCAGAGCGGAAGAGTCGGACATCGCACAGAGCCATGGTAATAGGGGACTCCATCGTGAGGGGAACTGACCGGGGTTTTTGTGGCAGCAGACGGGATTTAAGGATGGTGTGTTGCCTTCCTGGTGCTAGAGTGAAAGACATCGCGGACAGAGTACAGGAAATCCTCAAGGATGAGGGTGAAGAGCCAGAGGTGGTGGTACATTTCGGCACAAATGATGTCGGGAAGAAGAGGAGGAACATATTACAGCGAGACTTCGGAGAACTAGGAAGAAGGCTGAAAAGCAGGACGTCCAAGGTGGTTATCTCCGGTTTGCTTCCAGTTCCTCGGGCTAGTGTGGCCAGAAATAGGGAGATAATGGACTGGAACGTGTGGTTGGGGAACTGGTGCAGGAAGCAAGGATTTAAGTTCTGGATCACTGGGGTATATTTTGTGGTAAACATAAATTCTACAAGAGAGACGGCTTGCACCTTAATAGGTTAGGGACCAGCATTCTGGCAGGCAGGTTTTCTACTGCAACACCGCTACATTTAAACTAGTAGCCGGGGGGAGGGGACAAGCTGGATGTTTAAAAAGGAAATTGAAGGGAAAGTTAGAACAAGAGAAGTCAAAGACAACTGTATCAATGAGGCAGAAAACTCGGAAAGGGATCATGCTGTAAGGTTGAGTGAAATAGGGGTTGATGGGAAGGGTGAGAGCAGTAACAAATTAAAAATACTATACATGAATGCACGAAGCATTAGACATAAGATGGATGAGCTTGAGGCTCTTTTGGAAATTGGCAGATACGATATTGTGGGGATAACTGAGACGTGGCTTCAAGTGGACAGGGCCTGGGAAATGAATATTCAAGGATACACGTGTTATCGTAAGGACAGACTGACGGGCAGAGGGGGTGAGGTGGCCTTGTTGATAAGGGACGATATTCAGTCCCTTGCGCGGGGGGACCTAGAGTCAGGGGATGTAGTGTCAGTGTGGATAGAGCTTCGAAATACTAAGGGTAAAAAGACCCTCTTGGGAGTCATCTACAGGCCCCCAAACAGTAGTCTGGATGTCGGATGTAAGTTAAATCAGGAGCTGAAATTGGCCTGTCGCAAAGATGTCTCTACAGTTGTTATGGGGGATTTTAACATGCAGGTAGACTGGGAGAATCAGGATGGTATTGGGCCTCAAGAAAGAGACTTTGTGGAGTGCCTCAGAGATGGATTCTTAGAGCAGCTGGTGCTGGAGCAGACCAGGGAGAAGGCAATTCTGGATCTGGTATTGTGTAACGAACCAGAATTGTTCAGAGACCTCGAAGTGAAGGAACCATTGGGAAGTAGTGACCATAATACAATAAGCTTCAATCTGCAATTTGAGAGGGAGAGGGTACAGTCGGAAGTGACGGTACTTCTGTTGAATAAAGGGAACTATGGAGCTATGAGGGAGGAGCTGGCCAAAGTTCAATGGTGCAATACCTTAGCAGGGATAACCGTGGAGGAACAATGGCGGATATTTCTGTGTATAATGCAGAAGATGCAGGATCAGTTCATTCCTAAAAGGAAGAAAGATCCCAGGAGGAGGCATGGGCGGCCGTGGCTGAAGAAACATATAAAGTTAAAAGAGAAAAAGTATAACATAGCTAAGATAAGTGGGAAAACTGAGGACTGGGAAGCTTTTAAAGAGCAACAGAGGATTACTAAGAAGGAAATACGCAGAGGAAAAATGAGGTACCAAGGTAAACTGGCCAAGAATATTAAGGAGGATAGTAAAAGCTTTTTTAGGTGTGCGCACGGCAAAAAAATGGTTAGGACAAAAATTGGGCCCTTGAAGACAGAAACAGGGGAATATATTACTGGGAACAAAGAAATGGCAGAGGAATTAAATGGGTACTTCAGATCTGTGTTCACTTGGGAAGACACAAGCAATCTCCCTGAGGTAACAGTGGCTGAAGGACCTGAACTTAAGGGAATTTATATTTGCCAGGATTTGGTGTTGGAGAGGCTGTTAGGTCTGAAGGTTGATAAGTCTCCAGGGCCTGATGGTCTGCATCCCCGGGTACTGAAGGAGGTGGCTCGGGAAATCATGGATGCGTTGGTGATTATTTTCCAGAGTTTAATAGATTCGGGGTCGGTTCCTAAGGATTGGTGGGTGGCTAATGTTATACCACTTTTTAAGAAAGGTGGGCGAGAGAAAGCAGGAAATTATAGACCAGTTAGTCTGACCTCAGTGGTGGGAAAGATGCTGGAGTCTATTATAAAGGATGAAATTACTGCACATCTGGATAGTAGTAACAGGATTGGACAGAGTCAGCATGGATTTATGAAGGAGAAATCATGCTTGACTAATCTTCTGGAATTTTTTGAGGATGTAACTATGAAGTTGGACGAGGGAAATCCAGTAGATGTAGTGTACCTGGACTTTCAGAAAGCTTTTGATAAAGTCCCACACAGGAGGTTAGTGAGTAAAATTAGGGCGCATGGTATTGGGGGCAAAGTACTAGATTGGATTGAAAATTGGTTGGCTAATAGGAAACAAAAGGTAGTGATAAACGGCTCCATTTCGGAATGGCAGGCAGTGACCAGTGGGGTACCGCAGGGATCTGTGCTGGGACCGCAGCTTTTTACAATATATGTTAATAATATAGAAGATGGTATCAGCAATAACATTAGCAAATTTGCTGATGATACAAAGCTGGGTGGCAGGGTGAAATGTGATGAGGATGTTAGGAGATTACAGGGTGACCTGGACAAGTTAGGTGAGTGGGCAGATGCATGGCAGATGCAGTTTAATGTGGATAAATGTATGGTTATCCACTTTGGTAGCAAGAACAGGAAGGCAGACTACTACCTCAATGGAATCAATTTATGTAAAGGGGCAGTACAGAGAGATCTGGGTGTTCTTGTACACCAGTCAATGAAGGCAAGCATGCAGGTACAGCAGGTAGTGAAGAAGGCTAATAGCATGCTGGCCTTCATAACAAGAGGAATTGAGTATAGAAGCAAAGAGGTGCTTCTGCACCTGTACAGGGCCCTGGTGAGACCACACCTGGAGTACTGTGTGCAGTTCTGGTCTCCAAATTTGAGAAAAGACATTCTGGCTATTGAGGGAGTGCAGTGTAGGTTCACGAGGTCAATTCCTGGAATGGCAGGATTACCTTACACTGAAAGACTGAAGCGACTGGGCTTGTATACCCTTGAGTTTCGAAGATTGAGAGGGGATCTGATTGAGACGTATAAGATTATGAAAAAATTGGACACTCTGGCAGTAGGAAACATATTTCCACTGATGGGCGAGTGCCGAACCAGAGGACACAGCTTAAAAATACGGGGTAGACCATTTAGGACAGAGCTCAGGAGAAACTTCTTCACCCAGAGAGTGGTGGCTGTGTGGAATGCTCTGCCCCAGAGGGCAGTGGAGGCCCAGTCTCTGGATTCATTTAAGAAAGAGTTGGATAGAGCTCTCAAGGATTGTGGAATCAAGGGTTATGGAGATAAGGCAGGAAGAGGACACTGATTAGGAATGATCAGCCATGACCATATTGAATGGCGGTGCAGGCTCGAAGGGCTGAATGGCCTACTCCTGCACCTATTGTCTATTGTCTATGTAACTTAAAAAAATTCCTATTACTTCCTAGTTTCAGCGTCAGAGCTTGCTTACCCTGTTCATTTATATCCTGTACAAAGCAGCAATTTTTGCTTTTAACAACATAATGTGTTGCCTGGGCAAGACTCCACAAATTGTAACAATTTATATATAAACGATCTGTGGAAGCACGCTAGTTTAAATACCAGCTTATCGGAGCAATGACCCTGAAGGAGCAGGTGTGTGGGGGATGGGAGGAGCTGTTGTGACAATTCCAACTTTACAGAAACAGGTGAACCATTTTAAGTGAATCTGAGACAGAGACAGTCTCCACTCTGCTGGCTTCATCAGATTCCAATGTTAACGCTGGGGACTTGTAACAAGAAAATACACCCCAGCCACCAGTCTCAACGGACAGGAGGTCAGCGCCCACTGTGGGGCAACACGGAATAAAACACGGGCAATCTTGGATTTTAAGTGGCTTTGGGACAAAAGAAATGGTTGCAAGAATCCGGCAGAAACACCTTTCCCTTCACTGTCAGTTTGATAGCATCAACTGATTACAGTAATGGGGAATGGGTTACTCCTCAGAGTTTCGGTGTGGACTTGTTGGGCCGAATGGCCTGTTTCCACACTGTAGGGATTCTATGAACTGAATAGTATTTAACAACATTTAATCGCTCCTTGCCCAAGACAGTGGCAGTAAGTTGCCTTCATGACCTGTTACAGTCCATGCGCTGTACAGATACATACAATACTGGATTAAACTGGCAGCATTTTGCTCACATCATGAATACTTTGGGTCGGTGTTCACTAGTGAGAGGGACAATAAAGTGCAGAAATCAGGCAGAAGGCCCGAGACACAATTTTTAAAAATTAGCACCGACAGAAAGCGAGTTCTGAGTGAACAGGCCGGCTTTAAAAGCAGATACATCTCCTGGGCTGAATGAAATGTATCCCAGGCTGTTCAGTAATGTAAGGGAGGAAATAGCAGGGGTGCTGGCAATAATTGTCAATTCCTTTCCGAACACAGGAGGGGTGCTGGAGGACAGCCGACGTGGTCCCGTTGTTCAAGAAGGGAACAAGGAATGAACCAGGAAACTACAGTCTATTCAGCCTAACCTCAGTGGTGGGGAAATCACTGGATGTAATTCTGAGGGATAGTAGGACCCTGGGAAACACAGATGTGAGGGACCTGTGCCAGTCCCTTAAAGTATCAGGAGGCACAGAGTAAGGCAGTAAATGATATAGTTGCCTTTATTAATCAAGGCAGAGAGTTTAAGAGCAGGGAGGTATGCTGGAATTGTAGAAAACAGTTCAGGCCGCAGCTAGAGTGCTGGAATCCACATGATAGGAGAGGTGTGATCCCAGAGCTCAGAGTGCACAGGATGGTGCCTGGACCATAGAGTTCCAGATACGAAGGGAGGTTGGATAGACCGCGCTGGTTTTCCTTTGAGCAGAGGAGATTGAGGGGGGACATGATTGAAATGCATATTATTATGAGAGGTATAGTTAGGCTTGACAGGAAGGGACTTCTCCCCCAGTCAGCAGGATCAATGACCAGGACACTCAGAGGGGGTCATTGTCGATCAGAAACCCTCAAATCATTGCAGTCACATTTAGGCCCCATGTGTCCAGATGTCGAGGGTTGAAGCACTGGCACCTTCAGTCAAGAGAAAACCATGGAATACCCTCCAGCCCTGAACAAATGTTACACCCAAAGACAACCAGCTGAACGGATGAGGGCAGCAGATACACTGAAGCACCAGCACCGAGCCAGTCACCATCCTGATTTTGAACAAGATCAGCTGTCCTTCACTGTCACTAGGTCAAAATCCTGGAAACTCCCTTTGTATCAGCAGTACAGGTGTCCCTGCACTCTCAAGACTGCAGTGATTCAATGAGGCACTCACCATCACCACCTCCAGGGAAAATTAGGGATGGCCAATAAATGCCAGCTGTTATGAAACTAACTTTGCCAATTCGCTGGCATGGTTTTCTCAGGTGCAGGATAAGGACTGCAAGATCCAGGAGCCAAGGGTGGGAGGACATCCTCTCCATCACCAGTACCATTTACCTCCCTCTCAGCTCAGGACTCCACTCCCCAGCTAGGATTATTTACGCTGCTGCCACTGCGATACTGCTTCTGCAAAGCTGGGTGACTTCCACTGATGTTACTGAACACACTTCGCTGCAAGGCTGCAGGTCATAATCTCAATCAGCTCTTTGTGCTTCAACTCCCTGGATAGGGAGGTAGGTGGGTAGCTAACATTTCACACATACCTGAACTGCTTATAGCACGCTGCTTCCCTTTCATAATCACATTCCAGGGAGAGTTCACGGCTCATCACCTCAATCATGTGCTCAGGAAACAAACCTAACAATTAAAGGAAATGCTTTTCGAATGCTTGAAATCCACAAACAACTGGCATTTTGTGAAAGGATGTGCAGTTACTTTACAACGCGCACTTCACTGTGAAATGTAGCAATATACTGTTCAGCAGAATGGGAAACCAAGCAGATTAAGATGATATTGAGAGACATGACCAGAAGGTTTGAGAGACACCTTTAAGTACATTTAAAGCACATTCCTGCCAATGTTGTGTCGTTGCAGTTAACTGTGCACAGCAAGAACCCACAACATGATAATGACCAGATAATCTTAGCCCTGATAACCACGGGATAAATATTGGTGAAGTTACTGATTTAAAAACCTGTCTTTCAGCCTTGAATACACGTAATAACTCAACCTCAAAAATTCTATGCGGTAAAGAATTTCACAGATTCACCAACCTCAGGAAAAATTCCTCTTCGTTTCCATCGTAGTTGTGAAACCTCTTCCTTGGAGGTTTTACACTCTGGGCTTAGCCTCACAAGGAGAAATAACTCTCCCATCTAACCTGTCAGGTACCCCAAGAATGTATATATTTTGTTAAGGTTGTCTCTAATTCTAAACTCTAATGAGTACAGGGCCCAACCTAACCAACCTCTCCCCACAAGACAGCCCTGCACACCCAGGATCAGCCTAGTGAACTGTCTCCGTTGCCAGTATATCTTTCCTTAGATAAAGGGACCAAACCTGCTCTCAGCATTCCAGTGTCTGAGTCAGGTATTACATTGTTTTAATTCAGGCTTCCCCATTTTTACACTCCATTCCACTTGCTTTCCCTATTACACAATGAACTTGAATGCAAGAGTTTTGAGATTTGTGCACAAAGACCCTCAAATCTTCTGCACTACGTTTCTGCAGTCTTTCTCAACTTCGAAAATTTTCAGTTCCTCCAATCTCCCTGCCAAAGTGCATAACATCACATTTTCTCACATTAAATTCTATGTGCCAAGTAGTTTAGTCCATAAATCACTCCCGATCTTCCTGTGCACCCATTCTAGTACAATCACAGCCTTCCCATGGTGTGCTGACCAGAACAGCATACAGTGCTCCAGATGTGGCCTCAAAGTGTTAGACTCTTCTCACACGCTCTTTCACCCGCTTATTTCCTTTTCCACTTGCACTCTAGGACCTTCTACACAGGTCACTGTGTGTTGCATTGATATGAATTCGCTATCACACGATTGACAAATTGGGGACTGTAAAGTTTTAGAGTGTGTTTTGGTTATAACGCGATTCTGACCGATTTAGTTTAAATGGTGCTGCTATAACACGATTTCCGTATAACGGGACTGCACGAGAACGGAACTACCCCGTCGTAACGGAATTGACTGTACTTTAGCACTTTCCCGCTTGCACTATCCCGTCATAAACATCTATTTTCTGCTCCACCTTGCTCTCCTGGTCTTTTAATATCCAGAGAGTTCAGGATTGTTCTGACCTACCTTTCCCCTTCGCGGGAATGTACCTCAACTGTAGCCAAACCACACCTTTATAATTACAGGCACTGACCACAAATCTTTGATTCCATTTTCTCTGGGCTCGCTATGTTCTCACTGAAACTAACCCTCCCTCAGTATTTATTCTCCAACACAAACAGAAAATATGAGGAGTAGGCCAGTTGTCCTTCGAGCCTGCTCAGTCAGTCATTCATTACAATCAGGGTTGATCCAACTCAATAGCCCGTTCCAGCTTTCCCTCCATTACCTTCGAACTTTTTAATCTCAAATGCTATATCCAACTCCTTGAAATCAATGTTTTGGCCTCAGCTGCATTCTATGGTAACAAATTTCATAGATTTACTACTACTTGAAGGAATGTATCTTTATCTCAGTATTAAACGATATACCCTGTATCTTAGACTGTGACCCCTGGCTCTAGACTTGTCCCTTATGGGAAATATCATTTCTGTACCTCCCCAGTCTAGTTCCGGTAGAGTTTTATGGGTTTCTATGAAACGCCCCTGTCATTCATTTGAACTCGTGAATATAATCCGAACCAATTCAACCCCTCCTCATACATCAGCCCCACCACCAAAGAATCACTCTGACAAACCTTTGCTCAATAGCTCGATCAGGAGACCAAACTGCACAAAATATTCCAGGTGCGATCTCACCGAGGCCCTGTACAATTGCAGCAAGACATCCCTGCTCCTATATTCAAACCCTCTCACTATGAAGGCCAGCATATCATTTGACTTCAAGTACCTCCATGCTTACCTTCAGTGACTGGTGTACAAGGACAGCCAGGTCCTTCCAGAGTCAGAGAGATGTACAGCACGGAAACAGACCCTTCGGTCCAACCCGTCCACGCCGACCAGATGTCCCAACCCAATCTAGTCCCACCTGCCAGCACCCGGCTCATATCCCTCCAAACCCTTCCTATTCACATATCCATCCAAATGCCTCTTAAATGTTGCAGTTGTACCAGCCTCCACCACATCCTCTGGCAGCTCATTCCATACACGTACCACCCTCTGCGTGAAAAAGTTGCCCCTTTCCCCTCTCACCCTAAACCTATGCCCTCTAGTTCTGGACTCCCTGATCCCGGGGAAAAGACTATCTATTTACCCTATCCCACAATTTTATAAACCTCTAAGGTCACCCCTCAGCCTCCAACGCTCCAGGGAAAACAGCCCCAGCCTGTTCAGCCTCTCCCCTGCAGCTCAGATCCTCCAACCCTGGCAACATCCTTGTACATCTTTTCTGAACCCTTTCAAGTTTCACAACATCTTTCCAATAGGAAGGAGACCAGAATTGCATGCAATATTCCAACAGTGGCCTAACCAATGTCCTGTACAGCCGCAACATGACCTCCCAACTCCTGTACTCAATACTCTGACCAATAAAGGAAAGCATACCAAATGCCTTCTTCACTATCCTATCTACCTGTGACTCCACTTTCAAGGAGCTATGAACCTGCACTCCAAGGTCTTTTTGTTCAGCAACACTTACCATTAAGTGTATAAGTCCTGCTATGATTTGCTTTCCCAAAATGCAGCATCTCACATTTATCCGAATTAAACTCCATCTGCCACTTCTCAGCCCACTGGCCCATCTGATCAAGATCCTGTTGTAATCCAAGGTAACCTTCTAAGCTGCCCACTACACCTCCAATTTTGGTGTCATCTGCAAACTTAACTAACTATATCTCTTATGCTCGCATCCAAATCATTTATGTAAATGACAAAAAGTACAGAGCCCAGCACCAATCCTTGTGGCACTCCACTGGTCCCAGGCCTCCAGTCTGAAAAACAACCCTCCACCACCACCCTGTCTTCTACCTTTGAGCCAGTTCTGTATCTAAATGGCTAGTTCTTCCTGTATTCCATGAGATCTAACCTTGCTAATCAGTCTCCCATGGGGAACCTTGTTGAACGCCTTACTGAAGTCCAAATAGATCATTGCCCACTACTCTGCCCTCATCAATCCTCTTTGTTACTTCCTCAAAAAACTCAATCACGTTTGTGAGACATGATTTCCCACTGACAAAGCCATGTTGACTATCCCTAATCAGTCCCTGGATTTCCAAATACATGTACATCCTGTCCCTCAGGATTCCCTCCAACAACTTGCCCACCACTGACATCAGGCTCACTGGTCTATAGTTCCCCAGTTTGTCCTTACTGCCCTTCTTAAACTGCCCAACCCTTACACTGTTCCCTAAGTGATCCCAGATATCCGATTGACCTGACGCCTCATTCCCAAGAAGCAGGTCTAGCAGTATCTCCTTTTAATATATTTCCAATCCAACATCGATGCAGAAGATTCTCATAAACATAGTCTAGGAACTCTTACCCTTCTGTGTCCTTTATAGCAGTACTACCACCCCAGTTTGTATTGGACTTATTTCAGAAAAACTACACTATAATGCTTGTACCTTGCTGTAATATCCTGCAAACCTGTTCCTCTAAACCTTGCCCACGAAGTGATGGGCGATAGAATATACCCAACAATGTGATGGTCCCTTTCTCATCCATTCATGTCATGTGGGTCAGCATTTATTGTCCTTGCGAAGGTGGTGGTGGGCTCTCTCCATTTCCTTTAGCTGTAACAACATAGATCCGGTTCCTGATCTGTGGGCCAAAGCCCCCGTCTCCCAACTGTAAGTATTCTCCCAAAACAACAGCCAGCCAACCTTATATTCAGGAATATCGAGGAGACAGGTCCATCTTTGTCTGAACCAGGTCTCTGCAGTTATCACAATGTCAGCTTTCACTTGGCTATCTGCACATGAATTTCACTCACCAATCATATTTACCATTCTCTGCACGTTCACGGTAACTCCAATTTCATAGAATCATAGAATCTCTAGAATGTGGAAACAGGCCTTTTGGCCCAACATGTCCACACCAACCTCTGAAACGTAACCCACCCAGACCTATTTCCCTACTCGATATTTACCCCTGACTAATGAACCTAACCTACATATCACTGAATACTATGAGCAATTTAGCACGCACTGAATACTATGAGCAATTTAGCATGGCCAATTCACCTGACCTGCACTTCTTTGGACTGTGGGAGGAAACCAGAGCACCTGGAGAAAACCCACGCAGACACGGAGAGAATGTGCAAACTCCGCACGGACAGTCACCCAGGGATGGAGTTGAACCCAGGTCCCTGGTGCTGAGAGGCAGCAGTGCTAACCACTGAGCCACCATGCCGCCCTGATTTTACAACATTACCTATTACTTTGACCACATCTAATACCTTACTTTGTCATACTCCAGTGTTTCTGTCTCTAAGTATTCTGTATGCCTTGTGGCCCTCTCAAATATTATCTCCTGGTTCCCTTGCCCCTGCCCTGTTAGTTTAAACCTCAATGTCCCAAGAATCTAAAGCCCTCCCTTCCCATACCATCTTTCCAATCACTTAACCATCTGCTTTACCCTTCCATTTCTGTACTCACTGGTGTGTGGCATCAGGAGCTGTCTGGAGATTACTACTTATGCAGGTACTGCTTATTAATTTTCTACCAAGCTCCCTAAATACTGACAGCAGCTCCCATCCCTTTTACTTTTATGTTGTTGATTCCAATATGGGTCTCGACTGCTTGCAGTTCATCCCACCATCTCTCAGTGCTCTGCACCCACTCAGATATCTCTGACCCTGGAACCTGAGAGACTACAAACTATCATGGAACCACATCAGCAACATGTCTTGTCTCTGGCTTCCCTCCCATAATAAATGACTGCTTCATTGATATTCAGAACTGAACAACTAGTTGGACAATGAGACACAGTCGGGCAATTCCTGCTACACCACCTGCCTGGTTCTCCTGGACTGCCCAGTAGTCACATGCACAGCCTGTGTATCCATAAGCTGCAATAATATGGTGACGTCATCTAGAAACAGATTAACAATGAACAGGTCTCAGTGAACCCTGGTAAGCTCTGGAAATAGAAGACATGGGCAAGGTTCACCCTCCCTCCACATTGAAGCCAGAGTGACTGCACAGGGACACGGATCAGTGACAGAAGAGACAGAACCTGGATCTCATCAGTCACCAAACAATAGCTAACTGAAGCAAGTAAGATATTCATGTCTCAGGCACAGGTCACTCACCTTCAGGTAGAGCATTGCTCATGTTCATGACTGTTATCAGGTTGGCAACATCACTGGCAATACTCTGAGCAACTCCAGGATACTGTGGACAATAACACAGGAATAAAACCACTGAACCAGGTTATAATGTATGCATTTCCCCCTCCCCACAGGGTAAGCCCTAGCCTGTGAATAAGCCACCAACACTTTCATTCTCCCCCACAATAAAATAACAACTGGTATTTGTACAGTGCCTCTAACACAAGGAAATGATTACAAGGTGCAGTGGAGCATCATAAAACAGGGAAAAAGCTGGAAAATGAGACTGAAGTAATGACCAGCCACGACCTCAGTGAATGTGGAACAGACTCAAACGGCCGAACGGCCTGCTCTTACACCTAGCTATCATATTCTTATGAGCCACAGAGAGCTATCAGGTTAGATGACCAAATGTTCGATCAAAGTGGTGGGTTTTAAGGAATGCCTTACAAAAGAGTAAGACAGAGAGGCAGGGGGTAGAGAGAGGAATGTCCTAACCAAGGGTCAAGGAAACTGAACACATGACCATCAATGGTGGAACAATTAAAATCAGTGACACCAAAGATGCTAGAATTCAGGAAATGCAGATCTCTCAGGTGTGGGCTAGAGGAGATTAGAGAGACTGAGAGGCAAAGCCATGCAGGAATTTGACAATAGGGGCACGAGTGTTAAAAGTGAGACTGGGGCCAATGCAGACACCATAAGCACAGGGGTGATAGGTGAACAGTACTTGGTGTGAGTTAAGACACAAGCAGCATTTATTGTCCTTGAGGTGGTGGTGTGGAGCTCTCTCCATTTCCTTTAGCTCGAAGACAGATCCTGCTTTTGATCTCTTTGGGACAAACCCTCTCTCTCTCTCCCTCTCTTCAGAACTGTAATATTCTCCCTAAAAAATCCTCAAGTTTAGAGAGGGTCCAAATATGGAAGAGCAGTCAGGAAATGCATTGGATTAGTCAAGTCTCGAGATAACAAAGACAGGAATGAGTTTTCATCAGCACATGAGCTGAGACAAGGGTGGAGGCAGATGATGTTAGAGGTGATAGATTCTTGGTCAGTCGGAGGTTCAAGGGTTACAGGGGAAAATACAGGAATGTGAACACAAGGAATGTTGGATCAGTCATGATCCAATTGAATGGTGCAGCGGGTTCAAGGGGCCAAATGGCCTATTTTTTTAATGGCCTTATCGGTGGAAATAAGCAGTCAGGTCGTCACAGGATGAGATGTGAGCCCAATATTACCGACAGATTCACCTTACATCTTAGATTGTTGCTAGGAAGAGGGATGGATGAGGTTCATAACAAACGGACAAAAAAATTGCTTCAGCGTTCCCAATATTTTATTGGGGTGTGAGGCTACCAACACCATAACACAGCTTTAACAAAGTCAGCAAATAACCATGTTACACAAACCTGAATCTTCATAGCCACCTCCCTGCCATCTTTCAGCTTTGCCAGGTGGACTTGGCCAATGGAAGCAGCTGCAAATGGTCGATCTTCAAAAAACTCCAGTTCATCTTTCCAGTTAGGCCCCAGGTCACTGCTCAGCACCTTCTGCAGAAAGATAAGTGCAGCAATGGATAAAAATGGCAGTCAGGAGGCAGAGGCACTGGACCTTTAGCAATTGAAGTGAAAAGATTGTGTGCAGCCCACAAAGGCTGGCTAATCCAGGAGGGCAAATGCTCAAGGCAGGAGGTCTAGGATCTCCTTTGCAGAGCCACAAACAATAAAACCCTTGGCCCGCTCAGTGTCTGGGTAAATTCCTCACTTAGGGATTGGGAGTGTGTGTGTCACCTTCGCCCAGTTACAAGGGAAGTGAAGGATGGTAATGTTAAGAAGCAGAGTGTTTAAACAAAGAGAGATCAGTGCACAGGGCAAAAGGTGAGACTCAGTGATTACGGGTCAAGGACAGGCAATTAGTGAAGGAGAGGGAGGGCAGTGGGTATAGGGGCTGGGGACTGACGGAGTGGGCACTAACCATCATCTGTTTGCTGGGCATGAAATCGGCACTCTGTCGAGCACGTTCGAATATCTTCTGTAGCTGAGGGTTAATGAAAGTTTCATCTGGAAAAAGACAAAACAAAACAGGTCAGAATCAGATACCGGTGTCCAACTCTGGAGACAGTGATCAATGAGAATGCAAACTGGCAAACACATTACAAAATACACTAGGGTCACACTCTCACACCCTGGGATCCCACAGCTCCGCAGGGGTCTCTCTCACACACACTGGGTACCCCACAGCCCCCACGGGTGGACACACAGTGGGGAGGGGAACCCCACAGCCCATGTCCAGGCAGCTCACAGCCCTGGTATTTCAGCGTTTGATCTCACCTGGGTTTAATCACATTTGTGAAGCCCTGATTTCAAGGTTTCCTTTCTAAATATAAAGAGGGGTGAAGGAAAATGAAGGAAAATACTAAGCCCAGCTCAGTATCTGCAGTCCTCAATGTCAAATACAGAGCAAAGGTGCCCATGTCCAGATGATCACGGTATAATATGAAGTAGCTGAGGCAGCTCCGATATATGGTTGGAGGGAGCAGTGAAGGGAAGGGGCATATATAGACCAAGCAACTGGCGACGACTTCATGAACCAAGAACACCCAGGACCTCAAAACCTCAATTTCTTAAGAATCAGGAGGGAGTTTGCACTATCTGACTTGCTGAGTAATCTAAAAATAAAGGTGATGTAATTACCAACATACAAGGAATAGGAGTCTGAAAGGAAGTCAGACAAAATGGTGCATGTCTTCCTTATTTTACAGAAAGGGGAACTCAGTCAGTTTTCATAAATATGGCAGGAAACAGGAAGAAGTGTCAGAATTTGAATTCCCACAGCACCTACCCTGTAACAATATCATTAGGGCCAAACGTGTAACTATATCCCTCTCAATGGTCAGATCCTGAAACATGTGCAGCAATTTGCTGGGGTCCCCCATCACTGAAGATGGAGAGGCTATCTCACAACTGGACACGGTAAAACAGAGATTGGAAATAATCTGTATTGAAGTTCCACACTGCTCCTCACTTAACTCAGGCAAAAATCAGAGGTAACACACATTACCCATTGTGTCAGATTTTAAAGACAGGTTTTTTAAAAAAATAAAATTCACTCACGGGATGAGGGAGTCACTGGCTAGACAAACATTTATTGCCCATCGGGCACTTAAGAGTAACCACATTGCTGTGGGTCTGGAGTCTCACGTAGGCCAGACCAGGTTAGGATGGCAGTTTTCTTCCCTAAAGAACTTTGTTGAACCAGATGTTTTTTTCTGACATTCAACAACACGTTCATAGTCATTAGACTCTTAATTCCAGATTTTTTTTTTTTTAAAAAAGCTGAATTCAAATTCTATAACCTGCCATGGCAGGATGTGAACCTGGGCCCTCAGAACAGTACCTGGGTCTCTGGATTAACAGTCCAGGGATAATACCACTAGGCCACTGCCTCAAGGAATATAATTTCTTGACAGAACCACAGAACGACAAGAAGAAAGGAGGCCATTATATAACTGTCCAATTCGGCCCATTGTGGCTCTTCCCCTGAAGCCTGCCAATTTTTGCCCACCATTATTTATCCAGCTCCCTGTGATTTATTAAGTCTGGTTCCACTGCCCTTTTTAGGTATCATTATAACTTGCTCAGTCCTGACAGTTTCCTCATCTCCCTTCACGTTAGTCACCTTACATCTTAGTTGTCTGCTCACCAAACTTGCTGCCAGCAACAACAGCTTCACCTTATTGAAGCCCTTGCATTTTAAATCTCAAATCCCTCTTCACCTTTTCAACTCAGAGGAGAACAAAACCAAGGTGTACAGTCTTTCTGCAGAAATTAACTCCCTCGTCCACGTGGAGGTGCCGGTGTTAGACTGGGATGGACAAAGTTAAAAATCTCAACACCAGGTAATGGTCCAGGATGTTTACTTGCAAGTAATGCCTTTCGGAGCGCTTCAGGCAGCTGTGGAGCAGGATCATAAGACACAGAATTTATAGCAAAAGATCACAGCATCATGCCATGAAACAATATATTGAACAAACCTAAACTGCTGTTAAGTCTTTCATCTTTTAGAATGGGTTGCAGGTTTCAGTTCATTAGTATGTAAATCTCAGAACTTCTTTCCAGTGAGAGGGTGTGTTTGCACTTGCTTGGTACAGTGTGTGCATGAGTGTGACGGTGGATAAGCAGAATTATATTTGCAGATACATTCTATTTTGTTCAAAAAGCACAAAATCTGCAGGCAGTCAATCCATGAAATATTTTATAAATTCCTATTTTGGAAATAGAACCAGTCTGATTCCGGAATTGGGATACAGACAGGCTCTAACCTCACACCTTAAATGCAATGTCTGAGCTAAGATGTCACTTTTTTTTTATTTAAAGCCTTAAGTTATCTCGAGACTGTGACTGTAAAAAAGTTCTGAGATTTACATATTAATGAACTGAAACCTGCAACCAATTCTAAAAGATGAAAGACTTAACAGCAGTTTAGGTTTGTTCAATGTACCATTTCAGCAGCATGACACTGTGATCTTTTGCTATAAATTCCATGTCTTATGATCCTGCTCCACAGCCAACTAATGAAGGAACAGCGCTCTGAGAGCTAGTGCTTCCAAATAAACCTGTGGACTACAACCTGGTGTTGTGTACCTCTTTTCCTTGGCCAACATTACCCCAGACCTTTAATTCTCCATAATTTGGTAAACTGGGAATATCAATGTGTACCAAATAGAAAAGGCAAACTTAATTTATTTGATTTTCAGTTTTGCATTGGCTTCTTGTAGATGCCAAGAGAGTTTCCAGCAATAACAGTGACCATCTCAGTTCACCCGCTGCTGCAACTTTCATCTTTTGGCTCAATTGTTGCACTGAATTCCCAGTGGAACCCAGCATTTTGCCTCTCTAGACATTAGATTATTTCAACTTTGACAGTCCACGAACTAACTTGCACCACATCCTATTCACAAACACCCGGACACTTGCTGGTGCATGGCCCAGCAACACTATTATCTAGCACCTTTGGGATCAGGAATGCGCCGCTCCATTTTAAATTCTCATTCCTGTTTTCAAATCACGCCAGACCCACACCCGTCCCTAGTGCCGTGAGCCCCCGCCCATCCCTAGCACTGTGGTCCCTAGCACCGTGATCCCCCACCCGTCCCTAGCGCCGTGATCCCCCGCCAGACCCCCGCCCATCCCTAGCGCCGTGATCCCCCGCACGCCCCTAGCGCCGTGATCCCCCACCAGACCCACGCCCGTCCCTAGCTCCATGGCCCCCTACCAGACCCACCACCACCCCTATCTCCGGGACCCCCGCCAGACCCACCCCCCCAGCCCCATGACCCCCGCCAGATCCATCCCCCTCCCTAGCTCCGTGATCCCCACCAGACCCATACCCATCCCTAGCTCCGTGACCCCAGCCAGACCCAGAGCCCGATGAGATACCTCCTCATCCTAAATGTCCAATTGTATTGAATGCCAAGGTCCTTAGCTCAGGAATTCACTCCCTGCCCATCTTCATCTCACTTTCCTCCTTTACAACGACAACCTTTGTTTTAACCAGCATCTTATGAACCGGCCCCCCTCAATAAACCAGCAAAGTTTACATGCCTCAAATACCAGAGGCTTGCTGTTTTATCATGATCTACTGCAATTTCTGAGTAGTCAGTTGAGTGAGAGAGTTAGAAGGCTCTCTGCTGGTGAGTCTTATTTAAGGCGAAGTTGCGTTAGTATTTAGGTGACCTATGCTGTAAAGTGACGTATGTATCATCTGTATTATGTTTCTATTACTTAATCAATATTTAAAAACACAGACTATGTGGAGCTCTTAACTATCCTGAATATTTGACCAGCCTACATACTCCTGGTTTCAAAGATGCCAGTTCATAAAAGGTTGGCTGAACATGAATATAGTCACCAACAGTGCAAACTCCTTTCTCCATCCATTTCCTGGATGAAGAGATTTCCCCTGAACATCCCGTAGGAATTATCAGGGACAACCTTACATTTAAAAGCTTCCAAACTTGCATTTCTATCAATTTAGCACACCGAATATACCAATCACAAAGCTTTATCCTGTATAACGAGGTATCCAAAGACAGATTGGAGAATCACTCTGCTGAACACCTCCCACTCAGTCTACAAGGACCCTGAGCAGGGCACATTAATCCTTTGTCTCTATTAGCCTAAAATACGCTGGAAAGACAAAGGTCAGGAGAAGGGTGACAGACATCCCTCTTGATCAGGCATTTCACAGCTACTCACATGCAATTTTGAGTTTAACCATTTCAAATCGAATCTTCACTTGTTAGTGAAGATTCAATTTGAAATGATTTGAAATGGTTAAACTCAAAATTGCATTTGAGTGAAGATTCCAGGCGAAAGGGAGGACTGCAGAAGCTGGAGATCAGAGTCAAGATCAGAGTGGTGCTGGAAAAGCACAGCAGGTCAGGCAGCGTCTGAGGAGCAGGAGAATTGATCAAGGGCTCCTACCCGAAACGTCATCAGTGAAGATTCTAGACCCATTCTGGCATGTTCCATTTCTACCTCTTTACTTAGACATCATTATTTCTTCAGTCATTTATTCCCTCCTCTCCCCCCACTCTCCTCTTGTTCTCACCCACCAACCTGGCCCATAACTCTTGCTTCTGTTTCCCTGCCTTTCTACCTGTTGAAAAACCTGTATTATCTCTAGCTTTTAGCAGTTCAAATGGAAGTGTAGTGACTTGTAACCTTAAATGTTTCTCTGTTTACTGGTGCTGCCAGAATGGCAGAAGATTTCTAGCATTTACAGTCAATACTATTGAACTCAAAGTTGCCATTATGACTGAGCTGCAAAGGGAAGGTCAGGAATCCAGTCAGCGTCCCTTACCTTGAATGCTGAGCATCTGACCTATTTTGAGAGCTGCACCTCGCACTTTACACAGAGTGTTCACAATCCTCTCAGCATTCGCTTCAGATAAGAAGGGACTGCCGTCAAGTATGGCTTTGCCACCTGCTGGGAACAGAACGTGTGTGTCATTAAAACAAGCTCAAGGACACCCTGCTAAATGCTAATAAACAATTAGTTCATGCTCTTGCCTGTTGAATCAACATTGCCTGGATTACGGAGAAAACATTTGCTCTTTCATGGAAGTAACTTATCAAACACTGTTTCAGAGGAATAAGGTTGTTGACTGCAAGAGATGGGGTGCGGGCACATGAGGTGGGGAGGGGGGGGGGGGGGAAGAAGTGGGCACACGAGGGGGGGGTAAAACATATACAGCGATATTACCAATTTTTAAAAAAGGTCATCTTCACTTAGCACTGCTCTCAGCACGACTCAGTCTCCTCCTATGTATGATATGGAGATGCCGGTGTTGGACTGGGGTGTACCAAGTTAAAAATCATACAACACCAGGTTATAGTCCAACAGGTTTAATTGGAAGTGCTAGCTTTTGGAGCGGGGCCACCTGATGAAGGAACATCGCTCCCAAAACTAGCACTTCCAAATAAACCTGGTGTTGTGCGATTTTTAACTTTGTATCCTCCTATGTAGTTTTATTATCTGGGTGATGAGAGCCAGGTTTGTAATAAGTAACTTATTTTCTGCAGCAGGGATTGGAATATACAAATAAAATAAGCAAACTGAATATAGCCAACACTTAAAATTGAAGGGAGCAAGAGCATGTGGGTGAACAAAACAGAAAAAATGTGTTTTGTCCATTTTCTGACCTGTGGAGAAACCCATTCTCATCAGACAGGGACAGGAAGAGGGTGAAGATTACGATGAGAGCTTTATACATTAAACAGAAGTCACCTTGTTGTAATTCAAGCCTCCTGTTGACTTGGCAGAAATAACTTTAAACAGGCAGCTCAGGACCAACTGACATCTCCCAAACACATTCTCTAACAGAAACATAATCTTGACTCCTTTGAAGTCTTTGAAAAACAAAAAGCAACAGTCAACTGTATCTCTCAGAAGTACACTGGATCAATAGCTAGCTACAGGAATCTGCACACAGTCTCAGGGAGATCAGTGGACTCAAAATGAGACAAAACTAGGATCTGCCATTGAACACGACTGCTCCAGTGAAGCCAGGTTATAGCTAGATAGGCCTCAGAAACATGAACCAGTAGCTAGCTAGCCACCAGAGCCTCCCCATCATATAGATAGCCCAAACAGTAATCACTACCACTAGGTACTGGGTTGGCTGTGTGGTCTCAATCTGCTGCAGCTTAACTGAGGTAATGGAGAATTCCCCATGAACATGTAAGTTAGGAGCAGGAGTAAGTTAGTCTGTTCCTGGAGGTAAAAACAATGACTGCAGATGCTGGAAACCAGATTCTGGATCAGTGGTGCTGGAAGAGCACAGCAATTCAGGCAGCATCCGAGGACAGGCAAAATCGACGTTTCGGGCAAAAGCCCTTCATCAGGAATAAAGGCAGAGAGCCTGAAGCATGGAGAGATAAGCTAGAGGAGGGTGAGAGTGGCATAGAGTACAATAGGTCAGTGGGGAAGGAGATGAAGGTGATAGGTCAGGGAGGAGAGGGTGGAGTGGATAGGTGGAAAAGGAGCTGGGCAGGTCGGACAAGTCCGGACAGGTCAGGGGATCGAGTTTCTGGAGGTTAGAAGCTAGGATGAGGTGGGGGAAGGGGAAATGAGGAAACTGTTAAAATCCACATTGATGCCCTGGGGTTGAAGTTGCTCTAACTATTCAGTCTGATCAGACTGTAACTCAAACCTTCATCCACTGCACACTACCTCCTCAAACGAACTCCAATAGATTGGTCACACATGATTTCCCTTTCATAAAACCATACTGACTCTGCCCAATAACCTTGAACTTATCTAAATGCCCTGTTATAAACATTTTTAATAACAGCTAATAACATTTTCCCTACAACAGATGTCGATCTAACTGCCCTGTAGTTTCCTGCTTTCTGTCTCCCTCTTTTGAACAGAGAAGTTGTTACATTTGATAGCTTCCAACCAAATGGGACTGTCCCCAAATCAAGGGAATTTCGGAAAAAGAAAACCAATGTGTCAAATCTCTTACCCGCAGGGTGTGGACACCGTTGGCTAGCTCTGCATTTCTTTCGCATCACAAAGTGTCAGGCAGGCTGTTTACTGTGAACCACATTGCTGGGGCCTGGGGTCAGAAACCCACCTTCAACTACACAACTATCACTACGCCCTCCAAGGAAATCAGTCAATTAAAACCAAAAATTTATGAAGGATATATGAAAGCTAAGCTTCAGGTCATTCACCTGCAAAAGAAGAGGTAGTATAAAGGGTACCAGTAGAGACAGAGCCACAAGGTCTGACCATCACCTGTAGTGGAAGGCCTGGCGGACATTGAACTGAGGTGGGTACGTTTTGTTTAAGAAAATACTGTGAAGAGTTTCGAAAGGGAAAGACTGGCCATTAACTCTAATCGGAAAAAGGAGTTAACAATTTAAAAACAAACAACAAAGTCAGTCAGTCAGTGTGCGATTTCTTCACACAGATCCGAACACTTTGTCACAGGGAGCAATCGAAGCAGAGTCCATCACATCAATGAAGGGAAAGTCTGGATAAGACTTTAAAACTGAGGAAGTTACAGGTAGGCTGAATCAGTCAAGCAAGCACAGGGCATGATTTGCACAACAGTCCACAACCAAGTCTCAGAATAAGCAGGAAGACACCAAAGAGACAGCTGAAGAGGAATTGGTTCACCGAGAGTGTGGTGAGTCTTTGGAATTCCCTATCCCACAGGGCAGTGCAGAATGTGGGATATACATAGTCACCAAGTGTGCTCAAAACAGGGATCAAAATCTTTCTACAAATTAAAAACAAAAGATATGGGGATAATACAAGAAAAGCAAGGTTCAGGTGAATGATCAGCCAGACCATGTGAATGGTGGGATAGGCTTGATAGGCTGAATGGCCTACTACTGCTCACATTTCCTCTGTCCCTCAATTCAATGCTGCAGTTTCTTTTATAGCACAAAGAAAACAAAATTTCTGGAAAGGGAGATTGGGACAGCTGCTGGAAACAGACTCTCTAAGCACTGACTTTCAGTGACAGCAATGTCTCCCAAAAGAGTGAGTGAGAGAGGAGAGACAACAACTGCAACTAAAATTCTTTAAAAGAATAGACAAAGCTGTGGAAATCCAATACTTTTACTTCATTAGCTGCTGACCAGAGATTTTAATTTGGAATCGAACAACAGACACACACCAGGATTTGTGCAGCCTGAACAGATCAGCAGTAGTAAGTAAATGAAGCAATTAATATCCTTCAAGACCTCCCACTCCCAGAATACACATTAACTCTTTTACCCAGAAACTGCACTTCACAAAAAGGGCTTCAATGACTGTGAAATGCTCTGGACATCAAGGTCGTTAAAAAAAAACTAGAAATGCAAATTTACTCCCAGCTTATTTACTCCCTCAAAAGCTATTTTGAAATATTTGCCCTCTCATGGTTTCTATAAAAAGGAAGCTAGGAGCTTTAAATGGCATGAGCTTTAATGACAGCCTCCTGCAAATAACAAAACAACTGCAGCCGACATTCCAGCAGCCAAAACAAGTCAGAGCAGCTTTATCCGGGAGGTAGGTTTCCTCTGCACCCCTCCCTCCGGGCCACTGGCCAAGGAGCTTACAGCAAAGTGACCTTGGAGATAGACCAAGCACTTGCTTTTATAAGCCGCGGCACTTCCAGCCAGCAGTTCCACCATCTGACCCAAGTGTTTACACCGACTGCGTGTTCTCTACCCTCAGCAAGTTGTGGTGCTCATGTTCACTTATTTAGATGATTAGAAATCAAAAGCACATGCAGAAGATGTCAGACAGAGTGGGATTTCCCAACTCAAAAGGCCCTGCAAGGCTGAGAATAAACAATCCACCACTGAATCAGGAGACCATTCATTCAATAGACAATATAATAGACAACAGACAATAGTTGCAGGAGTAGGCCATTCTGCCCTTCGAGCCTGCACCACCATTCAATATAATCATGGCTGATCATTCCTAATCAGTATCCTGTTCCTGCCTTATCTCCATAACCTTGATTCCACTATCTTTGAGAGCTCTATCCAACTGCTTCTTAAATGAATCCAGAGAGTGGGCCTCCACTGCTCTCTGGGGCAGAGCATTCCATACAACCACCACTCTCTGGGTGAAGAAGTTTCTCCTGAGCTCTGTCCTAAATGATCTACCCCGTATTTTTAAGCTATGTCCTCTGGTTCGGCACTCACCCATCAGCGGAAATGTGTTTCCTACTGCCAGAGTGTCCAATCCTTTCATAATCTTATACGTCTCAATCAGATCCCCTCTCAATCTTCGAAACTCAAGGGTATACAAGCCCAGTCGCTTCAGTCTTTCAGTGTAAGGTAATCCTGCCATTCCAGTAATTGACCTCGTGAACCTACGCTGCACTCCCTCAATACTCAGAATGTCTTTTCTCAAATTTGGAGACCAGAACTGCACACAGTACTCCAGGTGTGGTCTCACCAGGGCCCTGTACAGCTGCAGAAGCACCTCTTTGCTTCTATACTCAACTCCTCTTGTTATGAAGACCAGCATGCTATTAGCCTTCTTCACTACCTGCTGTACCTGCATGCTTGCCTTCATTGACTGGTGTACAAGAACACCCTGATCTCTCTGTACTGCCCCTTTACATAAATTGATTCCATTGAGGTAGTAGAGAAAATGAGGTCTGCAGATGCTGGAGATCAGAGATGGAAATGTGTTGCTGGAAAAGCGCAGCAGGTCAGGCAGCATCTAAGGAACAGGAGAATCGACGTTTCGGGCATTAGCCCTTCTTCAGGAATGAGGAAAGTTTGTCCAGCAGGCTAAGATAAAAGATAGGGAGGAGGGACTTGGGGGAGGGGTGTCGGAAATGTGATAGGTGGAAAAAGGTCAAGGTGAGGGTGATAGGACAGACTGGGGTGGGGGCGGAGAGGTCGGGAAGAAGATTTCAGGTTAGGGAGGCGGAGAATTGGACTACACCTCCTCCCATCCTGCCCCCTGCAAAAACGCCATCCCATTCTCCCAATTCCTTCGACTCCGCCGCATCTGCTCCCAGGAGGACCAGTTCCAAAAACGCACATCCCAGATGGCCTCCTTCTTCAAGGACCGCAATTTCCCCCCTGACGTGATCGACGATGCCCTCCACCGCATCTCTTCCACTTCCCGATCCTCCGCCCTTGAACCCCGCCCCTCCAACCGCCACCAGGACAGAACCCCACTGGTCCTCACCTACCACCCCACTAACCTCCATGTACAGCGCATCATCCGCCGTCATTTCCGCCACCTCCAAACGGACCCCACCACCAAGGATATATTTCCCTCCCCTCCCCTATCAGCATTCCGTAAAGACCACTCCCTCCGTGACTCCCTCGTCAGATCCACACCCCCCACCAACCCAACCTCCACTCCCGGCACCTTCCCCTGCAACCGCAGGAGGTGCAAGACTTGCGCCCACACCTCCCCTCTCACCTCCCTCCAAGGCCCCAAAGGAAACTTCCATATCCGCCACAGATTCACCTGTACCTCCACACATATCATCTATTGCATCCTCTGTACCCGATGTGGCCTCCTCTATATTGGGGAGACAGGCCGCCTACTTGCGGAGCGTTTCAGAGAACACCTCTGGGACACCCGGACCAACCAACCCAACCACCCTGTAGCTCAACATTTCAATTCCCCCTCCCACTCCACCAAGGATATGCAGGTCTTTGGACTCCTCCATCGTCAGACCACAGCGAAACGACGGTTGGAGGAAGAACGCCTCATCTTCCGGCTAGGAACCCTCCAACCACAAGGGATGAACTCGGATTTCACCAGTTTCCTCATTTCCCCTCCCCCCAGCCTGTCTCAGTCAAATCCATCAAATTCAGCTCCGCCTCCCTAACCTGCAATCATCTTCCCGACCTGAGGCGGGTTCAATTCCCACCTCAGGCGACTGACTGTGTGGAGTTTGCACGTTCTCCCCGTGTCTGCGTGGGTTGCCTCCGGGTGCTCCGGTTTCCTCCCACAGTCCAAAGATGTGCAGGGTCAGGTGAATTGGCCATGCTAAATTGCCCGTAGTGTTAGGGAAGGGGGATATGTAGGGGTATGGGTGGGTTTCGCTTCGGCGGGTCGGTGTGGACTTGTTGGGCCAAAGGGCCTGTTTCCAATCTAATCTAATCTAATCTAATCTCTCCGCCCCCACCCCAATCTGTCCTATCACCCTCACCTTAACCTTTTTCCACCTATCACATTTCCGACGCCCCTCCCCCAAGTCCCTCCTCCCTATCTTTTATCTTAGCCTGCTGGACAAACTTTCCTCATTCCTGAAGAAGGGCTAATGCCCGAAACGTCGATTCTCCTGTTCCCTAGATGCTGCCTGACCTGCTGCGCTTCTCCAGCAACGCATTTCCATCTCCATTGAAGTAGTAGTCTGCCTTCCTGTTCTTGCTACCAAAGTGGATAACCATACATTTATCCACATTAAAGTGCATCTGACATGCATCTGCCCACTCACCTAACTTGTCCAGGTCACCCTGTAATCTCCTAACATCCTCATCACTTTTCACCCTGCCACCCAGCTTTGTATCATCAGCAAATTTGCTAATGTTATTGCTGATACCATCTTCTATATCATTAACATATATTGTAAAAAGCTGTGGTCCCAGCACCATGCCCTGCGGTACCCCACTGGTCACTGCCTGCCATTCCGAAATGGAGCCGTTTATTTTTGTTTCTTATTAGCCAACCAATTTTCAATCCAATCTAGTACTTTGCCCCCAATACCATGCACCCTAATTTTACTCACTAACCTCCTGTGTGAGACTTAATCAAAAGCTTTCTGAAAGTCCAGGTACACTGCATCTACTGGATTTCCCTCGTCCAACTTCATAGTTACATCCTCAAAAAATTCCAGAAGATTAGTCAAGCATGATTTCCCCTTCATAAATCCATGCTGACTCTGTCCAATCCTGTTACTACTATCCAGATGTGCAGTAATTTCATCCTTTATAATAGACTCCAGCATCTTTCCCATCACTGAGGTCAGACTAACTGGTCTATAATTACCTGCTTTCTCTCGCCCACCTTTCTTAAAAAGTGGTATATCATTAGCCACCCACCAATCCTCAGGAACCGACCCCGAATCTATTAAACTCTGGAAAATAATCACCAACGCATCCACGATTTCCCGAGCCACCTCCTTCAGTACCCAGGGATGCAGACCATCAGGCCCCGGAGACTTATCAACCTTCAGACCTAACAGCCTCTCCAACACCAAATCCTGGCAAATATAAATTCCCTTAAGTTCAGGTCCTTCAGCCACTGTTACCTCAGGGAGATTGCTTGTGTCTTCCCAAGTGAACACAGATCTGAAGTACCCATTTAATTCCTCTGCCATTTCTTTGTTCCTAGTAATATATTCCCCTGTTTCTGTCTTCAAGGGCCCAATTTTTGTCCTAACCATTTTTTTGCCTTGCACATACCTAAAAAAGCTTTTACTATCCTCCTTAATATTCTTGGCCAGTTTACCTTCGTACCTCATTTTTCCTCTGCGTATTTCCTTCTTAGTAATCCTCTGTTGCTCTTTAAAAGCTTCCCAGTCCTCAGTTTTCCCACTTATCTTAGCTATGTTATACTTTTTCTCTTTTAACTTGATATGTTTCTTTACTTCCCTCGTCAGCCACGGCCACCCATGCCTCCTCCTGGGATCTTTCTTCCTTTTAGGAATGAACTGATCCTGCATCTTCTGCATTATACACAGAAATATCCGCCATTGTTCCTCCACGGTCATCCCTAAGGTATTGCACCGTTGAACTTTGGCCAGCTCCTCCCTCATAGCTCCATAGTTTCCTTTATTCAACAGAAGTACTGTCACTTCCGACTGTACCCTCTCCCTCTCAAATTGCAGATTGAAGCTTATTGTATTATGGTCACTACTTCCCAATGGCTCCTTCACTTCGAGGTCTCTGACCAATTCTGGTTCATTACACAATACCAGATCCAGAATTGCCTTCTCCCTGGTCGGCTCCAGCAACAGCTGCTCTAAGAATCCATCTCTGAGGCACTCCACAAAGTCTCTTTCTTGAGGCCCAATACCATCCTGATTCTCCCAGTCTACCTGCATGTTAAAATCCCCCATAACAACTGTAGAGACATCTTTGCGACAGGCCAATTTCAGCTCCTGATTTAACTTACATCCGACATCCAGACTACTGTTTGGGGGCCTGTAGATGACTCCCAAGAGGGTCTTTTTACCCTTAGTATTTCGAAGCTCTATCCACACTGACTCTACATCCCCTGACTCTAGGTCAGCCTGCCATGCCTCTTCTGGTCTGATATTGGCCACTTCTCTTCAGCCCTTGATCAACCTTTTATTTTTCCTTAGACTTCTTTGGACCTTGCTGCACGGGGTCAGTGGCTCTTCACTTAATCCAACAAGTAGATGAATACTAAGCAGATGGCTGCTGGTTTCCCACTGCTCTCTGACCCACACAGAAGAAAATAACTTACACATTTTAATGATGCTTTTCACAAACTCGAAGTATCCCAACAAGATTCTCTTTTGACATGCAGTCATTTGTCGTGATGGAAATGCTGTCACTTAGCACAAAACTCCCACCTTAAGCCCAAACTGCAAGATATTCCCAGACACCTGCCCACCCTCCAAATAATGTTTCCTCAATTTCTATCTTAGATGGGCGACCCCTTATTTTTATACTATGACCTCCTAGCTCAAGAGCCTTAGAAGGCAACCTGCTCATTCCAGTGATCAGTCTGGTAAACTTCCTCGGAATCACTACCAACACCTTCTGTAAGTACACTGGCCAGCACTGTACACAGTACTCCAGAAGAGGTCTCTGCAAGGTCTGCCATGCATAGCCTCCCGAATCTCACATTCAACTCCCCTCTCAATTAACTATAACGTTCTATCAGCCTTTCTGATTACTTGCTGTACCTACACACTAACCTTGAGATTCATGCACTACATTACCCAGATCTCTCTCTGCATCTCAGTGGTCTGCAACCACTTACCATTTACAGACTACTGTATGCTTTTTTTTTCAAAAACAGTTTCTGCCAAAATGGCCAATTTAATACCTTCCTACATTATGCTCTACGTGCCACTTAATCAAACCTCATCTCAGAGTCAGAATGTTTAGAGGATGGAAAGCAAGTTAGGGGCAATACCGTTTCCCATCCTTCCACAATGAGGGTGTGCCCACTCACCCAGGAGACTGCGCTAGGGGCTGGGACCACACTGAACATCCCCTCCAAACCTCCCCTCAGTGTGCGGGGGCCCAATCCCTACCACACTCCAGTGGGGACTGCCTTTGGAGTTTAATGTGAAAGACCCCAATTCAGAAAGACCAGTCAGTGAAAGCACTAGAAAGGTTTTAAAGGTGAGGCCGATCTGATAAAATTTATAACAGATAATTTTTTTAAAAAGACAGCACATAGCTGCTAAAAAAACTGAGGGACAATAACAAGTGAATGCTGCAGCTCTCACTGAGCCACCACAATCCTCACTGTTGACAAGGTTAACCGGCAGAAACAGGGGACTGTGCCAATTCAGACAAGGTTACTGAAGGGCAAACACAACATGGGCCTCCAATAGCACCAGGTTTCAATCTCTTAGGTCAGCATTTTAAACCCTTTAATGCACAGGTGCTAATCTTCACAATATTTACTGTATTTGTTCAACACTTACAGTGGGGCAGAGGGGAGGAGGCAGAAACAAGATACTGTCTTAATTAAACAGTACAAACAATTTATATGTGGGTGAAAGTTGTTGATAAGATTGGACAGAAACCACTTCCTCTGGAAGGAGAAGCTTGGGACAAGGGCTAGCCACTTCAAACTGATGAGGGGCTGTTCAAGGAGGACATTAGGAAACACCTTCTGATAAAAGGTAGTAGGAAATCCTCCTCCTCCTCCCTCCCCACTAAACAGGAAAACAGAGTTAGGATTATTTCAGCCACAATCTAAATGAATGGAAGAGCCTTGAGAAAAGTTGATGGACAGAGATCTGGGAGTGCAGGTTCATTGTACCCCGAAGGTTGCTGCACAGGTGGATAGAGTGACCAAGAAAGCATATAGTATGTTTGCCTTCATTGGACGGGGTATTGAGTATAAGAGCTGGCAAGTCATGTTAAAATTGTACAAGACATTGGTTCGGCTGCATTTAGAATACTGTGTACAGTTCTGGTCGCCACATCGCAAAAAGGATGTGGACGCTTTGGAGTGTGCGCAGAGAAGGTTTACGAGGATGTTGCCTGGTATGGAAGGTGCTAGCTATGAAGAGAGGTTGAGGTGGTTAGGTTTATTTTCGTTAGAAAAAAGGAGATGGAGGGGGCACCTGATTGAGGTTTATAAAATCATGAAAGGTATAGACAGGGTGGATAGAGACAAGCTTTTTCCCAGCGTGAGGGATTCAATAACGAGAGGTCATGCTTTCAAGGTGAGAGGTGGAAAGTTTAAAGGGGGATACACGTGGCAAGTACTTCACACAGAGTGGTGGACATTTGGAATGTGTTGCCAGCAGAGGTGGTAGAGGCAGGTACGGTAGATTCATTAAAGATGCTTCTGGACAGATGAATGAGTAGGTGGGGAGCAGAGGGATACAAATGCTTAGGAATTGACTGACAGGTTTAGACAGTAGATTTGGATCGGCTCAGGCTTGGAAAGCCGAAGGGCCTATTCCTGGACTAAGTTTTCTTTGTTCTTTTTCACAAATGAACAAGCTACAGGATACTGCATGGCCATATGTGAGGAAAATGGGCAGCTGGAAGCTATGTGAAGGGAGCAATGATTTACAAACCTAAAGCTTGTGGGAGGCCAGTGACTCTGGGGGAGACTTTTAGCCAAGACAGCAATCTGATTACATTTAGGGAAAGATAGTAAAAATGACAAGTGGTTGGAATTATCCAGATTCTGCGAAGGATACCAGGGATGGATGTTTGCTCTGTTCTGGGACAAGCAATGGCTGCCATCCTCCTCTCCTGTGCGATCACAGGATTGTCACTGAATGCCCCAGTTTAAAAACAGGGATAATGTGCTGGGAGCCCACCCCTTTAGAATGCAAAAACAAAAAAAATGCTGGAGATCTCACCAGGTCAGGCAGCATCCACGGAGAGACACCAAGCTAACATTGAGTCCAGATGACTCTTCATCAGAGCTAATGTGAAGTGCTTGGTGGGGGTGGGGAGAGCTGGGTTAGAAAGGAAGCCTTTCGGCCACAAAGCCCAAGAGCAGTCTACACTGTATGGAGTTACCCCAATCAAGGCGGCAACATGGCCTGGTTGCATCATCAACTCAGAGACATGGAGTAAAACAGCAATTGGAGCAGTAGCTCTGGCTACGTTAGCTCCTGGAGAAGCTGAGTACTCAAAGAAAGGCAGAAGTGAAACTGGCTACGATGCCCATGCAGACAAACACATACACCTGATCAGCCTCCTACCTTGGTTTCAGTCCATTCAAACCTCTGCTATCGATGTCCTTATTCCCACCATCACCCTCTGTGCTCACTGACCTACACAGCTTCCCAATTTGGCAAAACCACCATTTTAACATTTTCACCTTTGTTTTCAAATCCTCCACCCTTCTTATTTCTGCAATCACATCCAAGCTCTGATAGCCCAAGATAGCTGAACCGCATGGCTATTGGCCAAAATACACAGAACCTTAAACCAGCCCAAGTCCAAATGTTTCTGTAGAAGTGGGGAGGGGAAGGGGAAGGGGTAGGGGTGAAAATATTTTTAAAGCAGAATTTTACTTCTTTTTAAAAACAAAAGATGCCCCACTTCTACACCATCTTCACGCCAAACAAAACAAATGTTAATAGCATCTGGCCAATGAGTTATTTATTCTTTTAATGACTGCAGCAAGTTATCAGCAGCACAGAGGCCATTTTGTCAAAACTCCAACCTGCACTCTGATTTTTTTTTCTCTCCCAGCCTTGGCTATCAACCAGTTATAAATAAGCTGGCCGGCTTTCAGGAAGCCAATTCTGATACAGCACACCCGCTGAGGGGAGAAGAACCTACATTCACCTTTCCCTACACTCCACTAATCTCCCAAACACCTCTTTGGCCATGAGAAAGAAAACCCAGTTTAAAAACAGGGGTTTTCAGTGACGTTCCTGTGACCACACGAGAGAGAGGAAGATGGCAGCTATTGCTTGTCCCGGAACAGTGCATGAAGGATACCAGGGATGGAGGTTTGCTATCAGGATAATTCCAACCACTTGTCATTTTCACTATCCTTCCCTAAATTTAATTAGGAATTTCTTTCTTGGCTAATGGGGTGGGAAATAGGGAAGAGTTACAGTACATGAAGTCAGATTTCAGGATAGAAACTAGGCACAAAGCAAGACAAATGCACGCGCTCTCTTTTTATATAACCAGTACATTGTTGCAGCACTGAATTTCTTCTGAAGGATCATGGACCTGAAACATTAACTCTGCTTTTTCTCCACTGTTGCTACCAGACCCATAGTTTCTCCAGCAATTCTTGTTTTTGTTTTAGATTTCTAATATCCACAATTATTTTATATAATTCTATTTATGCATGACAGATGTACAGCTTAACTGGCTTGGAATACCCTACTTTCTCCCTCCCTCATTACATTTGTTAACTCCTAATCCATGAGGTCCTTTACAGAATCAAGGGAATTTACAAAAACAATCTCTGCAGCCATCTCTTTTAGATCCATAGAATCATGGGCATCAGGTACAGAGGATCTGTTGACTTTCAGTCCCATCAATACTTTATTAATAGTAATTATTTGAAGAATAATATTGTAAACTTTTGTTACACACTAATTCTAGTGTTTGTGGAATGCTCTGCATGAAAATGATCACAAAGTATTTGTTTAATGTCATTCCCTAATCCCTCATCACAATGTACATGTATGGCAGGAGGTTGGGAACTAGAACATCAGGTCAGTAAGTATAGAAACTGGGGAACAGCTCAAGTCTAAGACAAATATAGCTAAGAGGAAGAGCGGTCAGGGGAGATTGCTGAGCTCCGCACAACTGGAGGCATAGACTGCATTTGCTTCAATGCTAGAGGTATAATAGGTAAGATGGATGAACTTAGAATGCGGATTAATGCATGCTATTATGTTGATGTTACTATCACAGAAGTGGATGAAAGAGGGATAGGACTGGCAGCTTAACATTCTTATCAATGTTTTAAATGAGACAGAAGAGGAAGCTGAAGAGTTGGGGGGAGTTGCATTACTGGTTAAGGAGCTTAACACAGCTGTGTTGAGGGAAGACTCTCTGGAGCGATTTTGCAGTGAGGCATTCTGGGTAGAGCTCAGGAGTAGGAAATGTGCAATCACAATGCTGACTGACTTCCTAGCTGCCAGCAGGAGATAGAGGAAGAAATATGTAGGTCAGATTCTGGAAAGATGCGAAAGTACCAGGATTGTTGTGGTGGGTAATTTTAACTTCCTCAGTGCCAGGGGTTTGGACGGGGAGCAATTTGTTAGGAGTGTTCAGGACAGTTTTTTGAATGATGGAGAGGGCCATACTGGACCTGGTATTTGGAAACAAGCTGGCCAAGTGGTCCAAGTTTCAGTGGGAAAGCATTCTGGGAATAGTGACCATAATTCAGTAGGTCTTCGGGTACTTATGGATAAGGACAAGAGTAGGCCCTGGATGAAGGTGTTAAATTGGGGGAAGGCCAATTATAAGCAAATTAGGCCAGAATTGGAGATTGTAGATTGGACGAGGCTGTTTGAGGATAAGTCCACATTTGACATGTGGGAATCTTTTAAAGGTCAGTCGATTAGAGTACAGAACAGGCACATTCATGTGAAAATGAAAGACAGGAATGGCAAGACTCAGGAACCTCAGATGACAGGTGAAATTAACAGCTTATTCAAAAATTTTAAAAAGCGCATATCTAAAGACTAGGAAACTAAAAACAGAAGAATATTGAGAGAGCAGGAAGAAGCTCAAATGGGGAGTTAGGAGGACTAAAACATCTACAAAATGTCTTTGACCAGCACGGTTAGGGAGAATCCAAAGGCACATTATACAAATATTAGGAGCAAATGGGTAGCTGAGAAAGAGTAGACTCACTCAAGGATAGAGGAGGAATGTCATTTGTGCAACCAGAAGAAATTAGTGGAGGTCCTTAATCAGTACTTTATATCGACATTCACCAAAGTAAGGGATGCTGGGGGAAAAGTGTGTGAATACTCTCCGGGAGGTCGACATTATGAAGGAGGAAGTGTTGGACATCTTGAAATACATTAAGGCAAACAAACCCCCAGGGCCTGATGGGATCTATCCCAGAATACAGTGGGAGAATAGGGAGGAGGTAGCCAGGGCCTTGAGGTATCTTTACATCATCTTTGTCCTCAAGCAAGGTTCCAGAGAGCTGGAGAATGGCCAGTGTTGTTCCTTTAAGGAGGAAACAGCGAATCCAGGTAATTACAGACCAGTGAGCCTGATGCCAGTGGTGGGGAAGCTGTTCGAGAAGATAAAGAGACACAGGATTTCTTCAAATTTGGAAGTGAATGGACTTGTTAGTGATAGGCAGCATGGGTTTATACTCAATGGGAGTTTTTTTTTGAGGTGGTGAGACTGATTGATGAAGGAAAGGCAGTGGATGTTGTCTTCATGGACTTTAGTCAGGCATTTGATAAGGTACCTCATGGCAGGCTGGTACAGGAGTTAGAGTTGCATGGGATCCAGAGTGAAGTGGTTCGATGGTTACAAAACTGGCTTGGTCACAGAAGAAAGTGTAGCAGTGGAAGGGTGTTTGTACAATGGAAATCAGTAACTAGTAATGTTCCACAGCCATCAATGCTGGGACCTTAGTTGTTTGCAAAATATATAAGTGATCTGGAGGAAAGTGTAGGTGGTCTGATTAAGTTTGGAGATAACACTAAAATTGGTGGAGTTGCAGATAGTGGGGAGAATTGTCAAAGGATAAAGCGGATCTAGATAGATTGCAGATTTGGTGCAAACTCAGGTGCAAATTATAGAATAAATGGCAGAACTGTTCGGAGCATTGACATACAGAGGGATCTGGACGTACAGGTCCACAGATCTCTGAAAGCAACAACCACAGATGGATAAAGTGGTTGGTCAAGGCAGCACACGGCACACTTGCCTTTATCAACCAGGGCACTGAATATAAATGTTGGCAAGTTACGGTACAGCTGTACAAAACTTTAGTTAGGTCCCATTTGGAAGATTGTGTGCAGATCTGGTCGCCACACCACCAGAAGGGATGTGGATGCTTTGGAGAGGGTACAGAGAAGGTTTACCAGGATGGTGCCTGGTCTGGAGGTTGGATAAATTCAAATTGCCCCTCAACCTCCATCTTTCCAGTGAAAACAATCTGATAGGGGTCTACAAAATTATGAGACATGGATAGGGTGGATAGTCTTCTTTTGAGAGATTCAGGAATATGTAGTTATGGAGAATTATGAAATATTTCTTCAACTGCGCACTACATCATTCAAAAGAACAAAAAGGACAACACCTTGGAATGCTAGGTTAAACAAAACCTGTTTTGTTGGGACGACGAAAAACTTCAAGATTAAAGAGGAGTGTGATACTAACAGGCTGTTGATCTTCAGTGCACTCACTGGCTTTCCAACTCAAGCTATGTTACGTATGGTTGTTGTTGTCTCAAACACCATTTGATACTATCAATTCATTTAAAGTCACCTTCAGAAGGCACAGCACATTTAGATACGGATGATCAAATTTAGAAGTGATAGCCTCTAATTTAATTTCTCCTGCCTTCTCCTGACATTTCAACACAAGTTTTTACAAGTCCATACTCCCTGCTCACAACCACAATTTAAAGAATGTGGACTTCTTTTTAAAATAAAACATATTTCCTTTTCCTCCACTCAAGAAAGCCAAAGCAAATTACACATATACACCAACCCACCCTGACACCATAACCAACAGCCACCTTCCCCCCACCAAAAACACTGACCCACCCTCTCAACCCCTGCACCCATGGATCCCAGGCAAATGCCAACACAGATCCAGAAAAACCCCTGACATGTCCTTGTAAAACATACCTAGTTCACTAAAGTTACTGATTCTCTCCAGTGACCCCTTGTTTATACTGACACAGTCCTGGGAGGCCGATGTAAATATTAACAGATTCTCAGTCACCTCTGTAATTCACAGAGTCTGATATTATTGCACAGTCAGTCCATGTGTACATTCTATTTGAATGGGTGCAGTATAAATCACATATCCTTGCTCTCTCCCCATAATAGGTCCTTTCAAATCCCTTATTTTAGATACTTTCCACTTTTATTGTCTGCCTGCATGATCACTGGTGATCAAACAATCCTTATAACAGTAGCATCTGGATGGGTACATTATTAGTAAGGTTTAGAGGGATGTGGGCCAAATGTTTACAGATGGGACTAGATCAGAATACGATATCTGGTCGGCATGGACGAGTTGGATCGGAAGGTGTGTTTCTGAGATATATAACTATGATTCTAGTATCCTCATACATTCCCCTAATGATATTCCCAGTTCTATAATCACTCGTTACCTCACGAGTTGATGATTGTAACAGAACCCTGGCGGGTCGACCACATTCTACCTCTGCTAGCTTGAGTTTCGCTAAACCTTTACTGTCTGTGATCCAACTCACACCAAAGCCTGTTGTTTCGCTGATTTTAGTGTCACCCAATGCAATGTCACAAGTTGAATATTCTTAGCTTTGTTTCAAATCTCCCCGTGGCCTCACCACTCTCTCTCACTGTTCCAGCCCAACAACTCAGACTGGTGTGCTCCTCTAATTCTGGCTTCTTGAGCCTCTCTCATTTTAATTTCCCCACCAATGGTGGTCATGCTTTAGTTGCCTCAAGTCCGATGCTCTGGAATTCTCACCTTACACCCTTAAAGGCACCCCTTAAAACCTTACCTCTTTGACTGCACAAGAATGTCAATTTGTATAATATTGCATTTAATTAAATTCTTGAGACACACTAAAAAATATTTCATTTTATTAAGGGTGCTATATAATCATAGAATCCCTACTGCAGCGAAGCAGACCATTTGGCCCAATGCTCTGAACAGCATCCCACACAGACCCATTCCCCATAACCCTGCATTTTCCAGGGCTAAAACAACCTAGCCTGCACATCCCTGGACACCATGGGACAGTTTAGATTAGATTACTTACAGTGTGGAAACAGGCCCTTTGGCCCAACAAGTCCACACCGACCCGTAACCCACCCAGACCCATTCCCCTACATTTACCCCTTCACCTAACACTACGGGCAATTTAGCATGGCTAATTGACCTAACCTGCACATCTTTGGACTGTGGGAGGAAACCGGAGCATCCGGAGGAAACCCACGCAGACACGGGGAGAATGTGCAAACTCCACACAGTCAGTCGCCTGAGAGAGTGGAATCGAACCCGGGTCCCTGGCAGCAGTGCTAGCCACTGAGCCACCATGGTGCACTAAATGCCGTTGCTTGTTTCCCAACCAGCTAAAAACAGACTCAGAGACCAAACCATTCCCATCGATATCTCCCACAAGACTGTTCAGTCACATGCAACATGACCAAGACTCTGTGGCTGATAAACACAGATCACAGGTCCATAATCCAGATAAGCTCAGAAGAGCATGGTATTTCCAATACCTTCCAAGTGAAGCAGCAGTTTACTTGCACTTATTTAAATCTGGTCTACTGTATTCGTTGGTGACAGTGCAGTTTCCTCCGTATTGACAGGAACAAACAGACTGGGCGGATGCTTTGCAGGAACACCTCGATTCCATCTGTAGGAATGACTCTGACCCATCAGTCACTTGCTATTTCAACCATCTCACCCTCACATTAACGTTTCTGTCCTCAGCATGTTTCAGCTTTCCACTTTAGAGCATTCAGGATTCAACAACTTCACAGCAGAAAAACTGTCCTCCATTTTGATTACACCCTCTTCTCCCAGTGTCTTGTTTGCATGGATCTGCCCTTAGCACAGCCAACCGGCTTTCTGCTATTCATATCTATCAACAACACCTTTTCTTCATCTCTCTCTTTCTCTCTCTCTCCTCCACCACCATGAGCATTCTCTTTGTCTTTTGCAATGGGCATCCTTGCCTACTGTTCCACTTGCCCCTCCACATTTTGCATTTTAAAGGAAGCATTTCCTAGCCCCCACCAGAATAAGTCACAATGAGCTCAAAACATTGAGCTTCTCTATCACTTTCCACTTTTATTTCAGCTCTCCAGCATCCACAGTACTTTGCTTGTCATTCCAACATTACATTTGCTTTCACTTACTCTCACGTTCTTCAGGTCGCCATGTCTTCTTAGCAACTTCTGCTAAGGCTCCGATTCCAAGACCAACAGCTAAACCTGTTCAAAGAGAAGAATGAGCCATGAGAGCTCTGTAAGGAAATCAGTTCCATGTTCTTATGCATTCACACAGCCTGGCTCCAGAATCAAAAGGGGAAACATGAAAACTTTCACTCACAAATAATTCATTAGCATACAAAGTCCACAACCACAGAGGCTGAGGAGACCCAGGAATGCACAGGAACCCAATGAAGGAGCAGCGTTCCGAAAGCTAGTGCTTCTAAATAAACCTGTTGGACTATACCTGGTGTTATGTGATTTTTTTAAACTATGCTCAGACATGTTAAACAGATTTACAACCTGATTTTTGTGGAGAGCTGCCAAGCAGTGCTGAGCTCAGGAACACAGGATGGACGGATTGACGTAAGGCTGTACTGGCAACTCCCATCTCCTGACACAAATCTGGTCCCTGTTAAAGGCAATCCAAGGGACCTTCATTACTGGGAATACCTTGTCAGAGAAATGATTTACTGTCATAATAACTAGAGGTAGAAATATTGCAGGCATTCACATGCATTAGACATCAAACTCCTAAGTGTCAAAGTGTACAAAACAAAGCAAAAAAGCTAAACATTGCATTCTGCTTTTATGTTGACTTCATGTTATGATTCTACATATACCCACCATTCTGTAAAATTACCCTTATCCAAATGCAGTTAAAATCTAAGTGACCTCAGACTATGTTCTCTGGGTAGCGAGACTACACTTTCCAATTGGATGACAGTGATCTACTGTTTAAAACAACTTCAGTTTATAGCCTTTTCCCCATCACTGCAGCCCTCACTGAGCCTGTGACTGATGGTTTTACTGCCTTTTCAACGTCAACTACTATCTGGCTCCCAGCCAGAGACTGACACATTTTCTGCTGTTTCTGGATCTAATTGGGTGTTCAGAACTAAAGAAGGGTCACTGGACCCAAAACATTAACTCTGCTTTCTCTCCACAGGTGCTGCCAGAGTTTTCAGCAGTTTCTGATATTGTTTCTAATTTCACGCATCGGCAGAGCTTTGCGGTTTGTGTTAGGATCCTGAGTGCATTTCCTGGTAGCACAGTGAATAAAGTTTCAATTGAGGCATTTAAGGGCAGTGGATGATTGTTTCACTTTAAATAATATGCAGGGTTAGAGGGAAAAGGCAGGAAAACTATGGCAATAAGTTAAAATCTTCAGACTTAGCTGGCCTTTCTGGTACAATATGAGCCCTGTGTAAGATCTTCAATTGCATCGCCTGTGCTAGGTTACATACTGAAATTTTCCTTACATTCCCCCAGATATCGTCCCATATCTCCGGTGAAATGTCCTTGCCTAACTCTAGGTTCCACGTCTTACAGAGTCCTTCCATATCCCCCAGAGCATGGCCTTTCTGTAAATGATATAAAGTACTAAGTGAAAGAGTACCCGTGCACCAGAGGAACCTTTTCTCCACATCTGATTTATAACACTGGACCAGCAGCGTGGTCTTCCTCTGTATATAGTCCCTTATCTGGAAGTATTGAGAAAGGTCCTTATTGGATAATCCATGTTTCTGACTTAACTGACTGAATGACATCAGTACCTCTCCCCTCGAACAAATCTCCCAACCATGGAATGCCATTGTTCTCCCATGTCTTAAAGCCGGAGTCCATTGCCCCAGGTTTAAATCCTTGGGGTCCTACCAAGGGGGTAAATGGTGAAGTCTTAAGTCAATTGCCCTCGTCTTGCTTCATTATCCTCCAAGCTTTCTCCGTATTCAAGATAATTGGACTATTGCTTTGCGGCTTTGTTGTTTGCACTGTATTTTTCTGTTTTGATTTTTTTTCTTTATATATAAATGTTTTGCAAAAGATTTAAAAAAAAAAAAAGCTTTTCAATAAAAATACTTATAAAACAAAATTTCAGACAGCCAGTGCAGACATGATGGCCGAATGAATTCCTTCTGTACCAGAACTACGGCTCCTCAAAACCAACTCTAATTAAACAATGTCCTAGCCATGATACTTCATTTGTTAACATCATGAGTCTCTCACTATTCTGCTATAATCTAAAATCATAGATTCTCGCACCTTCCCTACGTGGTGGCACGGTGGCTCAGTGGTTAGCACTGCTGCTTCACAGCACTAGGGACCTGGAATCAATACACAGACAGTCACCGGAGACTGGAAGAGTTTGTCCATTCTTCCTGTGTCTGCACGGGTGCTCCGGCTTCCTCCTACAGTCCAAAGATGTGCAGGTTAGGTCAACTGGACATGCTAAATTGCCCACAGTGCCCTGTGATGTGCAGACTTGTGGGAAAGGCAGGTATGTGGAGATGGCGTTGGGGTGGGATGCTCTTTGGAAGGTCGGTGGGGACTCCATTGATCAAATACCCTGCTTCCGCATTGCCGGGACTCCATGCTGTACCCTCTCTGCTAAGTCTTAGACTAAATGGCCCCTTTCTACCGCCCTCATTTCTTGGATTACAGTTTTACATTTGCTCTTTCTAAACTCTGCTGTGATCCGTCCTGAATTTAAGGAATTTTTTTGGACAATTATAACCAATGCATCTACTATCTGTGTTATCACTTCTTTTTAGACTTCAAGATGCAGGCAATCTAACCTTGGGGACTTGCCTGTCTTTACGGTCAGCAATTTTCAAACACAGATTCCTTTGTAATCTTGATTGTTTTAGGTTTATTCCTTCAATCGCCTCACGAGTTGCCACTATCCTTGGCAAGTTTCTTCTACCATGAAGACAAGGGCAAATTATCCATTCAATACCTCAGTCATTTCCTTACTTCCCACACACTCATTCCAGATGACCAACACTAGCTTCAGTTAACTCTTTTCCTACTCAAATACTTGTAGAAACTCTTACTATAATGCTTTTATGTTACTCATTATATTCTTTTTAGTCATTCTTTGGCTCCATAAGGTTTACCCAGTCTTCTGAGCTACGACTAACCTTGTCAGATTTGTCCACTCTTTCTTTCAGTTGAGGCCCATTTATGTCTAAGTGGAAAGGCAGCAATGATACATTCTTCCAACTAAGATACCCATTTGAGAATTAAATACATTCTGAAGGGGAGATCCAAGATGGCAGCGACCCAGCAAGTCTGAGTCTACAGTGCTCCTCCCAAGACTTGGGTAAAGTGGGTCACCCACCCACACCACACTTACCAAATCATTTATAATAGCTGTTTAATTTAATTAGTTGTTTAATATCAAATTTACACAATCTAATCTTTAGTAAAAATGACTAAAGGGAAGGGAGCCCGCAGCTCTCAACAAGCAGGAACCCCTCCCCGACCCTCTCCAGCTGCAGCTGAGGCGTCCACAGCCGCCCCGGGGGACTTACCTACGGTGACAAGCCTCGTGGAGATGATCTCCAAACTGGACGCGAAGATCGACGATTTCATCGAAGAATCCCAAAATCGATGGGACTCACTCTCAGCCGCGCTGCAGAAGCACGACCGAGACATCCAAGAAATCGAGCGCCGAGTCGGAGGGGCTGAGTTAAAGGCCGCGACCTCCGAAACTACAGCTCAATCGGCCTTCCTCTTCCCAAACAGGAAGAGGAAGGCCAGCTTACAGCATTCCTCGAACAGTGGCTGCCACAGCTTTTAAATCTGGAAGCTGGATCAGGCCGGGTAAGGGTAGAATGGACCTACCGGTTCGCAATACGCGGGCCCGGCTCGAACCAGCGCCCACGCCCGGTCCTGTTCCGGCTGCAGAGCTACAAGGAGAGGCAGATACTCCTAGAAGCCTCTAGAAATCTTGGAAAAGACCCCCAAGCTATGATCTATAAAGGATCCAAGATCATGTTATTCCAGGACTTTTGCCCAGCTCTGGTCCGAAAGAGGAAGGCATTCGACGAGGCGAAGAAGCGTTTAAGGGACTTAAATATTCAATACTCCTTACGCTACCCAGCGACGCTACGCTTTAACCATGAAGGATCCGTGTATAACTTCGGATCGCCAGAAAAGGCTAAGGAATTCTTGGACTCTCTTAGATAAACTGTAAGACATAATGGATGTTGGTTGGCCTTTCCCCCCGCTTTGGTTTATATCCTCCCCATTTTTTTTCTCTTATCTTACTGTTTAATATCATCATGGGGGGGTGGGGAGAGGGATTTGATTTTCTCCCCCCCCTTGGGGTTGTTTTCTTTTATTATGTATATATGTGGGATGTATGTATATGTGTATGTGTGTGTATATAATATATATAAAAATAAAAGCTGGGGGGTTTGGTTAATGTTGGTGGGGGGAGGAAGTTACCTTATTCAATGTTACCTCTGTCTTTAGGAGCGGGGTTGTTTCTCCCTTGTTATTTTGTATTACTATATTTATATTTAATTATTATTTGTTGAGGTTGTAATTTTATAGTTATATGTTTATATATGGTATTAACATTACCAAATATATCCAGGTGTTGGTAGGGTGCTCACTGTTAACTCTAGCTTTGTATTATATCTGAATTCTCCTCATTTTATTGAGGAGCGCCTGGGTCAAGGGTGGGGCATTGGTTGGGAGAGGATATGATGGACTTTTGGAGAGGAAGTGACACCCCCTGGGAACAAGGGGGAAAATCTCCACTTAGATAAGTTTTTTTTTATTTAGAAATAGATTTTTATTGTATTGTTGTGAGTGTATTAGAGGGCTTTATTTTTGTAAATTTTATATGCTCTATGCTCGGGATGTTCTGGATAGGGTTTCCCATCCCGAGGGGTCTCGGATTTGCCCAGATGATTATGGTTGATCAGTCGGTTAAGTGGTGCACCTGGAATGTCAAGGGGAGTAATTCGCCAGTCAAAAGGAAGAAAATATTATCAAATCTTAAGGAAGGAAGGAGTTGATATAGCTCTCCTACAGGAGACACACCTGTCAGATAAAGAACACTTGAAATTACGACAGGGTGGATTTGATCAGGCCTTTTTTTCTTCTTTTAGCTCAAAAAGCAGGGGAGTTGTTATTCTTGTTCGGAAGAATTTCCCCGTTCAAAATCCTAAAGCAGATAAAAGACAAATCTGGACGATATATTTTGATTATAGCCCTCATAAATGGAGAGGAATATGGGATTTTAAATTTGTACTGCCCCCCGGCACACCTCTTTAAATTTATAACGGAAGCCTTTTCAAAATTGATGGCTTTTGGTGCCCGTCACAGAATCATAGGGGGAGACTTTAATTGTATTATGGATCCGGAAATAGATAGGATTCCCAAGAGTACTGCAGGGGTATCTCCCAGATCTAGACAATTGATGGATCTGAACAAAGAATTAGGATTAGTAGATGTATGGAGATGTCTTCATCCACAGGGCAGAGATTTTTCTTTCTACTCCAATCCACATAAATGTCATACCAGAATTGATATACTTTTTGCCCCCTCGATTTTTTTAAATTCCATATCATCCTGTAAAATAGGTAGTATAGCAATTTCCGACCACGCTGCTGTATATATGGAAACTAAGGCGAGGAACAATGGGACATCCCCTCGGCATTGGTGTATGGACCCCTTCCTAATGAAAGATAGTAAATTTGTAAAGTACTTCTCTCAAGAATTTAAAACTTTTTTTAGAAATTAATTCAGGTACAGCTAGCAACCCATCAATGATGTGGGAGACCATCAAAGCTTACACGCGAGGTTTGATCATCTCCTACTCAGCGACCCAGAAGAAATTGAAGGGAGAACAACAGCGTCTGCTTGAAGCTCGTTTAAAAGCAGCTGAAACAGCATACACTGATAGGCCCTCTATTATTAAATTGCAAAGGATTACGGCTCTTAGGACAGCTCTAAACACTACGCTTACTCAAACGGCTAAGAGGGAAATATTATTTGCTAAAAAAAGGTTATATGAATATGGCGACAAACCGGTTGGATACTTAGCATTTCTTGCAAAGAAAAAAAAAGGCCCCTAAGAGTATTACGTCTATCAAGGGAAGTACGGGTATTTTGACTCATGATCATAAAAAGATTAATGCGATCTTTAGAGAATTTTATTCTGAGCTATATAAATCGCAGGATTGTGAAGACAGGACTAGGAGGATGCAGTCATTTTTTAAAAATTTGACCTTTCCAGGCCTAACTCCGGAACAGGTATCGGTTCTAAATGCTCCTCTAATAGTCCAAGAAATACTTGATGCAATTAGGCAACTTCAGAGCGGTAAGGCACCGGGCCCAGATGGTTTTCAAGCTGAATTCTATAAAGAATTTACAGAAATATTGGCTGGTCCACTTATGGACATGTATAACTATGCAAATAGTCAGGGCTGTCTGCCACCTTCGCTGAAAGAGGCAAATATTTCTCTTATCCTTAAAAAAGGAAAGGATCCAGAAGATTGTACGTCATACAGACCAATATCCTTGCTAAATGTAGATTCTAAAATGCTTTCTAAAACGTTAGCACTGAGACTAGAAAGGGTACTGCCACATATTATAAAGGAGGATCAGACGGGGTTTATTAAGGGCCGTAGATCATCCAATAATATTAGAAGGGTTTTGAATATGATTCAAGCCTGTCATCAGAGAAAAATATCAGGAGTAGTAGTTTCATTAGACGCGGAAAAGGCATTTGATAGGGCTGAATGGTCATATTTGTTTTACACATTGGAAAGGTTTGGCGTTGGACAGGTGTTTACCAAATGGATCTCAACATTGTATAATGATCCCAAAGCAGTTGTGGTTACCAATGGATTAGGTTCGGAAAGCTTCAGTGTGGGTAGGGGCTGCCGTCAGGGATGTCCTCTCTCACCATTGTTATTTACGCTAATAATTGAACCACTAGCAGAAGCTATACGAGCTGATCCTAATATAACGGCCACGAGGATTGGTACAGGTAAACATAAAATTACCCTTTATGCAGATGATGTTCTTCTATTCCTCAGTAATCCTCTGATGTCCGTACCTCGCCTAATCCAAGTTATTAATACATTTAGCGCATTCTCAGGCTATAAAATTAATTTTTCAAAATCGGCGGCTATGCCAATGGGCGGCCTTGCTATGACACCCCACTTAGTGGACGGATCCCTTTTTCCCTTTCGTTGGTCCCTGGAGGGCTTCTTATATTTAGGCATTTTTATTACTCCAGTATTTGGTCAGTTGTATAAGGCTAATTTTGTGCATTTACTGGAAAGGATAAGGCAGGACCACCAGCGATGGGGAGACCTTCCAATTTCCTGGTTGGGTAGAATAGCACTAATCAAAATGAATGTCCTGCCCCGTCTCCTATGTCCTATGAGAATGCTTCCGGTGATGCTGCAGAGGACGGCTCTACATAAATTATATGGCTGGCTGGGTTCCTTTATCTGGAATCATAGACGGCCTCTCATTAAGCTGAAGAAGGTACAGCTTTCACAGACAAGGGGAGGATTGGACTTAACTGATATTTCCTAAAATCTGGGAAGTTCCCTATTAAGTTACATAGCTGATTGTGGATCAGACAAGACCCAATCAATCTGGTTGGACATCGAGGCCTCTCAAGTAAAATACCCACTTATTAACCTTTTATTCTCAGACAAGAGGAAAATCATTACAGATCACTGTAAAAATCCTATAATACTAAACACAATTAAGGCTTGGAATATAATGCGGCAAAATGAGGGCAACTCACATAAAACATCCCCCTATGCACCGATAGTGGGAGCATGGGGATTCCAACCAGGTTTACAGATGCCACTTTTAAACTCTGGAGATCCAGGGGTATCTCATGTTTAGGGGACCTATTTAAGGATGGGGTCCTGATGTCTTTCGAACAGTTGCATCAGAAATTCGGATTACCTAATGGAGACCTCTTTCGATATTTCCAAATTCGAGATTATATACAGAAGAAGACTGCGTTATTAGATAGTCTTTATAAAGCAGATAGAGAATGTAGCGTCCTACGACCAGTGGGGGTATCTTCCGTCAATACTATTTATCATTTACTACATGATGAAGTATCGGGAGATATGGATAATCTGCTTAAAACATGGGATCAGGATTTGGGACTAGAAATCTCTATAGAAACATGGAATGATATTTGGGAAAACGCGAGAAGAATTACTATCTGTAACAGAACCCAGGCTATCCAGCTGAAGATACTTCATAGGGCCCATATAGCATCGGTTCGACTGGCAAAAATCTAAGGCAGGAGCATCTCCAATGTGTCCCAAATGCAAAATAGAGGTGGGCACTCTTGTACATTGCCTATGGACCTGTCATAAGATCTGTAGATATTGGACTAAAGTAGCAAGTATCCTGACAGAAATTTTAGGAACGGAAATTAAAGTGGACCCTGTATCTCTCCTTTTGGGCTTTTCGAACTTTCCCTCCCTGGACATGTACGGGAAGAGACTATTTTCTATTCTTTCTTTCTGTGCAAGGAAAAATATTTTGGTGAACTGGGTGGCTGAGGGCCCTCCTGGACTTTCAAATTGGCACAGATTAATTATGGAATGTATTCCCCTTGACTTCCTTACAAATATGGTGCACCGAAAGACCAAATTATTTTATAAAATATGGCAGCCCTTCTTGAATTACATAAATACAGATATTTTGGCTATCCTAACAAGGGCTTTTATTTAATTGAGATTACAAACCTGGCTGGTCCGGGGCCCCTCAGGAGAGGAATCCCGCACGAATACGGGTTTTATTACATCTGATGTTAACACATTCCGAGCATGTAAGAGACTTAAATATACACTCTGGTTAGTTGTAGGTTAGATTAGTAGACAGTTGAGTTTTGTTTTTTTTTCTTTTTCGTTTTTTTTATTCTTTTGTTAAATTTTGGCTATTGTATATTTGATTTAATTGTATATCAATGTTTATATTTGAGAGTTTTGTCTATTTTTGTAAACTTGTAAAAATGTTAAATTTCTAATAAAAATATCTATAAAACAAAAGAATTGCAATTAGAACCAACAGCACCGAATGATCTTTATAGAATTGTAAGATTTCTAAAATTGTAATGCACACTATAACATTACTGATAACTTTGTTGTGATAAATTATTCCTTGATGTGTATACATGTATCTGTTTACTGTTGCAATGGTCACACAACTGCATGGGTGCGGTTAGAACCATGAACTCTTCTGATAAAGACATCACTGTACAATCCCAAAAAAAATACATTCTGAAAATCTGCCACTGCACTTCTATAATCCTACCATCAAACCTAATTTCTTAGTCTATTTTAACCAGCTTTTTCTTCATACCCACATAAATATCTTTACGTTTACTTTTATTTGGGTTCCTACAGATGCTCGAGGAGAAAGTGAGGTCTGCAGATGCTGGAGATCAAAGTTGAAACTTTATTGCTGGAACAGCACAGCAGGTCAGGCAGCATCCAGGGAACAGGAGATTCGACGTTTCGGGCACAGGCCCTTCTTCAGGAATGAGCAGAGAGTGTTCAGCAGGAGAAGATAAAAGGTAGGGAGGAGGGACTTGGAAGAGGGGCGTTGGAAATGTGATAGGTGGAAAGAGGTCAAGGTGAGGGTGATAGGTCGGAGTAGGATGGAGGCGGAGAGGTCAAGAAGAAGACTGCAGGTCAGGAAGGCGGTGCCGGGCTGGAGGGATTCGGCTGAGACAAGGTGGGGGGAGGGGGGGGATGAAGAAACTGGTGAAGTCCAAGTTCATCCCCTGTGGTTGGAGGGTTCCCAGTCGGAAGATAAGACGCTCCTCCTCCGACCGTCGCGTTGTTGTGGTTTGGCGGTGGATGAGTCCAATGACCTGCATATCCTCGGTGGAGTGGGAGGGGGAGTTGAAATGCTGTGCTACAGGGTGGTTGGGTTGGTTTGTCCGGGTGGCCCAGAGGTGCTCTCTGAATTTATTCAGAGAGCACCTCTGGGCCACCCGGACGAACCAACCCAACCACCCTGTAGCACAGCATTTCAACTCCCCCTCCCACTCCACCGAGGATATGCAGGTCATTGGACTCATCCACCGCCAAACCACAACAACGCGACGGTCGGAGGAGGAGCGTCTTATCTTCCGACTGGGAACCCTCCAACCACAGGGGATGAACTTGGACTTCACCAGTTTCTTCATCCCCCCCTCCCCCCACCTTGTCTCAGCCGAATCCCTCCAGCCCGGCACCGCCTTCCTGACCTGCAGTCTTCTTCTTGACCTCTCCGCCTCCATCCTACTCCGACCTATCACCCTCACCTTGACCTCTTTCCACCTATCACATTTCCAACGCCCCTCCTCCAAGTCCCTCCTCCCTACCTTTTATCTTCTCCTGCTGAACACTCTCTGCTCATTCCTGAAGAAGGGCCCGTGCCCGAAACGTCGAATCTCCTGTTCCCTGGATGCTGCCTGACCTGCTGTGCTGTTCCAGCAATAAAGTTTCAACTTCCTACAGATGCTGCCAGACTGGCCGACTCTCCAACACTCTTTTTTACATCATTGGACTCACCATGAACAATGAAACCAGAGATGTTTTTCTTTATTCACTCACAGATAAGGGTGTCACTGGCTAGGCCAGCATAATTGCCCAGAGGGCTGTTAACAGTTAATTACATTCTGTGCATCTAGAGTCACATGAAGGCGACACTAGGTACCGATGACAGCCTCCTTCCCTTAAGGACAGTGGTCATCGAGTCACAGAGATGTACAGCATGGAAACAGACCCTTTGGTCCAACCCATCCATGCCGACCAGATATCCCAACCCAATCTAGTCACACCTCCCAGAACCCAGCCCATATCCCTCCAAACCCTTCCTATTCATATACCCATCCAAATGCCTTTTCAATGTTGCAATTGTAGCAGCCTCCACCACTTCCTTTGGCAGCTCATACCATACACACACCATCCTCTGCACGACAAAGGTCCCTTTAGATCTCTTTTATATCATTCTTCTCTCACCCCAAACCTATGCCCTCTAGTTCTGGACTCCCCGACCCCAGGGAAAAAAACCTTGTCTATTTACCCTATCCATGCCCCACATCACCTTCTTCAATATCCTATCTACCTGAGACTCTACTTTCAAGGAGCTATGAACCTGTACTCCAAGGTCTCTTTGTTCAGCAACACTCCCTAGGACCTTATCATTAAGTGTATAAGTCCTGCTAAGATTTGCTTTCCCAAAATGCAGCAGCTCACATTTATCTAAATTAAACTCCATCTGCCACTTCAGTCCATTGGCCCATCTGATCAAGATCCCGTTGTAATCCGAGCTAACCACCTTCACCGTCCACGACACCTCCAACTTTGGTTTCATCTGTAACCTAACTGTACCTCTAAAGCAGACATCCAAATCATTTATATACATGACAAAACGTAGTAGACCCAGCACCAATCCTTGTGGTACTCCATTGGTCACAGGCCTCCAGTCTGTGAAACAACCCTCCACCACCACCCGGTCTTCTGCCTTTGAGCCAGTTCTGTATCCAAATGTGTAGTTCTCCCTGTATTCCTGAGATACAACCTTGCTAACCAGTCTTCCATGGGGAACCTTGTCGAACGCCTCACTGAAGTCCATATAGATCACATCTACCGCTCTGCCCTCATCAATCCTCTTTGTCACTTCTTCAAGAAACTCAATCAAGTTTGTGAGACATGATTTCCCACTGACAAAGCCATGTTGACTATCCCTAATCAGCCCTTGCCTTTCCAAATACATGTACATACTGTCCCTCAGGATTCCCTCCAACAACTTGCCAACCACTGGCGTCAGGCTCACTGGTCTATAATTCCCTGGCTTGTCCTTACCACCCTTCTTAAACAGTGCCACCATATTAGCCAACCTCCAGTCATCTGGCACCTCACCAGTGACTATCAATGATACAAATATCTCAGCAAGAAGCCCAGCAATCACTTCTCTAGCTTCCCACAGAGTTTTAGGGTACACCTGATCAAGTCCTGGGGATTTATCCACTTTTATGCATTCCAAGACATCCAGCACTTCCTCCTCTGTAATATGGACATTTTTCAACGTGTCACCATCTATTTCCTTACATTCCTTATTAGCTAAAAGAAAATTGGAATACTGCACATTCTAAACCAGCAATCCAGATAAAATGACAACTCTGAAACTAATGCCTTTCCACTCCAAATCCTACCTAAATCAATCAAGGATGCCTACTCCCAAAAAAAAAACCCTTTCATCCCCAAACCTTCCTCCTCGGCTTTATTGCTGCAAAGTCCTTCAATCACCTCAACCTCACAGGATCCTGATTTTTTTTTATTGGCAGAGATAATAGGATCTTCAAATCCACCTGACCAGGTTAGGTGAGATCTGAACCCTCCAGAACACAGTACTGCCTCAGTCTAGTTAACAATGAGCCCAAGCCCAGAACTCACTCCCATCCAACTCTGGGAAAGCAAGCCAAGCTCTCAAGTGGAATAATATTGACTCACTTGTTCTCTGCATTCCATACACTGACTCGTCCCATTTAATGCAACGCGACAGAGGGCCAGAAAACACTCAAAGTGCATTACCTCCAAAATTGGCCAGCCTGCCAATTCGAGTGGATGGTACTTTGCGTTCACGTGCCCGCTCACTCAACTAGGGGAAATAGAAACAAAGATAATTAAGTCAAGAGGTGAGGAGAAAACACTTTCACGGCTTCAGAATGGGCCAGCTTGTCAACCTTCACTCAGCTGGTACATTAACCAAAAGGCTGTGATTTTAGTTCCTGCTCCAGTGGCCTGAGCACAAAGATTTAGGACCGTTTATGTTCAGTGTCCTGGCCAATATCCACTCCTCAATCAACACCAATTACAGGGATTGTGCTGACCACTAAACGGTTGCTAATTTGACACAACAGTGACTACATTTCATTAGGACTTCAGGAGACTGTAAAGTGATGAGTGACATTCTGAAGCTGGGAAAAGCGCTAGCGAAATGCAAGTTTGCTTCAAGTGAATGGTGCATTTGAGTGAAGGCGGTTCTTTGGCCCATCCTGCCCAAATTCTCCTTTCTGCATCTCAGCCATTCTTCTTGAATCGGCCTTCCTCCACAGGGACTTTGAGGTGTTCAAACATTTTAATGTGCTTTATAAAATGTTGCAAATTGCTGTAATTTAAATTAGTGTGTTATTAAGTATGCAGTGAGAGCGCTCCCGAGGTTCTGGCTATTTTATTCAGGGGTATAGGTGTACTGAGCTCACCTTCACAGCCAGTATGTCTCCCTCTCCACTGCTGTATCTGCCTCTGCTGGGTCTCAAACTGCAGCTGAGGAACCTCTATGTGCTCCAGGTCTCAGTTCAGCCCATTGTGGCTGCGCAGTCCTTTGAATCAGCCCACTTCCCGACTCTTTCTCTAGAATTTGTCAAATCTTTCCCCTTCAGGTACTTATCCAATTCCCATTTAAATGTTATTACTGCATTTGCTTTCAACTTTGCGCTTTCAGGCGGTACACCCAAACCACTGTGTAAAATGAATCTTTTCATCTGATTTAGTTTGTGACAAACCTATTCATTTGGTGAACTCTGCTATCAAGTCTCCCCTTAACATTCTTTATTCTAAACAGAACCATCACAGCCTCTCCAGCTTTTATGGAAAACTTGACAGAACTCCAGAATCCCAAAGAATACAAAAGACAGGTTGACCTATTCAGTCACCACAAATACACAGCTGTACATCTTTAGAAAGGTTGGTGGGCTGCTTGTAATGTTATTGGATAAGGAATCTTGAGCCCTAGACCAATGTTCTGGGGAATAGGTTCAAATCTGTGAAACAAAGATTCAACAAAATCTGGGATTTTTAAATCTCAGTTCAAAGGCTGTAGGGTCTACTGGAACAGACTGGCAGCTATTGAAATGCTCTTAACTTGTGAAAGGTGTCGTACAATCATCATGTTTCCTTTCTGATTTCTGGAATCGGGCTCACTAGCCTCACTGCATCCTCAGGGCCCGGTGCTACAACAAGCTGCATCTCCTATCTTCTGGGATATTACTGCACATCATCCAGAACACTGCTGCCAATATGAACTCCCACTCACTTGGAGGCAGAAAAAGGGAGGAGTACGAGAGGCATGAAAGTCTGTCGTGAAACTTGAAAGGATTCAGTAAAAGATTTACAAGGACGTTACCAGGGTTGAAGGATTTGAGCTATAGAGAGAGGCTGAATAGGCTAGGGCTGTTTTCCCTGCAGCGTTGTAGGCTAAGGGGTGACCTTGTAGAGGTTTATAAAATCATGAGGGGCATGGATAGGATAAGTAGACAAAATCTTTTCCATGGGGTGGGGGGGGGGGGGGTCCAGAACTAGAGGGGTGAGGGGAAAAACATAAAACAGACCTGAGGTGCAATATTTTCACACAGAGGGTAGAGCTGCCAGAGAAAGTGGTGGAGGCTGGTACAATTATAACATTTAAAAGGCATCTGGATGAGTATATGAACAGGAAGGGTTGAGGGGGATAGGGGGCAAGTGCAGACAAATGGGACTAGATTGGGTTGGGATATCTGGTCGGCATGGATGAGTTGGACTGAAGGATCTGCTTCTGTGCTGTATTTCTCTATGACTCTACTTGGGAGGTGTAGAGGCAGTGTTTGATTCCAGACAGCAGTTTTCAATGCCCAAAAATGGGCTAACTAAAAATGATAGGCTGGGAGAATGCAGGAGTTGGCAATTGTGTTTCTCTGGCTACACTACCCTGCGAGAAAAAGGTCACCAGTCTTATATGGAGCATGATCAAAGTACAAACTATTTAACTGGATAAAATATACACAGAGGACAAACAGAGGCAAAGATGCCAGCTAGCATGAAAACAAGTTAGGCTCATTAATTTTTCTTGGATTGAAAACTTTTCTAAAAACATCCACAAGAAAGAAGTTTGCTAGTTAATGAGACCAAGACTTATTTTTAATACACAAGTCACAGCACTAACAAAAGACAGACTTGTATTTATATAGCACCTACTGCACCTACTAGATGTCTCAGCCCTTTACAGTCAATGAAGAGTCATTGGATGTAATCATTCTTGCATCTTAGGAAACTCAGTGGTCAATTGGCACACTGTGTTCCTAAGTAAACAACAAGGAAAACCAATAGTTAGATTATTCTCAGATCTTTTCAACAGAGTTCTTGCTAAGGACAGTCCAAAAAGAAAGCGATACTTGCAGTCCAGTCACTACTGTCAAAGCACTGAATGTCCATACTTTACTGGGTTGTGTAATAATGCAAGCTGGCTGCCCTCAGTCACACCACAGGCTTGGGCATGATGTCTAGACTGACACTCTAGTGCAGATGACGGAATGCTGCACTGTCAGAGGTGCTACCTTTCAGACAAATCCTCACCTGCCCTTCCAAGTGGATGAAAAAGATTGCACAGTGCTATTTTAAAGAGCAGCAGGAGAGCTCTTCCAATGTCCTGGCTAATGTTTATCGCATAAAAAGCACTAATTAAAAAACAAATTTCATCATGATCATATTGCTGATGGTGAGATGCTGTTAATAATTTATTAATTTATTTATAACCAATACTATGCATAGAAGTTCAACATTGGCTGTACAGTGGTATGGGACATCCTGAGGATGTGAAAAGTGCTGTAGAAAGTTAGTTTTCTGGTCGCCAGTACTGAAAGTATCATTGGTTCTTGTTAAAAACCCAACTGGCTCACTACTGCGGTTAGGGAAGGAAATCTACTGCCCATTCCTGGTCTGATTTATGTACAACATCAGTTCTACAGCAACGTGGGTTGGTTGTCTCTTATTTATTCTCAAATGGCCCAGTAAGCCACTCGGTTGAAGAGACCTGTGCCTGCTAACATCATCTACATCCCATGAAAGATGGAAAACAAAAGTAGCGCAGACTAAGTTAGCATTCTGAGGAGAGGAAACAGAGTGATCTACTCAGGATGTTCAAGATGTTAAAAGGAGTTCATAGGATCAGTTGAAAGAGACTATTTTTCAAGATGACGACTCCAGAACAAAATCACCACATCAAAATTAGAGTTAACCCATTCAGGGATGCCACCAGGAAACATACATTCGTTTGAAAGCTAACGGAAAGCTGGAATTCACTCTCTCTCTCTTCCAACAAAAGGCTGAAGATCAATTGAAAACCGAAAGCAGAAACTGATTTTAGTTAGACAAGGGAATTTATGATTAGTGAACCAGGCGAGGGTTTGATGGAGCTCAGAACAGCTCAATTACAATCTAACTGAACATGAGATTAGGCACAATAAGCTGAATGGCCTGTTCCAGTTTCTTATGTATGATGCAAAAGGTGTGTGTATTTACAAGCTGATATTTTGGAAGGCTGGTGAGGCCCTTGAGTGATACGGGAGAGATTTAACAAAAAGGTCCCAGGAAGAGGCTGGAGAAGGTGGTCCTTTCTCACAGCAGACAAGTTGAGATAATGGAAGAATTCCCAAAATCACCAACAGTTTAGATAGAATAAAGAATCAATGCCAACAATAGATGGGTCAGAAGTTAAGAAGCAGTTTTTATATGATTCATGAAAGTATCAATGAGGAATAAGGGCAATTCGCTTCATTTCAAGTCAGAAGTCGCATGACACCCAGTTACACTCTAACAGATTTATTTGAAATCACAAGCTTTCAGAGAGCTGCTCCTTCGTTAGTTGACCTCACCTGATGAAGATGCAGTGCTCCGAAAGCTTGTGATTTCAAAGAAACCTGTTGGAGTATAACCTGGTATCATATGACTTCGACTTTGCTCATTCCAGTCCAACACCAGCACTTTCACGTGATGTTTTGTTTAAGTATAAGTCATAAGATCTGGACTGCACTGCCTGAAAAGGTAGTGAAAGGTGGTATAACAATAACTTTCAAAGGAGAATTGCATCTGAATTGCAGTTGAAGGGGAAAAATCCACAGGGCTGCGGAAAGAGGAGGGCAGGATAATTTAATTACTTTTGGATAAGCCAGCCAATGGGTCAAACGGCCTCCTTCCATTCTGTATGATTCCATGTCTCTTGTTCACTGGATTGAGTGAAGTATTTAACTGTAGCTGCTCGTTGATAAAAGCTGTGCAGAGATGGACTGAAAGCTGACTCGAATATTATATTCTCCATGTCAGTATCAACATGGCCAAATTACTTGAACCTCAATAATTCTTTTGAAATTGAATTAACACTACTGAACTTCCAGAAGCTTCTATCACCCAGATGGATTCTTCAAGTTTGCAAACTCACAACATGTTAAGGTTGACTCAGTCCAAGAAGGTGGGGAAAGAATGGGACATACCATCTGTCTGTAAGGTTTGTCTGTAGGAGAGACTTTGGCCTCTCGAGCCTTGTCGATATCTTCAGCAGTTAGCCCGCTGACAGAACGGTGGTCTTGATGGAAGGACCTCTTCTGGGTTCCAGATGAGAAGGGGCTGCTCGAGTCCCCAGACTGTCCAGTGAATAACCCAGCGTTCTTCTCAGGAGATGCTGAGTCAAACGCCGCGGGGTCAACAGTCGCCTGGTGCTGCTGGGTGGCTGTGGTGAAGTCTTGCGTCACCTCCTCATAGGCCTCACCATCAAGACTCCACCTGGAAGTGAAATCCTTGTCTAGTTCCGAGAGGTTTTCTTGCCGTGACACAACATCCTAGAATCAGAAATTAAACAAATAGCAGGTGGTTACATGCAGTGAGCAAACCTGTGGCAAATCTCCCACACAACAGAGTTAACCTTCCCTTCACTTGGCGGGTTAAAACAAGGCCAGGTGATAATGCTTGGCTTTGAAGGCAGCTCAGAGAACCTTCAAGAGGTAAATTCCTGAGATGAAGGTGATTTCTTATGAAATGTTGACTGGGTTGGCCGATAATCATTGGAGTTTAGAACAATAAGGTGATTTTATTTAAAGATAAACAGATTGAGGGCTCGATAGGTTCCATGCCGACAGCACGTTTCTCTTTCTGGGGAAAGTCGAGGACGAAGGGCACTGATTAAGGATAGAGAAGTCTTCCACCTCAGATACGGATGAGAAGAAACTTCTTCCGTCAATGTCATTCATAGTTTGGAGTTCTCTGCTCCAAAGAAGCTGGGTCAGTAAATATGTTCAAGCCTGAGCTGGGAAGACTTTGGATCTACAAAGGAGTTGAGGGTTATGGAGTGCAGGATAGCAAAGTAGATCGAGGCCACGATCAGATCAGCTACAATTGTGTTAAAAGAGAAACAGGCTCAGGGGGTGCTATGGCTTCCTTCTGCTCCTAATTTGGGTGGTCTCCTGTTTTCAGGGAGGAACATCAGCACTCATAAATAAAACCAAAAAAACTGCAGATGCTATAAATCAGACAAAAATAGCAATTTCTGGAAAAGCTCTTCAGGTCTGGCAGCATTTGTGGAGAGAAATCAGAGTTAATGTTTCAGGTTGAGAGACCCTCTCCCTGTTCTGAGGAAGGGTCACTTGACATTAAATTGGATTTGTCTCCTCAGATGCTTCCAGAGTTAATGTTTCGAGACAAGTGACCCTTTCTCAGAAAAGGGGAACTGACACTCAATCTGAAACATTAACTCTGATTTCTCTCCACAGATGCTGCCAGAGCTGCTGAGCCTTTCCAGCAATTTTTGTTTTTGTCTGCAGCGTTTAGAAATTCCCCGCCAATTTGCATACCTTCGGAATTTGGGAATATATTACTGTTCCTGGGTAAAAATCCTGGAATTCCCTACTTAACAGTATTCCTCCTTCTCAAGGACTGCAACAGTTCAAGATGGCAGCACATCACCAGCTTCTCCAGGTCAACTAAATGGCAGCAACAGTGACATGTCCAGAATGAACAAATACATGGTTTTGTTGAAAAAAAAACATGGCTCTGTACCTGCACCTTTCCGACTGCTGCACTGATGGCATCTTCGGCAGACGCCTGCCAGTCCCTCACCGCTGCCACTCGCATCTGCATGGTCTGGGTCTCAACAATGGCCTGGCTCAGCTTGGCAAGGCCCCTCATCAACATGAGAACGTCACTGGCCATGATGGGGGTCCGCTTTATCTTTCTGCTGGAGAAAGAAATTGCCCTAAATTAGTAAGCAAATCAAACCCAGGAACTACCTCAGCAAACTGCAACACCATGGAAAACACTGCATTTCAAAAATCGAGTGGCACCTTCTCAGGAAGCACAAAGTTCTGCACGCGCGCACACACACAAACACAGAACTGGGACTCGCTGGCCCTTAGGCAAGTGCGGCACATCCAGTAGTGACATGACTGACCATTACCACAGCCTGTTAATGACACAATGCCCTCAATGTAACAGAATATATTTTCGTATTGGGAGAGGGTGAGGAAGAGAGAGGGAGAAAGAGAGATTGCCTTCCAATAAAGTTTGGATAGACTAGATTTATACCTGCTGGAAGAGTAAGAGGTGACTCAATTGAAAGATCCTGCAGGTTCTTGACGAGGTAGATTTGCAGAGGAAGTTTCCTCTTGCAGAAGGATCTATAACATGGGGATCATTGCTCAAAAATCTGGGGTTACCGGTTTAAAACAGATGAAGCAAATTTGTTTTTTCCTCAGAAAAGAATCATGAATCTTTGGAATTCTCTTTCTGTAAGGGTAGTGAAGCAAAGATTGTGACTATTTTTATAAGGTGGATAGATCCTTGTTAAGCGAGGGGGTGAAATGTTATGCAGTATAGATGGAAAACTGGACTTGAGTTACTGACTACAGTTCAGCCTTCAATACTATTATCCCCTCGAGGCTGATTACTAAAGTAATCTCAGACTAAGCCCCACTCTCTGTAACTGGATCCTCAGTTTCGTGACCCACAGGCCACAATCAGCGAAGATCGGGGACAATATTTCATCCTCACTAACACTCAACACTGGAGCCCCCCACCGTACTCACTGTATACCCATGACTACGTCACCAAATACCGCTGATAACACCACCATAGCCTGTCAAATCTCAGATGGTGACGAAACAGACTACAGATGAGAGGTGGAAAACATTGGAAAAATTGTGCCCTGAAAACAACCTAGCTCTCAATACCAGCAAAAGCAAGGAACTCATTATTGACTTTCGGCGGGATGTTACTCATGCCCCCTTACACATTAACAGCACAGAGGTGGAAGGAGTGGAGAGTGTCAAGCTCCTGAGTGTGGTCATCCACAACAAGCTGTCTTGGACTTTTCATGTGGGTGCATTGGTTACAAAGGCCCAGCAACGTCTCTTCTTCCTCAGGCACTGAGGAAATTTGTCATTAGTGAATACCCTTGCTAACTTTTATAAGTGCACTATCGAGGGCATTCTGTCTGGATGTATCACTACCTGGTATGGCAACAGTACCATTCAAGATCAGAGACGGTTACAGAGAGTGGTGAACCCAGCCCAGACAGCCAATCACAAAGGCCAACCTCCCATCTATAGAATCCATCTACCAGGCCCGCTGTCAAGGAAAGGCCGCCGGCATTCTCAAAGATCCATCCCACCCTGGCAATGTTTTTCTACAGCCTCTACGATCGAGGAGAAGGCACAGAAGCCTGAACACACGCACCAGTTTCTAACCCGACATGTTTCGAAACAGTTTCTACCCTATTGTTGTTAGAATACTGAATGGACTCTCAAACTCTTAACATTTGCCTGTACCTGTTATTGTTTTTGTCGCTGTTTACCTATTATTTACTTATCTATGCTACTTAACTCTGATCTGCCTGTATTGCTCGCAAAACAAAGCTTTTCACTGTGCCTCAGTACACATGACAATAAATTCAATTCAGTTCATTTAAATTCAATTTAATCAGTGATCTTAGTGAATAGTGGAGCAGACTCAAATGGCTGAATTGTCAATTATTTGCATGCCCATTTACCCAGAGGAATTATTGTGCTTTTAAAGGAAAGACCAGACACCAGTCTACTTGAGGCAACATTAAGGCAACTGGCCAAAACTTTGGTTAGATAGATATGTTTAAGTAGTGTTTTGGAGATGGAGGGATAAGGGGAGGGCATTCCAGAGGTTAGGGTGAAGGTGACTGAAGACATGGCTAGTTACAGTGAACAATTAAAACTGGGGAAGCAAAGAAACAAGGTTTGGATACATGCAGTAAAGGATTGTAGAAGATGGTTTCAGAGATATAAAAGGATTCAAAGACAAGGCAAGAAATTGTAAAGCCGAAGTGTTGCTTAATCAGAAGACAACATAGGTGGAAATTGATCAGCAGAATATATGGAAGCATATGACCAGCCACTGTTTCACTTGAACAATTGAGACCAGAGTTAACTTGGGAATGGAGAGTTCCAGCAGTAGATCTGCTGATGCAGTACACAACAAGCCAAGACAAGTTCATTTTGCTGCCTGAGGCACAATGTGTTAGATACTGTTCAGAAAGTGTCACAGCAAAGCAAGCTTACTATATCTTCACCCTACAAATCTCCCGAAACTAATGGACGGGATCTTGACCAAATGGGCCAATGGGCTGAGGAGTGGCAGAGGGAGTTTAATTCAGATAAATGCGAGCTGATGCATTTTGGGAAAGCAAATCTTAACAGTACTTGTACACTTAATGGTAAGGTCCTATAGAGTGTTGCTGAACAAAGAGACCTTGGAATGCAGCTCCTTGAAAGTGGAGTCGCGGGTAGATAGGATAGTGAAGGCAGCATTTGGTATGCTTTCCTTTATTGGTCAGTGTATTGAGTACAGGAGTTGGGAGGCCATATTGCTGCTGTACAGGACATTGGTTAGGCCACTGTTGGAATATTGTATCCAATTCTGGTCTCCTTCCTACCGGAAGGATGTTGTGAAACCTGAAAGGGTTCAGAAAAGATTTACAAGGAAATTGCTAGGGTTGGAGGGTTTGAGTTATAGGGAGAGGCTGAACGGGCAGGGGCTGTTTTCCCTGGAGCGTCGGAGGCTGAGGGGTGACCTGATGGAGGTTTATAAAATTATGAGGGGCACGGATAGGATAAATAGACAAGGTTTTTTCCCTGGGGTCGGGGGGAGTCCAGAACTAGAGGGCATAGGGTTTAGGGTGAGAGGAGAAAGATATAAAAGAGACCGAAGGGGCAACTTTTTCACACAGAGGGTGGTACGTGTATGGAATGAGCTGCCAGAGGATGTGGTGGAGGCTGGTACAATTGCAACATTTAAAAGGCATTTTGGTGGGTATATGAATAGGAAGGGTTTGGAGGGATATGGGCCAGGTGCTGGCAGGTGGGACTAGATTGGGTTGGGATATCTGGTCGGCATGGACGGGTTGGACTGAAGGGTCTGTTTCCGTGCTGTACACCTCTATGACTCTGACATCCTGCTCTCTACCCGTGACCCCACAAACTCCAACTGGTAGCCCCACCCCACCAGCCTTATTACAGCTTTGCACTGACAGCAATTTCCCAAATTTAGCCACATCCAACATTACTAAAACAGAGATATTGTGCAATTTGGCTGCTGCATTACAACAGTAATAACACTTCAAAAGTATCTTGTTCACTGTTAAGTGCTATGGCATGTCCCAAGGTTGTGTACGGCTCTATTTAAATGCATATTAATTATTTTCTTCCTTATGCTCGTCTCTCCGCCTGATCAAATGAAGGTGCAAGGGCCTGAAAACAAACTCATGGATTGCGGGACAAGCAGGAGGCTTACATTTACAGAAAACGGAAAGATACAGCAATTGTCAAAAATCACTTGTTTATTCCAAGGGAGTTGTTTGCACTGAGTGGCATGGTTAGAGCAAACTCACAGCTGCTATTACCAGTGTCGCAATACCAATACTTCTTAAAGGGGAAACATGAGTGTGCTTGAAAACACTAATTATGCTGGAACACACACAAACCTCAGTGTCAGTGATTGAAAGAATTAAATAAAAAGATTGCCATTCCTTTTTAATTCACAGGATGCAAATTGTCACGGTCACTATTTATTATCTGCCCATAACTGCCTTTTAAAAAAAAAGGTACTGTTCTGCTGCATTTTAAGTACAATCGAGTAGTCTGCTAGGCCATTCCAGACACCAGTTAGTAGTTACATAGAGGCCATACTGGCAAGGACGATGGGTTTCATTCCACAATGGACATGTGTGAAGCTGATGCTTTTTTCACAACATTTTGGTGGTTTCTGATCATGATTTGTTTAACTGAATTTAAGCTCCTCCAGCTGCTGTCTCCAAATCATTAACCTAAGTCATGATATATAATAATCAGTAAGAGGCCAGCAACACATGCACATGGTACCACACACACACCTCCCAAGGTCTCTGATAAGCCAGGATATCCCAAAGCACCTCAAAGACAATTAACTCATTCTGAAATTCACTGTCAGAAGAGAGAAGAAACAAAAAAATGAAAAATGCAGAGCAAGGGACAAGAACAAGACAAAAAGGAATACAGAAAGAATGCAAAAGAAAGAGAGATAATTGTTGGAAGATTGAAGAGAGAGCGAGAAAGACAGCGGGGATTGGAAACAAATAAAAAAGGACCTGTAGTGCCTTTTTAATAAGTGTGGAAAAATTTCCCAACAGGCTTCATATTGGTGCCATCACAAAATGGATGGTGACCAAAGACAATGACTGTCAAAGAGACAGGTTTGAAGGACATTTTTAAAAAGAGAGATGGTGGGGCTTAGTCGTTGAGGGAGTGAATCTCAGAGCTTAGGACCTATTCACTGATGGCATGGCCATGAAACGCAGAACAAACAGCTGGCTTCCGAGAACCCAGTCAGAACAAAGCAGACAATTACAGTATTCCTGTACAAGAGAGAATTGTACATTGCAGACATTTGGAAACAGTGTTTCCCAGTAACAAGAGTGCTGAGAGACAGTGCACAGATGTCTGGATGGGACCAGTGGGCAGGGAATTGGATGTCAGCCTGGAGTGCACTGAAATAGGCTGAAGGTGACAATCATTTAAGTGAGAGTTTCAACAGCAGATGAGCTGAGACAGGGCCAGAGAGAAGCGATATTACAGACCTCAAACTCAGCAGTCTGTCACAGCTGGAACATGAAGTTAGAAGCTCAAGCAGACATCAAATAGATACTGACAGCTGACAGAGACTTGGTGTTAACCTGAATAACAAGGTAACTAGTTAGTCAGTATCACGCTCCTCTCCAATCCCGTTCGAGTCTCTGCCAACCACCCTCCTCTCCAATCCTATTCCAAAGTCTCAGACAACCACGCTCCTCTCCAATCCCACTCCCGAGTCTCCCTCTGTAAACTCATTCATCATGGCAAGTCGTCATTCATCAACTGGCCCTCCATTTCTTTCAACATTATTGAACATGTTCATGCAGTTGGATGACTAAAAGTCTGCAATAGTGTGATACCTTATCATACTGCTCAGAAACAGTACAGAATTTTAGGATTGATGATTTTTTTTTAAAAAGAGATGTGATAGATCATTTTGAAGGTAAATATAATCGATTTATTTGCACATGGCAAGGTTCCACTGAGCAAGCTCCGATAACCAGCAATGAGTTAACGAGAGAATCTGCCTTCACAAGGCAGATACGTGTTGGCCAGAATACCAGGTAGAACTCTTTCTCGATCAAAGAAATATTAAGGGATCTTCGCAAACCAGCTGGGGATAGATGAGGCCTTGACGTAACATCTCATCTGAAGGACTGCAGTGCAGCACTCCTTTTTCAGCAGAGTATCAGCATATTCTTTATTGTCACATTTCTCAAGTAAACATGAGTCCATAAGCTTCTGACTCAAGCTTATGATCCATTCAGCCATGACTGAAACCTCTAACATGCTTAACCACCTCCTGTCCTCACATCCCAACCAGTTACCTTTACTGTCACGTTCAAATGTCACCAAGGCTTCAAACCTACATTATCTCCATTGGCATGGTCAAAATTTATCCCTTTCAACAACTTTAGTGGAACAAACGATTGGGGGTGGACAATAAAAACTGGCCAGCCAGCAACATCCATATCCCGCAAGTGAATAAAAAGAATTATCAAACTGCTTTCGAGGCATCTTGCCACATGAAAACTGACTGCCTCCTTTCTCACATTGTAATCGTGTCGACACTTCAACAATTGCAACATTTAAGAGACATTTGGATGGGTATATGAATAGGAAGGGTTTGGAGGGATATGGGCCAGGTGCTGGCAGGTGAGACTAGATTGGGTTGGGATATCTGGTCGGTATGGACATGTTGGACCAAAAGGTCTGTTTCCACGCTGCACATCTCTATGACTTCACAGTGAACCGAATCCTTGTGAACTGTTCCAAGACATCCTGAGATTGTGAAATGGGAAGAAGAGTGGGACATTCAGCCCCTCAAGTTTGTTCTGTCATTCAACAGAATCAAGACTGATCCGCAACCTAACTCCATGTACACACTTTTGCTCCATACCCTTTCATAGTGGTTGTCTGGAAAAACAACTTCATAATTGACTGAGGAACAACAGCCATTTGAATACAGCAATTTTCTTTGTACATAGAAATCACCTAACTGCTGGTTTCCCTCCAGGCCACACACCATTACAACTTGGAAATATATTCCCATGAACATTTTGGGGTCAAAATCCCAGAACGTCCTTCCTAGAAGCACCCCAAGGACTGCAGCTGTTCTTGAAGGTTATTAGGGATCTCAATGCCTACATCCCATTAAAGAATAATTTTTAAAATTCCCCTTTTAAAAAAAAATCACATGGAATATCACCTTACCTTATGTTCAAAACTGCTCACTTTTCTCTTCATTCTTTAATGAGATGTCTTATAGTTGGCAAGGCTGACCTTTGTTGCCTATTCCTCATTGCCTTTGAACTGATTAGCTCTCCAGGACATTTCAATGGTCAGTTCAATTATGATGCTGTGTGTGGATCAGATTAGCAACCAATTCCAGATTTTTTAAAAAGTTGAATTCCGATTTCACCACCTACCGTGGTGGAGTTCAATCCCATGTCCCGAAAACATTAGCCTAAATCTCTACATTAACGGTCCATTCAAAGCGGGCGGCACAGTGGTTAGCACTGCTGCCTCACAGCGCCAGAGAGCCGGGTTCAAATCCCACCTTGGGCAACTGTCTGTGTGGAGTTTGCACATTCTCCCCGTGTCTGCGTGGGTTTCCTCCCACAGTCTAAAGATGTGCAGGTTAGGTGAACTGGCCATGCTAAATTGCCCATAGTATCAGGTGAAGGGGTAAATGTAGGGGAATGGGTCTGGGTGGGTTGCTCTTTGGAGGGTCGGTGTGGACTTGTTGGGCCGAAGGGCCTGTTTCCACACTGTAAGTAATCTAATCTTTAAAAAAAATTACTACTACACCACTGCTCCAGCATCATGGCCCCCCCCCCCCCCCCAGTGCTCCAGAAAACAACCATCGTTCTTTCTGCTAAATTCCTTTTCCCAAACCTCTGGCCCTTCAAAGACTCTGCTAAAGCCCACCCCTTGGGTACAAGATCAGGGCCACCTCCTTCTTTGGATCATTGGCATTTCGCAATCATATTTCTGTGAACCAACCTGGAACATGTTTCCACGTTAAAATGTACAAGAATAATAAAAGTCTTTGTTCAGGCAGTGCTCTCAGCTTTACACTCAAACTCCTTGGGCAAAGCATCAAAACAGACTGTTACACTCCAATAAGCAGTTCGGTTTTAATTCTGCTTTGCTACTGGTATCTCAAACCAGTGTGTTTCTCTTCAGGATTGCCAGGTCTGTTAGGTATGCAGTGGGGAGGGGGTGGGGACAGGGGTATTGTTGCAAAGTTGGTTATTTACAAAGCAAACAGGGTTCCACCAATCACATTGCTCAAAATATAGGTCAGACCAGGTCACTGCTCAAAGTGCAAGGTTGAAAGGGGGGGGGGGGGGCAAAGAAAATACCCAGACTAGATCTTAACGGTCAATGAGGAAAGACTGAACAGCCTGGGCTCCTTACTCCAGAACAAAAGGCATAGGGGGTGAACCACAGAAAGTCTTTTGGATTTCAAGATTAATAGGGTAACTACAGAAATCCAGAATTAATGTCGTAAGGAAAAGATGAACAATAAAACATTTAAAAGAACTTTAAGAGAAAGTTCTTTACATGGAGAGGGATTAGAATGAGGAACTGACTAACACAAGGAGTGGCCATAAAAGGGAAACTGCATAAACATGCTGCAGAAAGGATCAGAAGGAGAAATTGTTTGGGCTCAAATTTATAATCTTTGAGGAGAAAGTGAGGTCTGCAGATGCTGGAGATCAGAGCTGAAAATGTGTTGCTGAAAATGCGTTCCTGAAGAAGGGCTTATGCCCGAAACGTCGATTCTCCTGTTCCCTGGATGCTGCCTGACGTGCTGCGCTGTTCCAGCAACACATTTTCAGCTCAAATTTATAATGTTCTATGTTTATATAGCAGCTTTTATATTATGAAAGATTGCAATCCTTCATAAAAACATTAAAATTTCACACCAAGCCACATGAGTTATTACAGCAAATGACTAAAATCATGGTCAAAGCAGTCAGTGTTAAGGAGTCCTGTACAATAACCGATTGGAGAATTTCAAAGCCTGGGGACTTAGTAACAGAAGACACAGCCATCAACAGCAGATGGATTAAAATCAGCTCAACAAAAGGAGACCCGTGCGGAGAACAAATACTGGCACAGACCAGTTGGGCCAAATGGCCTGTTTCTGTTCTGTATATTCTGAGGGATCCAAGGAGCATGATTTAAAATAACACCAAGCATAGGTTCTGAAAGTCTCTCCATTATATGGCTGAGGGAAAATGCAACAGCTTACCAGATTCTGGACCAATTCTACATTTATGGGAGGGAGACAATACATCTTAAAACCTGGTTTAGGAGATATTCATTCAAATGTTTTCATTCCGCCCTGATTACTACTTGAACAGTAACTACAAGATAGTCTCATTGGGAAAAGTGACCTTGAAAGAAAAAGGACACCCTCCACTCTAAATTTTACACTAAAAAAATCTGGCAAATGCAACGTGGATTCTGCAAGAGCTCCACCCCCTTCAGTAGTTTACATCAGAGAGTAGATCAATGGCCAACTTGTGTGTTTTTTTTAAAACTGCACACCACAGCCTGTCAGAATGGAACCATTAACCCTGTAAATAATCTCAAACACGTCCATAGATCAGGGAGATGGACTCTCACAGATGGAAACTTGTTAAGATTGCAGATCTGGGGCCCTCACCTTCATGCTGTTGCTGTTCATAATGCTGACTATCTGCACTAGACTTCAGAAAATCTGTCTGCCTGTCATTCAGCCATGGAGTGTGTTAAACTAAGCAGAGTTTGGCAAAACCATCTATGTTATTCCCTCCCTCTCTCCCCGATGTATTTTGTAGCAACAGTTACAACAATCCAGACAGCAGCAACTTCTTCATACACCACAAACCGCAGAAACACATGACTGCCACAAACTCCTCCCACTCATAACATACACCCCAAAGTCCCCCACCCCCAGCAATTCACACCCACCACAAGTCGGCACCCCCCCCCCACCCACAGCAACATTTCAGCAAACGTAAACCTCGCCCTCCCAGGTGCCGCAAGATATAGCCAGCACAAACTCCCCCAACACAGAGCAACATAAGGTCACCTCCACAAACCCCCCTCCCATCCCAAAAGCCACCCTCTACCACAAACATACCTCCTCAACAACACTCTCCACAAACTCCTGCCCCACACTTACCCTCCCCAAATCCAGAACCACCGCATTTCAAACACCCACAACACCCTCAATGCTGTAGAGCACCGTGCTCCTCCAAACCTTCAGGTACCCTCTCATTTACCCCAGGAACCCCCTCATCCACCTGCAGGAACCCCCTAAACACCTCCAGGGCAACCACCAGACCCCCTCCAGGACCACTCCCTCATCCTCTCCAGATCACCCCTCCACACCCTCTCCAGAAACCCACTCCTCATTCCCCTCCAGGAGACACCCCCCTCTCTCCAGGAGCCCCCCTCTGGGATCCGACCCAACCCCTCCTCCAGGAGACACCCCCCCCCCCCCCTCCTCCAGGAGACACCGCCCCCCCCCCTCCTCCAGGAGACACCACCCCCCCCCCTCCTCCAGGAGACACCACCCCCCCCCTCCTCCAGGAGACACCGCCCCCCCCCCCCTCCTCCAGGAGACACCGCCCCTCCCCCTCTCTCCAGGAGCCCCCCTCTGGGATCCGACCCAACCCCTCCTCCAGGAGACACCCCCCCCCCCCCCTCTCTCCAGGAGCCCCCCTCTGGGATCCGACCCAACCCCTCCTCCAGGAGACACCCCCCCCCCCCCCTCTCTCCAGGAGCCCCCCTCTGGGATCCGACCCAACCCCTCCTCCAGGAGACACCCCCCTCCCCTCCAGGAGACACCCCTCCCCCTCCCCTCCAGGAGACACCCCCCCCCCCCCTCTCCCCAGGAGCCCCCTTTTCCCTCCCTGTTGTACAGACCCGGAGCGGATCACCATGTGGGACATAACCACCCGCCCGCACACTCTCTCTCTCTCTGACGGGGGAAGGGGACCAGCCCTGAGCAAGCTGCCCCCTCACCCCTCCCCGGCCCGGGGCCCATCAGGAGACAGCCTGACCGGGGGGGGGGTGGGGGGGAATGGTGACCGCAGACCCCCGTCCGCCCGCCGCCGTCCCTGAGACAAGGCTCGGTGTGTGCGCGCGCCATCCGCCACGTGAAGGCCGCCAGACAAACCTGCACCGGGAGACAGTCCGTGCGGTGACGGCGGGTCTGGGTACGGGCTGAGCTGAGGTGTGAACCGTCGTGTCGTGTCCGCCAAACTCACCCAACAACAACAACAACAACAGCCCCCTCCTCACCACCCCCAATCACATCCCGCCCCGTCCCACCCTCGGTACCCGATTGGTCACTCTATCCGTCAATCATCGTTCCTCCACTTCGATTGGTCACTGCTGTAGCTATTGCAGCATCCTTCCCTTCAATCGGACGGTTCATCCGTCTATCACGCGTACTTTCGGTCCCATTGGTCACTCGTCCTGTCCATCACCAAGATCCATTGTTCGATTGGTTGATCCGCGATGAGAAAAAAACACGTCCGCCCCGTCACCCACCCCGCCCCCACGCCGATTGCTAGGAGAGCCACGGTCCCACCACGTGGAAGGGCGGGATCAGTCACCACTTTCGAAGTTGATTGGCTGCAGCGCCGTCCATCCGTCACCGAGGTTCCCACCTTTCCAGGCGGTAACTCGCCGCTGATTGGTCCAACATCTATCCAGGCGCTGGTTGGCTGTCGCCCGGCAATGAGTTGGGGATGTTGCCCGCGTGCGGCTGTGACGGCAGCCAATGAGGCCGCGAGGCGGGATCGGGGTCGCCTAGGAGTCTCCAGATTGGACAGAGGCCTATGTTTGTGAGATTTGTAACTAATTAAACACCTTACTTCAGTATCTAAACCTGAGTACTACTCAGGCATGTATCCCCTCCCATATCACATTTGTAACCTCACCCAATCTACACCTGTATCCACACCCATATCACATTGATATCCTCATATCTACACCTGTATCCACACCCATATCACATTTGTAACCTCATATCTATACCTGTATCCACACCCATATCACATTTGTAACCTCATATCTATACCTGTATCCACACCCATATCACATTGATATCCTCACTCATATCTACACCTGTATCCACACCCATATCACATTGATATCCTCATATCTACACCTGTATCCACACCCATATCACATTGATAACCTCACTCATATCTATACCTGTATCCACACCCATATCACATTGATATCCTCATATCTACACCTGTATCCACACCCATATCACATTTGTAACCTCATATCTATACCTGTATCCACACCCATATCACATTGATATCCTCATATCTACACCTGTATCCACACCCATATCACATTTGTAACCTCATATCTATACCTGTATCCACACCCATATCACATTGATAACCTCACTCATATCTATACCTGTATCCACACCCATATCACATTGATATTCTCACTCATATCTATACCTGTATCCACACCCATATCACATTGATAACCTCACCCATATCACATTGATACTTTTACTCATATCTATACCTGTATCTGCACCCATATCACATTGATAACCTCACTCATATCTATACCTCTACCTGCACCCATATCACATTGGTGTCCTCATATTTGTATCTGCACCCATAGTACTTTGGTTTCCTCATATCTGCACCTACACCCATATCATTTTGGTATCCTTATGTCTGTATCCACATCCATATCACTGTGGTATCCTCATTTATATCTGTGCTCATAACCTCAGTCATACCTGTGTCCTCACCCATATCCACTTTGATATCCTATTCATGTCTGCACCAGACACTCATCCATTTCTACATTGCTATCCTGCACTTGTATCTTCATTCTTAGCCCACTTTTACCTGTAGCTTTGCCCAAAACCACCCCCTCACCTATCAACATATCTATACACTATCCTCTCACATACCCATAACTCTACTTGAATCCATACCCAATACAGCACCTGCATGTCATCTCCTTGCTTATATATCTGCACTCATATCCTTACCTATACCAACCACTGTTTCTTGTAACTATATTCTCAACCATGATAGCACCTCTTATCATCTCGAACGTGTCTGCATCTGCACCTGCAAGTGTAACCTCATCCATATCTGTACCCTGCATCTATACCCATGTCCTCACTTGATCATCCATCATCATCTGCACCACATATTCTCACCTGTGCACATATCCTCACTATGATCTGCACCTGTACTTGTCTTTACTTTCCATATTCTTGTAGCTGAAGGCATTTTCTCAACTGTACTCACATACTATATTCATATACTCCACCAGCCTATACTCGTATCCAGCCCTGTATTCATTTCTTCAGCATTGTCAGTATCTATAGCCATAGTTCACCTGTTAATGTATCCTGAACTGTACTCAATAACACACACCATTAGCTATTTCTGTACTTATATCCTTATATTCATAGCGTCCCTACAGTGTGGAAAGAGGCCAGTCGACCCATCGAGTCTGCACTGATACACCAAATAGCACCCCACCTAGACCCAGTCCCCTAACCTATCCCCATAACCTCATTTTTACCATGGCTAATCCACATAGCCTACACATCCCTGGACGCTACAGGGCAATTTGGAATGTCCAATCCACCTAACCTGCACTGCTTTACACTGAGAGAGGAAACCCACACACAGCCCGTGGAGAACATGCAAACTCCACAGTCACCCGAGAATGGAATTAACTCCAGGTCTCAGGTGCGATGAGGCAGTAGTGCTAACCAGTGAGCCACCATGTTATCTGTATCTACATTTATACCATTTCCACACTTTAATTCATTCACAGGATGAGGGCGTTGCTGGGTGGCTAGCTTTTATTCACCAACTCTAGATGGCATTGAGAAGTTGGTGGTGAGTTGACTTCTTGAACCGCTGTAGTCCATTTGGTGTAGATAATCTAGGATTTTGACCCAGCAAATCGAAGCAACAGTGATATATTCCTGATGTACTGTGCTTGTATTCATATATCACATTGTATTCATATTGTTGTCTACATTGTAACTGATTATGCATTGATATTCACATGTATAAATTACTTGTATCTCACTTCTACCCTTATCTCTAACAATACCTTTATCTGAACCTTCTAATTTCTTCATTGTTCTAACAGTAATCTCCAGTCTATGATTTCTTGCAACTGATTCACCAAGCATATAAATAATCGTTCACAATTTACCCTATCAAATAACTGTTAACCTTCAACACCCCTATAACTGAATCATAGCACTGAAGGAGATTATTCAGCTAATCCAGTCTGTTCTGGTTCTGTGCAAAAATGGTTCACTTAGTGCCACTCCCTTGCTATTTCCACATAGCCTTACAGGTATTTCCACTAGTGGAGGCAATGGCCTAGTGGTATCATTGTTGGACTGTTAATCCAGAGACCCATGCAATATTCTGGGGAGGTGGGTTCAAATCCTGCCATTCAATAGATATTTGGAATTAATGATCACCATGAATCAATTGTCAGGGGAGGAAACTACTATCCTTAGCTGTTCTGGCCTACATGTGACTCCAGACCCACAACACTGTGGTTGACCCTTAACAATTAAGGGCAGGTGATAAATGCTGACCTAGACAGTGATGTCCTCATCCTGTGAATGAGTTAAAAAAAGATTATGTTCCAATTTGATATTGAAAGTCATAATTAAATCTGCCTTAACCACATTCTTGGACAATGCATTCCAGATCTTAATCATTGATGATGTGAAAACACTTCTCTTCATGTCGCAAGTGTTTATTTTTGCCAATCACTTTCAGTCGTGTCCTCCAGTTCTTAATACATCTTGGTACATTCTTAATACAAGAACTTTTTTTTTTCTATCTACCCTTGTCCTCAGGATTTTGAACAGCTCTATCAAATCTCCTCTCAACCTTCTACTCTCGAAGGAGTCAAGTCCCAGCTTCTCTAATTCATCTATTAGAACTACTCCCGTACAGCAAAATATCCTTTTTCAATAATTTTCTCATAACTTTCAGCTTCCTTTCCTAATCTAACTCTAATGAACAAACTTCACCACTCTTGTGATTCAAACATCCCACCTTCCTAACCTTCAATCTTCTTCCTGACCTCTCCGCCCCCACCCCCACTCCGGCCTATCACCCTCACCTTAACGTCCTTCCACCTGTCGCATTTCCAATGCCCCTCCCCCAAGTCCCTCCTCCCTACCTTTTATTTTACCCTGCTTGGCACACTCTCCTCATTCCTGAAGAAGGGCTCATGCCCGAAACGTCGATTCTCCTGCTCCTTGGATGCTGCCTGACCTGCTGCGCTTTTCCAGCAACACATTTTCAGCTCTGATCTCCAGCATCTGCAGTCCTCACTTTCTCCTCCCTATTTATCCTACCCAACACAAGCGCTCTGCATTTTAATTTATTCCTTTAGACAATTTCAGCTCTAGTTAACAGGTAAAAGTAGACGATCTTTGATGGAACCAGCCACAAACCTTATTGCAAGTCTGTAGGTCAGTACTGAAGGAACTACAGTATGAACAAAGAGTGCAGGTACCGGAGCTTTCTCATTATGAATTTAGCAGCAGACCTCCTATAAAGTTGCTCATGAGCAGGATGGCACTGCAGCACTATTGTGTGTTTAGCTGATGCCAGCCTGTGTTTTTTTAAGGCCACTGCTCAAGCGCCTCCTGTCTGGATCAAGGAAGCTCTGGCCCTGACCCAACTAGAAGCCAGTAAAATATACACTTCAGCATCAGGGTAGAAGAAGCCAGGATGGTCTTGAACAGCTGAGAAATTGGACATGGGAGAGATTCCAGGGGAATGATTTCATTTTGGAATTCACAACTTGGTGATGTCCGAGACTTTGAAACCAGTGTAATAGTCATCCACATTGACTGGAACTGATGTCAGCTGAGGAGTCAGTGCCAAGTTCTCTCTAAAACTGCGGCCTGCACTCCACCCAACCTTGTCAGATGCTTTGCTGAATGCACATACTTCTGACAGCGGCTATTTCACCTCCTCCTTCCCCTATGACATAGCATCCTGTTTCTCAAGGCTGGTGAAAGGGGCACTGAGTAGTCGTAATTCAAAGCCTGCCCTCAATGGTTCCGTTTAAATGGGAAACACACAAGTCTGGAGCTCCCACCTCATTACATGGCTTAGTAGAGGGCTAAATGGGTTCCACTGTCCTGGGTGCCTGTTTACACTACTGGATGCCTCTGTGCTCAGCAGGGGACCAGGCAGCACTAGATTATTGCACTCTTCCTGTGAGGTACCTTATTCTTAATTGGACGTAATTACATAGGATTAGATTTCATTTCCAATTGAGCTTTTTGTCAACTTGTAGAAGATTCTTGGATTGATATTGTAGCTTGAAATATTACAATAACAACAACTTGTCTTTATGTAGACGTTGAACGTAAGAAACCATTCCAAGGCAATTCACAAGACTGTGTTATATGGCAGCAGCATATGTGATCAAGTTACATTAGGTAAAATTTGGTCAGCTAGTCTAAAGTTTAGTCAAAGCAGTAAGATTTAAGGAGTGTTTTAAAGGAGGTGTGTTTGATATAGCAAGAGACCTTAGTAAGCCTTCTGGCAAGAAATCCTCCAAAAATCTTAAATATCACACAAAAACAGGTGATAGTCCAACAAGTTTATTTGGAAGCACTCGCTTTCAGTGCTTTCATCAGGTTGTTGTGAAGCAGGACCGTAAAACACAATTTATAGCAAAAGATTATAGTGATACAATGGTACATTGAACAATAAGTCTTTCATCTTTTAGAATAGATTTGCTGGTTTCGGTTCTTTAATATGTAAGTCCTAGAATTTCTTTTAAATCACATTCTCAAGATAATGTAAGGTTTTATAACAAAAGGTGACATTTCAGCTCAGAAAGTGCGTTAAAGGTGTGAGGTTAGAGCCTGTCTGTATCCCAATCTTGAGTCAGACCGGTTCTAATTCCAAACTGGAGTTTACAAACATTGTATGGATTGACTGCCTGCATTAACTGTTTGCAGATTCTGCATTTTTTAAGCAAAATAGAATGTATCTGTAAATACAAATTCACCCCATAAACTTACATGTGTGTGCACGTGCAGGGGAAAGGGGGAGAGAGACACACACACAGTGAGTGTGTGCATGTGAGTGTGAGTGCATGTGAGAGAGCATGTGTTTGCATGTGTGCAAGCTTGTTAGTGTGTGTGAGTGTGATGGGGTGTAAGCCTGTGAGAGGATGCATGCGTGGGTGTGTGTGGAAGGTGTATGACACATGGTATGCATGGGTGTGTGAGTATGCAAGAGTGTGTGTGTGTGAGAGAGAGTGTATCGTGTAGTCAGGTAATCTGTAGTGTGACGTGAAACCAAAGTACTGGTTGAGGCCATCCTCATGGGTACCGAACCACCTGATGAAGAAGCAGCGCCCTGAAAGCTAGTGCTTCCAAATAAACCTGTTGGATTATAACCTGGTGCTGTGTGATTTTAACATTGTCCACCCCAGTCCCATTATCTTTCTTGTTCAATGTGTATCTGTTTCATCATAACTGTTTGTGTATATTTTATTAAAGTTTTTGTAAGGATTCTTTTGAGATTTCAATCTAATCTTGGAGTCCTGCTGCTTATTTTTGTACCCTTTGGTTCTTCCACACATTATATTCTTGAAATATTTGTGATCTATCAAATCAGATCCTAACAAATATCCAGTTTGTCCAGCCTTCTCAGGACGGGTATGACGGCAGATATCTCAGAGGGTTGGAGAGCTGGAGGAGATTACTAAAAGAGGAAGGAGTGAGACCATGGAGGGATTTGATCGTGAGAAACCAGTTCGGAATGTGTTGAACTTGACAGGAGAATGGAATATAAAAGTAGGGAAGTTTTGCTGCAATTGTACAAGGTGTTGGTAAGAGAACTTTGTACAATTTGATCTCCTTAGGATAGAAATGCAGGAAAGGCCATTCAGAGAAGGTTTACTCGTGGGATGAGGAGGACTATGAGGAAAGGTTGGACAGTTTGGGGTTTGTATCTACTGGAGTTTACAAGATTAAGACATAGATAAGATCCTGAGGAGACCAGATAGAGTAGATAGCGAGAGGCTGTTTGGCCATCTCTTCCTCCTAATTCCAGTGTTCCTATGGATTGAGTTTAGACCTGATGGGAGTTTCAGCAGCAGATGTTACATTACAAAACTGGAACTCAGTTGTCTTAGCAATGGTATAAAATTGGGGTTGGAAACTTACCTCAGGCAGCAAGGTTAGCTTAGTCTCAGGCATCTGCTGAGGCAAATACAGTCCGCAGCAATAGGACACAGAGTTTGGAGGGATTAACATGGTGAAATTGCATGATTTCCAGGTTTCAGTTAGAAAGTGAAAACTTTGTCAGCGCAGACAAATTCCTTGTTACATGTGGACTGTTTATCTAGTGTGTGTCAGTTTCTTCTCCACATGATTATTTCTTCAGTATTTTGTGTGTCACAACTTGCTCAAACTCAATAAAATGTTTGCAACTAAGAATGCCCTCGGGGCCCTACATCCAGTGGATCTCTCGCACTGGCTTGCCTCACTTCAATTTCCTCCCCACGCACTTTAAAAACTCATTTCAAAGCTCACCTCACGGATTCATAGCTTTTTTTTATAGCACAAAGTGTTTCAACTAATTGTGTTGGTATCTGTCATCCACACATCTATCTACTGTAATCCCACTTTCCAGCACTCGGTCCGTAGCTTTGTATGATACAGCATTTCAAGGACTTATTTAAATATTTCTTAAATGGCTTGAGGGTTCTCACCTTCACCATCCTTTCCCTTTTATCGGGTGGCTCAAATGTCACTTACAGAACCCATGTGGAGGAGAAGGTGTTTGAAGTTGCACTATTTGACATTAGCTCACCCCTCGATTAAGGGTTGTAATCGATTGCAGCTGAGAGAAATCCCCACCCTGACATTCAGAATGTCTGAGAGGCTGTTATGGCTCAGTGGTAGTGTTCCTATCTCTGACCTGGGTTCAAGTCCCACCTGCTCCAGATGCGTGTAATAATACTTTTGAACGGGTTAATTCGAAAATATTCAGATGCCTGAATGTCCGTGATTTATGTGATATATGGAGCTGAACATGGGTTTATTGGAGTTGCTCAACAGTCAGTGTTGGAGGGTCTGGGGTAAGTCTTTGCCTGCAGAAGAAACCCTGTCTCATCTAATAACTTTGACAAAGAGTTCGTGTTTATTAAAACTGGGCAACACCTGTCAAAAAACTGCAAATACAAATCTGCAAATGCAAATTCACCCCATTGACCTGTACGTGTATGTGTGATTGAGAGAGAGGGTGTGTTTGTGTGTGTGTTTGTTTGGGGGTGGGGGGTGGATGGAGGTATTTGCAGATATATTCAATTTTGTTCAAAAAGCACACAATCTGTAGGCAGTCAGTCTATGTGACATTTTACAAATTCCTACTTTGGAAATAGAACCAGTCTGATTCAAGGTTGGGATACAGACAGACTCTAACCTCATACCTTTAATGCATTGTCTGAGCTGAGATGTCACCTTTTTTTATATCAAACCTTAAGTTATCCTAGGACTGTAACTTGAAAAAATTCTGGAATTTGCGTATTAATCAATTGAAACCTGCATCCCCATTCCATGTGATTAAAGACTTAGCAGCAATATAGATTTGTTCAATACATGGCATCAGTTGTATGACACTTTGATCTTTTACTATAAATTCTGGTTTTATGATAAATTCTGCATCCCCCCGCACTAGCTACCAGACAAAGGAACACTGCTCTGAAAGCTAGTGCTTCCAAATAAACCTGTTGGACTGTGATCTGTTGTTGTGTGATTTTTAACTTTGTACACCCCAGTCGAACACCAGCACCTCCACATCATTATAAAGACATCAGTGAAGACCTGTGATTAATTTAACAGGCCAAGCTGATCCAATTATTTGTCAGTAACGGTAGGTTGATACCTACCCGACTAACTCACAGCGACCACATCAGCTCTAGTCACTCACTCTGTGTAGAGTCAGTGGAATTTCTCGGTTGTCCATATTCACACCATCCATACGTTAACAGAGAGCTCCCAACTTAATTCCCTACTGTAGTCCCAGCATGGGAGATGGTGAAATTTGAATTCAATTTTAAAAATCTGGAATAAAGAACTCACCTAAAAACCCATCTCGTTCACTAATGCCCTTCAGGGCATGAAACTGTTGTCCTGGTCTGGCCTACCCTGTGACTCCAGACTCATAGAGCTGTACAGGATGGAAACAGACCAACTTGTCCATGCTGACCAGATATCCTAAATTAATCTAGTCCCATTTGCCAGTATTTGGCTCATATCCCTCTAAACCCTTCCTATTCATGTAGATGCCTTTTAAATGTTATAATTGTACCAGCTTCCACCACTTTCTCTGGCAGCTCATTCCAGACACACACTACCCTCTGTGTGAAAAAGTTGCACCTTAGGTCCCTTTTAAATCTTTCCCTGCTCACTCTCAACCTATGCCCTCTAGTTTTGGATTCCCCTAACCTGGGGAAAAGACCTTGTCCATTTATCCTATCCATGCCCCTCATGATTTTGTAAACCTCTATAAAGTCACCCCTCAACCTCTGATGCTCCAGGGAAAACAGCCCCAGGCTGTTCAGTCTCTCCTTTTAGCTCAAACCCTCCAATCCTGGCAACATCCCTCTTCTGATCCCTTTCAAGTTTCACAGCATTCTTGCTATAGCAGGGAGACCAGAACTGAATGCAAGATTCCAAAAGTGGCCTAACCAATGTCCTGTACAGCTGCAACATGACCTCCCAACTCCCGTACTCAATGCACTGTTCAAAACAGGAAAGCATGCCTAATGCCTTCTTCACTATCCTGTCAACCTGGAACTCCACTTTCACTCCAAGGTCATACAGCATGGAAACAGAACCTTCTGTCCAACTCATCCACGCTGACCAGATATCCTAATTTAATCTAGTCCCATTTGCTAGCATTTGGCCCATTCCTGTTCTAACCCCTTCCTGTTCATGTACCCACCCACAGCAATGTGAGTGACTCTGATTTGTCCCCTGCACAATAAGGGATGGCAATAAAAGCTGCTTCAGCCATCAATGCCCCACATCCTGAATGAATTTGTTTTTAGAAGTACTGGATAAAAGGTGTGCTTTTACAAATCTTTCAGTGTGGATAACAAGAATTTATGTAATGTCAGGATGAAGGTTAAAATTCCATTAGTTTTATGAGTGACACTTTGTGCCTGCCCACTAGCTTTTATTGACAATTTTCTGACAACGCCAATTTCTTTGAACTTTCAAAGCCTGTGTAGTAATGGGATTCCTGCTGGTTCAACATTGGATATAAGTCATTGATATAACAGAGTAAATAGGATCTATTTGTTTAATATAATTACTGATAGAACATGGTAAATAATATATTCAATGGAAGTTCATAACCTCTCAGCATTTGTGTGGACATAACGCATGTCTGCACTTGTTTCCTTGGAGAATGTTTGACTAGTGTGTTTCTGATCTGTTTACATTTCACTCGGGTAGACTCTTGTTAATTAAAGTTCTAGAGAAAAGAAATGAGGGAAGTATTTATATGAGGAGAGTGAATTCACAATGTCATGTTGTGGCTGTACAAGACATTGATGAGACCACTTTTGGAATACTGTGTACAAATTTTATCGCCCGGCTATAGAAAAGATGTTGTTAAACTTGAAGGTATGCAGAAAAGATTTACAAGTATGTTGTCAGGATTGGAGGGTTTGAGTTACAAGGCGAAGCTGAATAGGCTAGGGCTGTTTTTCCTGGAGCGTTGAAATGGTGACCTTATAGAGGTTTATAAAATCATGAGGAATATGGATAGGGTGAATAGACAAGGTCTTTTCCTTGGGGTTGGGGAGTCCAGAACTAAAGGGCATAGGTTTAAGGTGAGAGGGAAAAGATTTTAAAAAAGGACGTTGGGAGCAACGTTTTCATGCAGACAGTGATGCATGTATGGAATGAGCTGCCAGAGGGAGTGGTGGAGGCTGGTGCAATTACACTATTTAAAAGACATCTTAATGGATATATGAACAGGAAGGGTTTAAAGGAATATAGGCCAAATGCTGGCAAAGTGGAAACAGATTAGATTAGATTACTAACAGTGTGGAAACAGGCCCTTCAGCCCAACAAGTCCACACCAACCCTCCGAAGAGCAACCCACCTAAACCCATTCCTCTACATTTACCTCCTCACCTAACACTACGGGCAATTTAGCATGGCCAATTCACCTAACCTGCACATTTTTGGACTGTGGGAGGAAACCGGAGCATCCGGAGGAAACCCACACAGATACGGGGAGAATGTGCAAACTCCACACAGATGGTTGCCTGGGACTAGATCAGATTGGGATGTCTGGTCGGTGAGGACGTGTTGGGCCGAAAGGTGCTGAATAACTCTATGGCTTCTAGACTTTCTCCAATAAGACAAAAGTAACTTGTCTCTCTTTAATTCAATTGTACTTGCCTGCATTAAATTCCATTGGCCACAGTTTTGCTCCTGCATTTTGTCTGTCACATTTTGATCCCTCTAACTGTCTGTGTCCACTAACTTAATGTCTTGAACACACGGTTCTCTGTTCCTTTATCCCAAGCACTGCCACCCAGTTGAATGGAGTGCTACAGAAAATCAGAGAACAAACCCGCACAATGTGCAAACCACTGGCAAATAGGTTTCAATGCCGATAAATGTGAGGCAGCACATCTGTGTAGGAAGATAAGAAAAGTCACTTTGGAGTTGGAAGGTGTGAATGCGAGTGGGGTGGAGGGACAGAAGAATCTCTGAGTTCAACTACAGCCATCATAAAATATTGTGCCGCATATTAACAGTGAGGTCATAAAAAAAAGTAAACCAATGAAGCACTGGCCCTTATTTCTAATTAAGTAGAATTGAAAAGTAGGGAAAGATGTCAAACCTGTATCAGATCTTGTTTATACCACACATAAATACTGTATGATGTTGTGGTCACCCTATTATCATTAGGAAATACAGGAAATGGAGAGACACAGAAATGGTTCAGAATGATGATAACAGAAATAAAGTTGGATGCACCTATCAGGAAAGGATTGACAGGCTGGATCTGTACTCTTAACTAAAGAAAGCCAACGGGGTGACCCAATAAAGAACTTTAAAATTATGAAGGGTTTTGTTCGTGTGGAAATAGAGAGAATATTTCCTTTTCTTGGGAACAGCAGAACTAAGTTCAATATGAGCTAGTCACCAAAAAATCCAGATGTTCAGAGAGTCTTCTTTACACAAAGAATGTTGAGATTGAGAAACTCACCACCACACAGAGCAGTGAAAGTGATGGTATAGGTGCATTTAAGCGATGCATTTATTTGAAGCATTTGAGGAGGAAGGATGAACCTGGTAGATCTAGATGTGCAAAATTGGGAGAAGTCTTGCGCGCGGTGGAAACGCCTGCATGGACTGGTTGGGCCGAATGGCTGTTTCTGTGCTGTACATCCTGTATATAATACTGAAATCTTTACACATCTCCTTCAGCATGGTCCCATTATCTCAGGTATTACCCAGGTGACCAAATATGATTCTCTCAAAGAAATTATAGACAAGGATATTAACACGTCCAAGAAAGCATGTGTTCTGTACGATCTTTAATGTCCAAAGTAATTCTGATAGTGTTTTTAAAATGAAAACTATACAATCCCTCAAGTGCACCAGTTAATAACACCTTTTGTTTGTATTTCACTTATACAAATTATACCATTGAGGCCTGTTTTCTCTAGAATTTAGATGGTTAAGAGGTAATCTGATCGATGTCTTCAAGAAATTATCAGGAAAAGAAAGAGTAGATAAAGATAAACTATTCCCACTGGTTGGGGATTCTAGAACTAGGGGCGTAGTCTGAGAATTAGGGCCAGACCGTTCAGGAAAGGTGTTTCAGAACATTGAGCAGTACAGCACACCTTGTTTGTGCTGGCCACAATGTCATTCTAAACTAATTCACTTCCACCAGCACATGTCCCATATCCCTCTATTCCCTGCACTTGTCTGTCTAAATGCCTCTTAAACATTTTATCATCTACAATGGTAAGGCCACTTTTGGAATATTGCATGCAATTCTGGTCTCCCTCCTATCAGAAGGATGTTGTGAAATTTGAAAGGGTTCAGAAAAGATTTACAAGGACATTGCCAGAGTTAGAGGATTTGAGCTACAGGGAGACGCTGAATAGGCTGGGGCTGTTTTCTCTGGAGCGTCAGAGGCTGAGGGGTGACCTTATAGAGGTTTATAAAATCAAGAGGGGTGTGGATAGGGTAAATTGACAAGACTTTTTCCCGGGGATGGGGGAGTCCAGAACTAGAGGACATAGGTTTAGGATGAGAGGGGAAAGATTTAAAAGGGACATAAGGGGCAACTTTTTCACACAGAGGGTGGTGCGTGTATGGAATGAGCTGCCAGAGGAAGTGGTACAATTGCAACATTTAAAAGGCATCTGGATGGGTATATGAATAGGAAGAGGTTGGAGGGATATGAGCCAAGTGCTGGCAGGTGGGACTAGATTGGGTTGGGATTTCTGGTCGGCATGGATGGGTTGGACTGAAGCTTTGACAAAGGGTCAGTTAGACTCAAAATGTCAGCTCTTTTCTCTCCTTACAGATACTGCCAGACCTGCTGAGATTTTCCAGCATTTTCTCTTTTGGACTGAAGGGTCTGTTTATGTGCTGTAAATCTCTATGACTCTTACCACCTTCCCTCGCAACACGTTCCAGGCACCTACCACCCTCTGTGTAAAAATATATCTCACACATCTCCTTTAAACTTTACCCCTCTCACTTTAAACAATGCCCTCTATTATTTGACATTTCCACTTTGGGAAAAAGACTGTCTCTATCTGCCCTGACCATACATAGAACATAGAACAGTATAGCATAGAACAGGCCCACGATGTTGTGCCGACCATTGATCCTCATGTATGCACCCTCAAATTTCTGTGACCATATGCATGTCCAGCAGTCTCTTAAATGTCCCCAATTACCTTGCTTCCACAACTGCTGCTGGCAACGCATTCCATGCTCTCACAACTCTCTGTAAAGAACCTGCCTCTAACATCCCCTCTATACTTTCCTCCAACCAGCTTAAAACTACGACCCCTCGTGTTAGCCATTTCTGCCCTGGGAAATAGTCTCTGGCTATCGACTCTATCTATGCCTCTCATTATCTTGTATACCTCAATTAGGTCCCCTCTCCTCCTCCTTTTCTCCAATGAAGATGTCCGAGCTCAGTCAACCTCTCGTCATAAGATAAGCCCTCCAGTCCAGGCAGCATCCTGGTAAACCTCCTCTGAACCCTCACCAAAGCCTCCACATCTTTCCTATAATAGGGCGACCAGAACTGGGAGCAGTATTCCAAATGCGGTCTAATCAAAGTTTTATGGAGCTGCAACAAGATCTCACGACTCTTAAACTCAATACCCCTGTTAATGAAAGCCAAAACACCATATGCTTTCTTAACAACCCTGTCCACTTGGGTGGCCATTTTAAGGGATCTATGTACCTGCACACCAAGCTCCCTCTGTTCCTCCACACTGCCAAGAATCCTATCCTTAATCCTGTACTCAGCTTTCAAATTCGACCTTCCAAAATGCATCACCTCGCATTTATTCAGGTTGAACTCCATCTGCCACCTCTCAGGCCATCTCTGCATCCTGTCAATGTCCCGCTGCAGCCTACAACAGTCCTCTATACTGTCAACGACACCTCCAACCTTTGTATCATCTACAAACTTGCTGACCCATCCTTCAATCCCCTCATCCAAGTCATTAATAAAAATTACAAACAGTAGAGGCCCAAGGACAGAGCCCTGTGGAACACCACTCACCACAGACTTCCAAGCAGAATATTTTCCTTCTACTACCACTCACTGTCTTCTGTTGGCCAGCCAATTCTGTATCCAGACAGCTAAGTTCCCCTGTATCCCATTCCTCCTGACCTTCTGAATGAGCCTACCATGGGTTACCTCTCATAATATTATGTACTTCTATCAGGTCGCTCCTCTGGCAAAAGCAATCAATGTTTCCCACCTATCCTTATATATATATAATGCATTCAATTCAGGCAACATCCTAATTATCCTCTTTTGTACCCTCTCCAAAGCTTCCACATCCCTGCTGTAGTGTGGCAACCAGAACTGCACACAATGCTCCAAATGTGGCCTAAGTAAAGGATTTTTATACAGCTGCAACGTGACTTGCCAACTTCTTAAGTCAGTGACCTGATCGATGAAGGCAAGCATGTCATGTCTCCTTTACCATCTTATCTAATCGTGTTGCCCCCTACAGGGAGCTATGGCCTTGCACCCTAAGATCCCTCTGTATTATCAATGCTCCTAAGGGTCCTGCCAATTAGATTAGATTAGATTCCCTACAGTATGAAAACAGGCCCTTCGGCCCAACCAGTCCACACTGACCCTCCGAAGAGCAACCCCACCCAGACCCATTTCCCTCTGACTAATACACCTAACACTATGGACAATTTAGGATAGCCAATTCTTCTAAAATGCACATCTTTTGTACTCATGATGCGGAGATGCCGGTGTTGGACTGGGATGGACAAAGTTAAAAATCACACAACACCAGGTTATAGTCCAACAGGTTTATGTAGAAGCACTAGCTTTCGGAGCAGCATTCCTTCATCACCTGATGAAGGAGTGGCGCTCCGAAAGCTAGTGTGCTTCCAATCTTTTGTACCGTACACCTTCCTCTTGCATTTGACCTCCTAAAATGCATCACCTCCACTTGTCCAGATTAAATAAAAATGTTAGGAAGTGCTTCTACACATAAAAGGTGGGGGAGGTTTGGAACTTTCTTCCACAAACAGCAGGGGATGCTAAATCAGTTGTTTATTTTAAATCTGAGATAAATACATTTTTGTTAAGGAAAGGTATTAAAGGATATGCGCCAAAGGCAGGTCCATGGAGTTAGGCCACAGCTCAGCCATGTTCTCATTGAATTATAGACCAGGCTCAAAGGGCTGAATAGCCCACACCTTCATCTTCTGACTGAGAGTCACTGTGCTTGAAACATTAATTCTTGCTTTCTCTCCGGATGCTGCCAGACCTGCTGAGTTTCATAGAACATAGAACATAGAAGAATACAGCGCAGTACAGGCCCTTCGGCCCTCGATGTTGCGCCGATCCAAGCCCACCTAACCTACACTAGCCCACTATCCTCCATATGCCTATCCAATGCCCGCTTAAATGCCCATAATGAGGGAGAGTCCACCACTGCTACTGGCAGGGCATTCCATGAACTCACGACTCGCTGAGTAAAGAACCTACCCCTAACAGCTGTCCTATACCTACCCCCCCTTAATTTAAATCTTTGCCCCCTTGTAATAGCTGACTCCATACGTGGAAAAAGATTCTCACTGTTGACCCTATCTAAACCTCTAATCATCTTGTAAGCATGTATTTATGATGAAGTGTGACCTGTGCTGCTCTGAGGAGTGTTTCTTTTTGTTTGGCCTTCCTCTATGTGCAGCGCAAAGGGCAGCTCCGGACTGACACCATGTGACCAGCATTTCGCCAGCATTTTCTGTTTTTGTTTTAGATCTCCAGCATCCACAGTTCTTTGGGTAAGTATCCTGTTCCTATGTGGCGAAAGTGAGGACGGCCAATGCTGGAGATCAGAGTCAAGGTTAGAGTGGTGCTGGAAAAGCACAGCAGGTCAGGCGGCCTCCGAGGAGCAGGAACGTCGATTTTCCTGCTCCTCAGATGCTGCCTGGCCTGCTGTGCTTTTCCAGCACCACTCTAATCTTGATCCTGTTCCTATGTTCCTATTTTGTACCCTGCAAAGAGCCCATTAAATAGTACTTGGCACTTGATCTTTTGAAACTTAAATATCCGTGTTGTTGGCAAGCTTTCTGTCAATGTTTTCAAATGTTGGCCGTCGTCAATGTTCAAGTTTTATTTCCAGACCAATAACTAAATGTTCTGATATACAAGAACCACCGAAACTGATTTTGATCTGTTTATTTAAATGAAAGCGTGATTTTTCTCTTGGTAGGTTTGCCTCAGACATGGAAGTTCTCAAAAAGATTTACAGATGGCTCCCATATCTGCCCTCTTTCGAGCAATTTGGCTTGAAAGGTAATTACAGACAGACTTGAATGGGATAAGATCTTGGACTTTGAAAGGGAAAGGCTTGGACTAAATCATCACTGTGCTGTGATATTTCAGGGAGGAGTTAATCACCACTGCCAGGACATCCTGGCATTCCCGGCATGTATGCCATCTCTAAAGTTGATAAAGTGCGGCACTGGAAAAGGCACAGCAGGTCAGGCAGCATCTGAGGAGCAGGAGCGTCGACATTTCGGTCGGGAGCCAGCCACAGACTGGTCACATGGTGTCAGTCCGGAGCTGCCCTTTGCGCTGCACATAGAGGAAGGCCAAACAAAAAGAAACACTCCTCAGAGCAGCATAGGTCACTCTTCATCATAAATACAACTGCATGATCGTTTAAGGGCCAAGATACACAGGTTACCCTTCCTTTGCCTCATCCCATCTGAGAATCCTGCCTGAGGGAATACTGGCCAGTGTAGACTAACATCAATCCCATTGCTCAATATGGCAGGACCACATACAAACGGTTTTAAAACATCCACCGTAATTCCACATCAGCAAAAGCAAATTAGATGAAAACAAACAAAAAGTTGCATTTGCTTCTGGGAACAGACAGGGGACTTTTGAACAACGACAGATTCACAGTCAATGAATGATCTCTGCACGCAGCACTTATCTGTTAGAACTGTGTTTTGATTAAGTCTTGTCTGGACTGTAATGCTCATTGTTACAGTGCTCTATCATGGTGAAGGTGATGTTCCTCCAACACTTTTTCTTTGTTTCTTTATTCATTTACAGAATGAGGGTTCACTGGCTCCCATCCCTAATTGCCCAGAGGACAGGTAAGAGTCAGCCACATTGCAGTGGATCTGGAGCTACGTGTCGGCCAGACCAGGTAAGGATGGCAGTTTCCTTCCTCATCTTCCTCTTCAAAGGCTGTTGCTGTTCTCCCAGCTCGTCAGCGTCTGTCACATCTTCTTTGCCTGCTGCAGTGGTGCACAGAACACCATGCTTGATCATCTGACACACTCTGTACCTCCCCCACCTCCTGAGGGGAGTTTCTGCTGCAGCCTCTTCATGTGGAGGTTACTCAGTATCTGCTGAAGGTTGCTACTAGTCCTGAGTTTGCTGGCACTTCTTGCCCTGTGCCTTCTCTGCACCACAGTAGCAGCAACAATAGCCTCTGCTGTGGTTGGATCCATTGGTCACAGTTCCAGTAAACCAATATCAGAGACAGAACAGGTCCTTAGTAATGTGAGCAGTCAGTATTCAAATCCCCTACAAATGAGACATGGGCAACTCCAACAAGGATGGACAATACCTTGGATGTGGACCTTTGACGTCAGGACTTTGTTCTGATACATTCAGCACGAGCCATGACAAGTAAGTAGAGTTGGAGATTGTAAGTATGGTAGATTGCTGAAACTGTTTCTTCTCAACCCCACATCAGTCAACAGAAACAGCATAAGAGCATGTTGGTGAATACAGTTGAAGGTGAGAGGAGATGAGTATCTGTTCCAGTCTGGGAAGTACAGGAGACCCAGAGGCTATCATCCTCAATGCTATTTCCTTCACAGGAACAGGGTACAGCATCCCTTTATGCAGTCTGTGATTGTCTTCGTGAACTCTGACCTGCTGGTGACACATTTAAAGTCACCCTGCGATTACTTCAGCTTTATAGAAACAACTCTGGTCTATCTGTACTGATCAATGACTTGGTGAAGATTGCTTGTCACCAGGATTTGTATCCCACACAGTTGGACAGAGCCTGCATTTCCCATACAGGGAGCTATAATTACAGATGATTTCATCCTGTACTGTGTAAGTGTCTGATTAATGCAATCACCTCTCAGAGAGTCTCATATTGCTCACAAATAGAGCCTGTGTGCTCAGAGAGAAAGTAAACAGTGCCTCTGCCCACTCCAAGTGAGGTCACAGCCGTTTTCCATCTCCATTGCTCATCTACAAGCCCGTAAGACTACAAAATAAAGGAGCAGAAGTAGTCCATTCAGTCCATCGAACATTCTCTAGTTTGGCGTGATTGCCACTGTACTGCCATCAACCAAATGAGGACATTGTCCACAGAGCCATGCATGGCATAGAGGGTCACAAGCTTAACTTAGTAAACCAAGGGCTATAAGACATAGGAGCAGAAATTAGACCATTGAGTCAGCTCTGCCATTCAATCATAGCCGACATGTTTCTCAAACCCATTCTCCCACTTGCTCCCTGTAATCCTTGATCTCCTTTACAATTGAGAACCTATCTATCTCTGCCTTAAATATACTCAATGAGCTGGCCTCCACAGCATTCTGTGGCAATGAATTCCATTGATTCACCAGTCTCTGGCTGAAGAAGTTTCTCCTTATCTCAATCTAAAAGGTCTTCCCTTTACTCTAAGGCTCTGCCCTGGGTCCTAGCCTCTCCTGCCAATGGGAACATCTTCTCAACATCCACTCTGTCCAGGTTATTCAGTGTTCTGTAAGTTTCGATTAAATCCCCACCCCATCCATCTAAACCACATCGAGTATAGACCCAGAGTCCTCATATGTTATGTTGTTCATTCCTGGGACTGTTTTCATGAATCTCCTCTGGACACTCCACTCTCCCAATACGCCATGTTCCTTTCTTACACATCTCTGTACACTAAACAGCAATCTTCCTACAGCTTAGCCATGCCAAACATTGCTCTGCACTATCCCCCATTCAAGGCTCCAGTGATGGTGACTGTCAATGACCCTCCCTTCACATAGTGACCCAGGTCCTCCACACTATTGTTCCCCCTCTCACACCCTACACTGTATGTTGAGTTTCCCCCTTCACAATAATTTCCCCATCTTCATCCCAGCACGCTGCCTCTAATCTCCACAACTGACATCCCCACATCCCTACCACTGACCCCTGACTAACTCCATAAACTTTCAGTAGCCGTCTCACCAATCACAAGTGAGATTCCACACTAGGTTAGACATTGGAACTCTTTTCTCTTGACGTCAGGAATCTCCTTGCTGGCCGATATTCCTAATTTTTTCGCCAAAGTCCACAGGGATTGAAAAGATTCCACCCACAGAATGTAGCATGGCCCTATCACAGAGTTGAATGGATTAATTTATCCAATTCTGCCTCTTCGTTTTGAAACTTCAAATTTCATCATGCCTCACAGCCTACATTTACAATCAGAAATCAAAGGTTTGTTACATGGAGAAGTGACTGAAATAAAGAGTTGTTAATTGGAATAACGTCTTTGTAGGAATGCAGAGTGAAATATTTTCAGACATATCACTTGACATGATGGTGTTAAAATCCAACTGAAAAATAATCAAACTCCATATTAAGGCTTTTATTTGAGCTTTTTTATATAGAAAGTTAGTCAGTCACATCTTTAATTTAAATCTTATGAATTAATAGCAGTTTTACTAAAAAGCTCTAATGCAATGCAAATGTTTTAAAAAGTTTGAGATGACTTTCCAGAAAAACTGAGCAAACATCTTCAAGGCTGAAAAGTCTTATCTTTTGTGAAACATGCTGTTCAGTGTGCCTCACAATTGCACATTTAAACTTACAGTCAAAACAAATCCACACCAGCATCTTTAACTTAAGATGCAATTGTATGCTTTAAAATTTCTGTTTTGGATGCAGAGTCTTACATTGAAATAGTGGTTCCAACAGAAGGTATACTGTCAGAGTACTGATCCATAGGTACATGTATCTGTCCACGAGTATCTTCAGTTTGGATCTTGACTCCAGCGCATCCATGGCCTGTAATTACATCCAACGCAGCCGTGAGAATCACTGTACCTTTGAGTTCTGTACCTTTGGCCCATGCACCTCTGCCTGTACACATGTTGTAAAAGTGGGAAAGAAAGGTTACCTTTCCTGAAGAAGGACAGGGCCAGGTTCTAAATATCCATGGTTTTCAGAGCCTTCAACAAAAATAGGCAAGGAAAGAAAAGAAAGAGAGAGAGAGAAACCTTTTCCAACCACTAAAGGGTTGAGAACCAGAGGACGTCATTCAGGAAGGTTGGCGAAACACAGAAGGTGAAATAAGGAAAGGTCTGTTTTTCCTATGATTATGGTCAGGCCACATTTGGGGTATTGTGTGCAGTTTTGGACCACATATCTCAGGAATCACGTACTGACCCTGGAGTGGGTTCAGAGGTGGTTCACGAGAATGGTCCCTGGAATGAAAAGCTTAACATATGAGGAATGTTTGAGCACTCTGGGTCTATACTCGATAGAATTTAGAAGGATGAGGTGAGATCTAATTAAAACATACAGAATACAGAATGGCCTGGACAGAGTGGATGTTGGGAAGATGTTCCCATTGGCAGGAAAGACGAGTACCCAAGGGCACAGCCTTAGAGTAAAGGGAAGACCCTTTAGAATGGAGATAAGGAGAAACTTCTTCAGCCAGAGAGTGGGGAGTCTGAGGAATTCACTGCCACAGAAGGCTGTGGAGGCCAAGTCATTGAGTATATTTAAGATGAAGATAGATAGGTCCTTGATTGTCAAGGAGATCAAGGTTTATGGGGAGAAAGCAGGAGAATGGGGTTGAGAAACGTATCAGCCATGATTGAATGGTGGAGCAGACTCAATGGGTTAATTCCTGCTCCTATATCTTATGGTCTTATGAAATGGTTAGGATCTGGAATGTACTGCCTTAGAGGGTGGTTCAAATAATAGCTGTGCTAAACGATTTGGGTAAGCAGCCGAAGAGAAAGGACTAATTATGGGGTGTATTCATTTTCTCTTGCAGAGAGTATTCTGAGGGTCCACTTTCTGTATCGTTCCCATTCATTGACATTATGGTTCTGACCACGGGGACCTCTTTATTGATAGAATGGCAGCCTCATTTGCCTACATACTGAACACTGTGTTCATTCATTGTATGTATGTGTGAAGCACTTGGGGGATTTGATGAGCTGACAAGGGATTGTCAGTGCAGCAAGAGTAATCTACACAGAGTCCTGGGGACAGGCCATTGTCCAGTGAGGGCAGATTGAATAGACCATGCCTTTAGTTCCTGGTATCCAAAACAATGAGAGGTGATCTCATTGAAACATGTAAAATTCCCGTTCAGGAAATGAGTACAGAACAAGTCACAGTGTCAGAAACAGGAGGCTGGTTTGGGACTGAGACAATAAGCTTCCTCCCTCAGATGACTGCAAACCTTTTGAATTCCTTACCCGAGAGAGAGATATAGATGCCAAGTCGTTGAGCGTGTGAAGGAAGACACTGATAGATTTTCTTTGACTCTTAAGGGAATTGAGAGATACAGGGATAGGGCAGGAAGGTGGAGTTGAAGATGTTATTGAAAGGTGCAACATGATTGAAGGGCTGAATGGCCCACTCCAGCTCCAGTTTCTTACATTCCTGTGCTGTTATTCACCGTCTCCAAAAAGCCCATTTTAAGGACGAAGAGCCAAGAACTGATAAAACACCGTGATAGCCTCAGGCAGTCCCAGAGTGTTTAATAGCCAAAAAGAACAGCGCTCAAGAAAGTGTGATCACTGTTGTAATATGGGAAACATGACTGTCAATCTGAACACAGCGCAGTGTCACAAACAGCAATGAGATAATGACCAGCTCATCTGTCTTTTTTAAGTGATGTTGGTTGAGAGATAAATATTGGCCACGACGCAGGGTTAAGATTTGTTTCTGACAGTAATTCGATGCCATTTTTGGTTATGTTGTCAGTCTCTCATGTTAATCATTACTTGTCTTTTTATATATAAATATATCAAGTACGATTGGAATTCATTGAGTGATAGCAGCTTTAATATGACAGCTGGTCAACACAGCGATTAAATATTTGATTATTAATAGTTACCAGGTTATCTTTGCTCAGCTTGAAGGACCGAGCACCATTTCCTGATGTTAAAGGCTCTTCTGTTGTTCCCAGATTGACACTGGTTGGGATAACCTTCCACTCTAGCATTTGCACTTATTTCTCTCACCTTGTCTTCAAATCTTGTTGGTGATTTGCCCAGTGGACCTTGGACTCCTTAGCCTGATAGCCCAGTGTGCAACAAAGCAAAAGTGATATCCAGAAATTGTGACACTGGTAGAGAGCCAATGCAGCTCAGCAATAAACCTTGCAACAAATGAGATTACATTAAAGAAGGATATAAGCGTGATAAAGACCAAGGTTACAAACTGGAGAAAAGCCAGTCAGAAGATTAGGAAGATAAAATGGACAATATTGGCAAACGATGATGGAGAACACCAATTCAATTTAACAGAGTACGAGGAGAAATAATTCTATTAAAAAAAGAGAAGAAGGTGCTGTGGATGGATAAGGAGGTAAGGGAAATATTGAGGGTATAAAAAGGGACAGGGACTAAATCCACAAAGAACACAATAAGAGAGAAAATGCAGGCTTGTGAAGTCGAAAACAAAAGGCAGGGAGAAACTCTGCAATTAACCTATCAAGGGACATAAACAAAACAATGGAATATTCCACAGACACACCAATAAAACTCAAATAGGTTATAAAGCCAGGTCTACAGGGATTGCATTTTTTAAAACCTAGACAAGAGATAACAGGTACTGTTCCACATGTTTAATAATTCACACTAAACAGATTCACTACAAACAGGGATTGAACCCATTAGGAAAACCTCTATTAGGGATAGCACTTCCCATTGGCAGACACAACACACTTATTGGGGACGGCTCATTCTGTATTGCTGGAATCACAGAAACTAGGATCAGAAGGAGGCCATTCAGCCCATTGAGCCTATTCTGCCATTCAGCATGATCATGGCTGATCCTCCATCTCAATGCCATAGTCCTGCTCTCCCCATACACTCCTGTCATCTTTAGTGTCCTGAAATCTATTTTTTTCATAAATATATTCAGCAACTTCGACTCCACAGTGTCCTGTACTAGAACATTCCATGGGTTCACCACCTCTGAGTGAGGACATTTCTCTCAATAAGACCATAACAAAAGCAAGACAAGTACTTTGGTTTATTTCTTGAAGGATAGCATTGAAAAGTAGAGAAGATGCTTAGACTTGTTTTGGGCCTTGGATCAACCACAGTTGGAGTACTGTGGTTTTAGTTCTGGTTGCCATGTTAAAAAGGATATAGAGTGATTGGAGAGGGTACAAAAGAATTTACAACACAGATAGAACAACCAGTAAAACTGGCACATGAGATATACTGGTCCAACTCATCTTGTATACCTCGAAATGGAGCTCCAGTATGATCAGTATATTAATTTCCAGTATGACCCTTTTTGTTCCTGTTTTGTTTTCCCTCTGGGAAGGATACTACCAGGAAGGTTCACTGGACCCAAAGCATTAACTCTGATTTCTTTCAAGTTGCTACCAACCCCACTGAAATTTTCCTGCAATTTCTGATTTTGTTTCTGATTTACAGCATTCACCGTTCTTTCGGTTTTGACTTAGTATTTAACTTACTGCCACATCTCTTCCAGGCATGCCCATCTTGAAGAGGTCCTGCTCCTCTCTCTGATAGGATTTCCATTCCAATCTTTTCTCTTGCCTACCGTCATTAGTTTCACTGTCGCTCCTGGTGTTTGACAGGGTATTTGCTAAAACTCGTTTCCATAGCCACATCACATTCCTCAGTGACTGCCTCCGGCTCAGAATCACCGCATGTGGATTCTACTTCAAGTCTCATCCTTCGTGCTTTGAATTCACCCAGGATCACAGGTATCTCTGCGACGTTTGACGCACCACAGGCAGCTGTTCTCGTTGCATCCTGAGATCCATGCTCTGTGCCATGCAGTGTCATATGCAGACTCTCAACCTCTCTCTCCAACAGTACTGTTTCACACTAGGGCAGACCTGCACTGCTCCTCAGTTTCACTTCATCTTCCGGCACATTCTACGTGCTAACAACCAGTTCTGAGGAAGGGTCACTCAACCTGAAACATTAACACTGATTTCTCTCCATAGATGCTGCCAGACCTGCTGAGCTTTCCCAGCATTTTCTGTTTTTGATACCAGGAATGTGTGATAATTCTCTTGAACAGAGGAGACTGGCGGGTGACCTAATGAAGGCTTTTAAAATGACCATACCCTTTGAATAGCTTCATTCCAAACAGAGTGTTTGCAGTAACAGATACATAAATTGCTGGAAATACTTAGCAGGTCTGGCAGCATCTGTGGAGAGAAATCAGGTTAACCTTTTGTGTTGAATGACCCTTCTTCAGTTCCTCAGATGCTGCCAGAGCTGCTGAGCTTATCCAGCAATTTCTGGTTTTGTCTCTGATGTATAGTAGTTCTTTTGGTTTTTAGTATGTTTGCAGTTGTTGGGCAAGAGTAAGGTTTAATGGCAACAAGATAGACACCAAAAATTCAAACAGAAGAAACATTGTTTCACAGGGAATTGTGAGAATGAGGCATTCACTACTACATGAAATGTGTGTAGTTTATTAATTTAAAGCAGTAATAAAGGAAAGTCATTCAGTGCCAGTGGTTGATATTTAGTGCACTGGAGACTCCTTCCCGTTCAGATCTGGTTGCAAATGACTGATTTTCCTATTTTGCAATAGTTATTAAATTTATTTTTATTTAAAAAGCCAGTCATTAAATGCAAAATATGGTTAGCAGGAGGTATGGATTTCAATATTAGCCTTCACACTGGAGGGGTAATGAGGGGGAAAATATGGAAGGCAGGGAATGTGAGGAGGGATCACTCAAAAAATAAAAAGGGCAAACTCTAAATTGTTGGAATGCTGCTGAGCACTTTCCAGCAAGTGAGGTCGTGCTGTAGTCACTGCTGAAATGTGGAGAATGCAATGCCAAACCTGTACACAGCAAGCTGTCACAAACTGAAATATAATCATGATCAGATATCTGCTTTAGTGATATTCATTGACGAATGAATATAGTCCAGGACTTGAGGGAGCGCTCTCCCATTCTCCTTCAAAATAGTGTCATAGAGAATCCTTATATCGACCTGCAACTCACTCCAAAGACAATGCAATGCTCCCTCAGTACTGCATCCCAGTATTAGTGGGACTTGTGCTCAGGTTTCTAGAGCAGGAACTGAACCCACAACCTATAAACTCAGAAGCAGAAGCATGCTGTCTACACCTCTGTCTTCACTCACCCTGTGGCCCGGTCACTCCTCAGCCCATGTTCACTGACTTACATTGGCTCCTGGCCTGGCAACAATCCTGGAAACAATCCTGGTGTGACATCTGTGTGGATTGGGAAAAACGTAAAATACCTGCCTGTAGGGTGGCAACTCCTCCAAACATCCACAAACCCTAACTCCACACACAGATCCACTCATTGTTTAGTTTGGACAGAGGGTATCGTGGGATCTTTGGGCAACCTATCTACTGTGGGATCCATAAGGCAATTAAAATCTGCCCCTAGAAAGATAGGCCGAGACTCGACACTGATCAATTTAGAGAACGCATCTACCAGAAACTTGAGAGGATGGACCGAAGGGCAGTAAACATTTAAAACACCATATTCGTCCTTGTTTATCAGGGCTTTGAGGATTACAAACCTCTCATGTGTGTCTTTAACACACGCTAGTAACTTAAATGGGAGATTCCTCCGAACCAATTTAGTCACTCCCCTACTTCTGGTATTAAAAGATGAAAAGTAAACCCGATCAAAGCCATTCTGCTGTAGTTTCAAATACTCCCTGTCATCTAAATGTGTCTCCTGTAACAAAGCAATATCCACCTTTTCCTTTCTAAGACTCGAAAGTACCTTTTTCCTCTTAATTGGTGAGTCACTCCCCTTGATGTTCCAGGTACACCATTTATAAAGTCAATAGCCATAACCTTCTGCAGTAACATTTAGATTCCAGAGAAGAGGAACTCGAAATATGAATTGCTGAGCCTTAGTGTCGCAAGATCCATCGAACATAAACTAAAATCACTACAGTTAACAAACCTACAAAGCTATCAAAGACTGTATACAACAAAAACCAGAAAACAAACCAACATATAAAGCGCCAATGGTGCTGTACAGGAAAACTCACCTCCTGCCCAAAGGGGGCATCTACACATCCCAAAACCCAACTCCCCATCCCGCTGCCAATACTGCAATCCGGGTATTTAAATACCTGAGCTAGGTATAAATTGCCCATAAGTAGGCATCTAGCCATCCCAACCATTTTCCCTCCTCCTAGCTGGAGCCACACCGTGGGGTGACACGGTGGCTCAGTGGATAGCACTGCTGCCTCACAGCACCTGAGACCTGGGTTCGATTCCTACCTGTCTGTGTGAAGTTTGCATATTCTCCCCATGTCTGCGTGGGTTTGCTCCAGTTTCCTCCCACAATCCAAAGATGTGCAGGTCAGGTGGATTGGCCATGCTAAATTGCCCACAGTGTTAGGTGCGTTAGCCAGGGGGTAAATATAGGGTAGGGGAATGGGTTTGGGTAGGTTACTCTTTGGAGGGGCAGTGCAGACTTGTTGGGCCATAGGGCCTGTTTCCACACTGTAGAGAATCTAATCTAATCTCAAAATACACCATGGAATAACAATGTGCAGAAAGTAATTTTGGACAAAAAGTAAACAACCCACCAATCATTTGGTATAACATAACTTAAAAATTGCAAGTAAACATCCCAGCCATCCCTGAGCATACTTTAGACCAGATTATTCCCAATAAAAAATAGGAAAACAAAGCCCTGACTGGACTTCCTGTTCCTTTTTAAAGACATGTAGAGACATACCAAAACACCACGATTATTTGTACATACTACATTATTCAGATTAAGTTAATTTGTCCACAAAGTTTCTTGCCTTCTCCGACGTGTCAAAGAGATGCACAGATCCATCTAAGTTTATCTGAAGCACTGCCGGATACCTCAGAGAGTACTGGATCCTGAGCTCCCTCAGTCTTCTCTTGATGCCATCATAGCATTTTCTTTTCCTGATCACCGCCGCTGAGAAGTCCTGGAAGAACATGATCTTAGAGTCCTCGTAAACTAAGGTTTTCAGATCCTTCCTCTGGATTCTGGAAGCTCCCACCATTCTCTCCTTACCTCTGTAGAGATAAAACCACATCAAGATAGGACAAGAATGTTGGTCCAGACCTGATCTCCACAACATGACCCAGTGAGCCCTCTCAATCTTCAAGCTTCCCATTCAAACCTCCAGGTTAAGGAATTTCGGCAACCAGTCCTCAATAAATTCCACTGGTCTCTCACCTTCCTTACCCTCTGGCAGACCAACGATCCGAATATTTTTTCTCCTGACCCTGTTCTCGAGGTTATCAACCTGGTCAAGCAAATTATGGACCTGCATCTCCAGGACCTGGGCGCTATCCTTGGAGGAATCGTTTTCAGCTTCTACCACTGCGACTCTGCGTTCTACCTCAACCGTCCTTTTCTCCAGGTCTCTCAGCTGCTGTTCATGCCTCTGCAGCATAATAGAGATCGGGGCCAGCTTCTCCTCTATCTGCTTCTCCAGCATCTCGCAACATTTTGCGAGCTCCTTTACCAGGAGCCGGTAAGAAATGGAGTCCAAGGATCCTGCTGGGTGGGCCGCGGGCCTGACCTCGGATGTGCCTCCTCTCTTCTTCAACATCCCTGGACAGCGAAAACTGAGGTAAGTTGTTCTCTAACAGTCTCATGGGACTCCATGACCTTTCCAGAGTCTCGGGATATTGTGGTGGTCCGGGGAGGGTGGGTTAGGACTTCGTTCCCGCTTGCGATGCGGTGCGGAGCTCTGAAATGTGATGTTTCTAGATCGCCGCCATTTTGGATCTCCCCCAAAGCCTATTATTTACATACATAAAAATTAAAAGTGGACGTCCAACCCATCCCCTCCATACACCAACCCCATTTGTCTTTACTAAAAGAGATAACCACCTCACACCCAGAGTAAACAAGGGAATAACAGGATTTAGTAAAAAAAAGGAATTTTACATCAAAGCAATGCCAAATATATAAAACCAACAACTAAGAGAGCAAAGGATATACCATTGTCCATAGTTTTTTTCTGACCCAGACCATCTATTTCAAAGAGTTTAGCAATTCCCTTGCTTTCTCTGTTGAGTCAAAGTTGTAAACAGACCACCCATGGTTGAAGTGCAGTACAGCTGGGTACCTCACAGACTATTGAATATTCAGGTCTCTCAACCTCTTCCTGATTTCATCAAATGATTTCCACTTCTTGATTACAGCCCCAGAGAAGTCTTGAGAAAACATAATTTTTGACCCCTTGTGTACCAGGGCCTGTGAGCCTTTTCCCAGCCTTCTGGAGGCTTCCATTATCATGTGCTCCTCCTTGTAACAGTGGAGTAACACCAGGACCGGGCGGAGATGCTGATCTGACTCAGATCTGCCAATCGCAATCCGGTGGGCCCGCTCCACACACACCCGACCCGACTTGACTCCCAACCACAGGAACTGCGGGAGCCACTGCTCCAGGAAGCTAACCAGGATCTCACCTTCATTCACGTCCCAGGAGCCTAATTATCCGTACATTCTTCTCTAGACCTTGATTCCCAAGGTCATTGACCTGGTCTAGCAGGACCTGACCCTGGATTTCCAGCGTTCGGATCCTCTCTTCCGACACCACGGTCCTATGTTTGACCGCCTCAGTGCGTCGATCAAGCATTTGAATCTCCTGCTCATGCTTTTGTAGCATGGCAGAGATCAGATCCAGTGCCGACTCGATTGTTTCTCGGAGTTTTACAAACTCTGAGACTACGTTCTGTTGCTCCAATGGACTCAAAGGCGCCGCTGCAGGGGTCAGGACCATGGCCGCGAGTGTGCCCAGCACTGTAGGGGAGTGCCCTTGCTTGCTGCGATCCTGGCACACCCTTTCCTTTATTCATCTTCATCTTCTTCCCAAAACGTTAGGATCGGTATTTAAAAGGTTCGAGGGGTTTTGTTTTACTTTATTTTCCCAATTTTTCTTATAGATGGCAATGGGGAGGTGGGGTGTGGTAAAAGCACCACTTTACTTGGGTTTTGGTGCAGAGCCCAGCACAGCAAACCTATCAGATTGCTGCCATTTTCGATCCCCCGATAACCTTATAATAACTGCAAGTAGGTTTCGGAGCACTGCTCCTTCATCAACCACCTGATGAAGGAGGGGGTCTCCGAAAGTTAGTGCTTCCAATTAAACCTGTTGGACTATAACCTGATGTTGTGTGAATTTTAACTTTGTACACTCCAGTCCAACACCAGCACCTCCAAATCATAACTGCAAGTATCCTTTGTTGTTGAAGTTCCTGGTCTTTTTTTGACTGCTCCCCACTGAGAATTCAAATTGATGGGGAACATCATTTAGAATTGTCTCAGGATATACCGTGTGAGACCAGAATCACCAGGAAGTGCTGCCACCTAGTGCAGCCATGCTGACATTGTAATAGTCACCAGACCTTTCATTGGCGTACAAACTCAAAGGACAAAGAACAGTACAACACAGGAACAGGCCCTTCGGCCCACCAAGGCTAGGCTGACAAATGACACCTTTCTAAACTGAAGACCTTTTGCCTCGATTCCCTGCCTGTCCACATACCTGTCAAGATGCCTCTTAAACGTTGCTATTGTTATCTGTTTCTACCACTTCCTCTGGCAGCATACCAGGTACATACCAAGTAAAAAACAACGCCTCTCACATCTCCTTTTCCCTTAAACCTATGTGCACTAGTAATTGACATTTTTACCCTGCGAAAAATACTCCAACTATCCATACCTCTCATAATTTTGTAAACTTGTATCAGGTGCCCCCGCCTCATCCTCTGCCATTCAAGTGAAAACAAACCAAGTTTGTCCAATCTCTCGTCTTAGCTAATGGCTTCCAAACCAGGCAACGTCCTGATAAACAGTTTCTATACCTTCTCCAAAGGTATAGAAGGTATAGAAATGTATTGAGTGGTGAAAGGTGCGATAGGATCACCATTTGATGGGCCAAATGACCTCTCACTGACCTGTAATAGGCCTTTCTCTGGGCAGCAGTTGAGGGAGTTTCTGATTTAGCAGACCTGGTGAGTGTGGGTTGGAGAAAGAGGCTGGTGGGAGGGCTGTAAAGAAATTACTTTGAAATGGTCACATAGCCCCTGTTGGGAACTGGTATTTTCCAGTTGTGTTTCTATGTGAACAAGGAGCCACTGGACCACCTGAAGTTATCAATCACTGCAATGCCATTTGATTTGGGATCCAGAGTAGCCAGCCCTGACCTTTACCTACAGTATTGACTGCCACAGGGTGGGTGTGGAGAACGGGCCTTGCGCCCTTGTCAGTATGTCTCTGTGACAGACATGCACTGACTGACTATATTCCAAAGGTTCTGCATTGACCAGAACATCAGAAGAGCTACATACATATGTCTGTGCTTTTCACTTATATCCAGACAAACCAAGCAACGCGTCCCTCCCTCTGCTCCCTCTCAGGACTGCGTAATTAAGCAAAACTGCAGACTATTCCCCATCCTCACAAACCACTTGGCCAGCTCAGTGCTGCGCAGTCACCTCTGTAGTCCTTGGCCCAAGAAGTGAGGGAATTTTAATGTAATATGAGTCCACAGCTCAGCAAGAATCCAAGAGACTCTATCCCAGTGTCTCCAGCTCTCTGAGCCCCTGGGAATGGTCAATGGCTCCGTAGCAACCTCCTGACCACAGCTGTTACCCGGGATGAGGGTAACCACAATGGTGCAACAAGGTCAAATTATATAGCAGCTTGTCAGGGTAATAGTTGACATTTTGTCTGTAGAAGGTAGGAAACTTCCTTTTTGACTGGAAAACTACCAGTAAGTATTTAGAGATACAGCATTGTTATATTACAGAGTTTAAAAGTCTGTCGGATAAGGAAAGATAAATAGCATTTCTGTATTGAAGGAGGAAGAATCTAGTACTTAAGGCATCTCAGTGGGTTTGATTCCAGCCTTGGGCTGTGTGGAGTTTGCACATTCTCCCCGTGACTGCGTGGGTTTCCTCCGGGTGCTCCGGTTTCCTCCCACAGTCCAAAAATGTGCAGGTTAGGTGAATTGGCCAGAGCTAAATTGCCCACAGTGTTTAGGGATGTGTAGGTTAGGTGCATTAGTCAGGGGTAAATATAGGGGAGAGGAATGGGTCTGGGTGGGTTACTCTTTGGAGGGTCGGTGTGAACTTGTTGGGCTGAAGGGCCTGTTTCCACACTGTAGGGAATCTAATCTATTCTATTCTGTTCATAGAGATATTGCAGAATTGTAAAGACTTTAAAATAAGGAAAATAAATAATCATTGAGATGAACTGGACATCTCATTAATTTTAAGCATGGTACAGAGATGAGTTTTACTGTTTTAACAAATTATTTATGACAGGTAAAAATGTCAAGTTCCAGCTTAGAGATGTAGCTGTATATTCCAAGTAGAACAGCTGGAGGTTAAATATTAAAAGATATGCTACAGTATAAAAAGTGTAAGATGGAAGAAAACGTTTCCAAGTCATAAATAAGGAAGTTCACTCTTGCCCATGATCACATGTCTTAACTTTATCCTTCTTGATTTTCAACTGGAAGAGTTCAACTGGCTACAATGGACAGTGAACAGGTCATAGAGTCATAGAGATGGACAGCATGGAAACAGACCCTTCGGTCCAACCCGTCCATGCCGACCAGATATTCCAACCCAATCTAGTCCCACCTGCCAGCACCCGGCCCATATCCCTCCAAACCCTTCCTATTCATATATCCATCCAAATGCCTCTTAAATGTTGCAATTGTACCAGCCTCCACCACTTCCTCTGGCAGCTCATTCCATACACGTACCACCCTCTGAGTGAACAGGTTGCCCCTGAGGTCTCTTTTATATCTTTCCCCTCTCACCCTAAACCTACGCCCTCTAGTTCTGGACTCCCCGACCCCAGGGAAAAGACTTTGTCTACTTATCCTATCCATGCCCCTCATAATTTTGTAAACCTCTGTAAGGTCACCCCTCAGCCTCCGACGCTCCAGGGAAAACAGCCCCAGCCTGTTCAGCCTCTCCCTACAGCTCAAATCCTCCAACCCTGGCAACATCCTTATAAATATTTTCTGAACCGTTTCAAGTTTCACAACATCCTTCCGATAGGAAGGAGACCAGAATTACACGCAATATTCCAACAGTGGCCTAATCAATGTCCTGTACAGCCGCAACATGACCTCCCAACCCCTGTACTCAATACTCTGACCAATAAGGAAAGCATACCAAACGCCTTCTTCACTATCGTATCTACCTGCAACTCCACTTTCAAGGTGCTATGAACCTGCACTCCAAGGTCTCTTTGTTCAGCAACACTCCCTAGGACCTTAGCATTAAGTGTATAAATCCTGCTAAGATTTGCTTTCCCAAAATGCAGCACCTCGCATTTATCTGAATTCAACTCCATCTGCCACTTCTCAGCCCATTGGCCCATCTGGTCCAGATCCTGTTGTAATCTGAGGTAACCCTCTTCGCTGTCCACGACACCTCCAATTTTGATGTCATCTGCAAACTTACTAACTGTACCTCTTATGCTCGCATACAAATCATTTATGTAAATGACAAAACGTAGAGGGCCCAGCACCGATCCTTGTGGCACTCCACTGGTCACAGGCCTCCACCACCACCCTCTGTCTTCTACCTTTGAGCCAGTTCTGTATCCAAATGGCTAGTTCTCCCTGTATTCCATGAGATCTAACCTTGCTAATCAGTCTCCCATGGGGAACCTTGTCGAACGCCTTACTTAAGTCCATATAGATCACATCTACTGCTCTGCCCTCATCAATCTTCTTTGTTACTTCTTCTCAAAACCCAATCATGTTTGTGATACATGATTTCCCACGCACAAAGCCATGTTGACTATCCCGAATCAGTCCTTGCCTTTCCAAATACATGTACATCTTGTCCCTCAGGATTCCCTCCAACAACTTGCCTACCACCAAGCTCACTGGTCTATAGTTCCCTGGCTTGTCTTTACCGGCCTTCTTAAACAGTGGCACCACGTTTGCCAACCTCCAGTCTTCCGGCACCTCACCTGTGACTATCAATGATACAAATATCTCAGCAAGAGGCCCAAGAATGACTTCTCTAGCTTCCCACAGATCAAGTGAGACCAGGTTATTACCAAGTCTGTCCAAAGAGAGTCAGTCAAAGAGACAGCTGGTCCAGGAGCAAACACTTTCTGAATAATCAGCCAAGGGCAAATTAACATTTTATTGGCTTTCCAAGACTCATAGGCGAACTTGGTAAGTATCTACTGAGATTAGCTATGGAATCATAAGACACATGTTCATCATGACTGACAAGACCCAACATCCAGCAGGCTAAAATCAGCTCAAGCAAAAATGATAGGAACAAAAGACTGTACAGGAACGTGGTACCACTCAGTGGAATGGTGTTGAAGGGTGGCTGGTTGAAACTTCCAGTGAGTTGGCTGAGAACACATGCATTGAGCAGTACCAACATTTTACAATCATAGAGTGCTTACTCATTAGTGATTGGAGACTAGTTATCCTAGCTTCCCTTTGGGAATATCTCCTGAAAGGAAACACTGGGGACATTTAGGTTTAGCCAGGTGTAGAGCCAGGTCCCAGCCCCCTGCAGTGACCAGGGACACTGAAGATCTCAGAACTCACCATGAAATCTGTGATTACACAGGACAGGAAAACAGGCCACTGTCAATCAGTCACTTGTCACTGACTCCAACCCGGCCAATTCCCACTCCATCAGTCTAATCTCGATCATCAGTAAAGTGATGGAAGGTGTCATCAACAATGCTATCAAGCAATAACCTACTCAGTGACGCCCAGTTTGGGTTCCTCCAGGACCACTCAGCTCCTGACCTCTTTACAGCCTTGGTTCAAACATGGACAACAGAGCTGAACTCCAGAGGGGAGGTCAGAGTGACAGCCCTGGGCATCAAGATCAAAACTGAAATCACTGGGAATGGGGGGAAATACTCTCTGCTGGTTGGAGTCATGCCTGGCACCTAGGAAGATGGTTGTTGGAGGTCAGTCATCTCAGCTCCAGAACGTCTCTGCAGGAGTTCCTTAGGGTAATGTCCTAGACCCAAATATCTTTAGCTGCTTCATCAATGACCTTCCCTCAATCACAAGATCAGAAGTGGGGGTGTTTGCCAATAATTGCACCATTCACAAGTCATCAGATACTGAAACAGTCCATGTCCAAATGCAGCAAGACCTGAAAAATATCCAGGATGAGCTGACAAGTGAGATGTAAGATTTGTGCCACACAAATGCCAGGCAATGATCATCCCCAGCAAGAGAGAATGTACTCACTGTCCCGTGACATTCAATGGCATTAACATCACTGATTGCCCTACCTCAACACTCTAGGGGTTACCATTGACCAGAAACTCAGCTGAGCTTGCCACATAAAGACAGTAGATCAAGAGCAAGTCAGAGGCTAAGAATCTTACAGTGAGCAACTAACCCACTGACTCTGCAAAACCTGTCCATCATCTACAAGGCTCAAGTCAAAAGTGTGTTGGAATACTCCCTACTGGCTTGGGTGAATGCAGCTCCAACAACACTCAAGAAGTGAGTTTTAAGAAGATTAGTAGCTCAGGTTAAGGTTTTGGATGTAGGTTTGCTCGCTGAGCTGAAAGGTTCATTTCCAGATGTTTCATTACCTTATTAGGTAACATCTTCAGTGGACCTCATGCAAAGCACTGCTGAAAATTCCTGCTTTCTATTTATATGTTTGGGTTCCTTTGGGTTGGTGAAGTCACTTCCTGTTCCTTTTCTCAGACCCCATCTACCACCCCCTGAGAAAAAGAGCAGCAAGTGACTTCACCACAGGAAATAACATCACCACAGGAAATGACATCACCAACCCAAAGAAACCCAAACATAGAAATAAAAAGCAGGAATTTTCAGCATTGCTTCACATGAGGTCCAATTAAGATGTTACCTAGTAAGGTAACGAAATGTCTGGAAATGAACCTTTCAGCTCAATGAGCAAACCTACATCCAAAATGTTCAACTACGGTAAAGCAATCTGCTTGACTGGCAACGCATACACAAACATCCACACAACATGAGCCATAGATGGAGACGGTAGAGCAGATGATCAATAGATTGAACCAGAGAGAGAGAGGCAGACAAGAGGAAAGGTTTGAGAGGGGCTTCCAGAGCCGAGGGCAACTCAAGGCACTGCCACCAGTGATAGGACAATTTCAACAAGGAACACTCAGAAGATCAGAATTAGAGGAGCTCAGAAACCTCAGAGCGTTGTGGGACTGGAAGAGGAAGAAACGTTGTCATTGAGGAATTTAAATCCGACGTTGAGGCATCAGGGACATTGCCTAAGCTCAGCCCCTGTTGTGTGGATATTTTCAGAACCCTAGACTTCACTCCCAGATTTACACACTTCAATGTGACACACTAAAACTTGGTTTTCCATTCTCCACAACCCAGGTCCTCTCCTGGGAATGTTGTTTCTGGAGAACTTTCCCTGCACCTTATCACACCTTTGTGTCTTACTGGGATTTCCAAAGACTGTCAGAGATCTGGATTGGGCTAGGGTATAGAAAATAGGAGTAAGAGTAGGCCATTTGGCTCTTCAAGCCAGCTGTGCCATTCAATATGATCATGGCTAATTATCCAACTCAGTCCCCTATTCCAGCTATCTCCACATATCCTTTGAACCCTTTAGCCTCACAGACATTATCTAACTTGTTGAAAAAGGTCACCTTGGCCGACTGCGTGACCACATCCCAGCTTCCCGTGACAGGGTTCGTTGTTTACGGCTAGTTCCCACGGCAGATCTCCTCCACTCTAAGTGGGTTTACTACTCGCTGGTTAGTGCTTGCCATGATTATGAGATAGGTCACCCACACAGTTCTCCCAGACCTCCCAGATCCAGCACTAGGTGGAGGGCCTGGTTGCGTTCAGTGGCTGACAGCGGTTCTATCTAGCTCAGTTCGAATTTGAGCATGGCCCTGTTGCAATAAGGGGAGAAAGTGAGGTCTGCAGATTCTGGAGATCAAAGTTGAAACTTTATTGCTGGAACAGCACTGCAGGTCAGGCAGCATCCAGGGAACAGGAGATTCGACGTTTCGGGCACAGGCCCTTCTTCAGGAATGAGCAGAGAGTGTTCAGCAGGAGAAGATAAAAGGTAGGGAGGAGGGACTTGGAGAAGGGGCGTTGGAAATGTGATAGGTGGAAAGAGGTCAAGGTGAGGGTGATAGGTCGGAGTAGGATGGAGGCGGAGAGGTCAAGAAGAAGACTGCAGGTCAGGAAGGCGGTGCCGGGCTGGAGGGATTCGGCTGAGACAAGGTGGGGGGAGGGGGGATGAAGAAACTGGTGAAGTCCAAGTTCATCCCCTGTGGTTGGAGGGTTCCCAGTCGGAAGATAAGACGCTCCTCCTCCGACCGTCGCGTTGTTGTGGTCTGGCGGTGGATGAGTCCAATGACCTGCATATCCTCGGTGGAGTGGGAGGGGGAGTTGAAATGCTGTGCTACAGGGTGGTTGGGTTGGTTCGTCCGGGTGGCCCAGAGGTTGCAATAATACAAGGCACCAGCAAGGGCTGCTGTTGTCTCAGTGAAATTCACACAGGAAGATGCACACTGTGTCTTGCCTCTAGGTTATATTACTGAGAGGCTGAACCGTCAATGCTCAGTCTCAGTGCAGCTCGTCTTTATCAAACTACACACAGGGAGAGGGAGAGAGAGAGAGAGAGAGATAAGAGCTCCTGCACTTCCAACTGACCTTTTCCCACAATATCCCACTTGACTTTAAATAACAACTAATAAACAAACTGGGTATTATCTTTTCATTAACTCCGGGATGGATCTGGAGTAGCTGGGTTTTGATAGGACACACTGATCCTCTCATGTACTCAGACCAGATCTGGTTCCTCAGACACGAAGGAGCGAAGTTGGGCTCTATGCTGGGAGAACTGACCTTGAAGAGAGAGAAACAAGAAGAGAGGGTTTTGTGGGTGGCACAGTGGCTCAGTGGTTAGCACTGTTGCCTCACAACACCAGGGACCCAAGTTCGATTCCAACCTCGGGTGAATGTCTGTGTGTGGAGTTTGCACGTTCTCCCTGTGTCTGCATGGGTTTCCTCCCACAGTCCAAAGATGTGCAGGTCAGGTGAATTGGCCATGCTAAATTGCCCACAGTGTTAGATGCATTAGTCAGGGGTAAATACAGCGTAGGGGAATGGGTCTGAGTGGGTTACTCTTTGGAGGGTCGGAATGGATTTGTTGGGCCACTAATCTAAAAAGTCAGTGTCGAGGTAGGAAAGCAGGGGCAACTGGAGGGTAAAAGCTGGGCTGGAGTCTGAGTGAAAGGTTGGACATGAGGTGACATAATTACCAGGTTGTTTCAGAGGGTAAAATCCAGGCAGGGTAAAAATAGCACATTTCCTCCCCGACAGAATATTATTGAATCACAGGGATATGTAAAATCTTAACAGTTTCACACCACGTTTACCAACACCAACGTTTTCTTTCAGATTTATTGACTTGACCAGATTTCAGTTCCCTAACTGTTCAGGGTCAGGGTTTGAGCTCACATCTCCAGGTCATTGTTTCAGTAAATATCCCCAAGTGAAAAGCTTGCTCAAGGAGGTGGGTTTTATGGGAAAGGAGTAACAAAAGGTTTAGAGAGAGAATTCCAGGAAGAAAGAAAGGTTGTACGGAGGTAATTCCAGACAGTCTGCACATAACTCAAGCAACAAGCACAGAGAGTGCTGGAGAAACTCAGCAGGTCTGGCAGCCTCTGTGGAGAGAAAAACAGAGTTAATGTTTCGGGTCCAGTGACACTTCAGCACCATTAGAAACCAGGAAAACGTGGTATTTATGCTGTCGACAGGGGGTTGGGGGGGGGGGGTGGTGGGAAGTATGCAGATAGGTCGGGAGTGAGTCAAGAGAGAGAGAGAGAGAAAGAGAAGGTGGGCAGACAAAGTGATTGTTGATAGTAAACCAGGGATTAAGAGAAGTTAGATAGGCGATAATGGGGGCTGTGAGTAGTTGAAACCTGGGGTTGTAGGGAAAGTATTGGACAAGGAAGGATATGTTCAGGTTCTTTGACTGTTAAACTCAATGTTGAGTTCTGAAAGCTGGAAGGTGAATGATGGGATATTGTTATTCCAGCTTGCGTTGAGCCTCACCGGGGTATCGCAGGAGGCCTGGGACAGAAATGTTGGCCAGAGAACCTGGAGCTGTGCTGAAGTAGCAGGTAACTGGAAGCTCGGGGTAATTTTTGCAGTTGCCTGCTCCTTCAGCACAGCTCCAGGTTCTCTGGCCAACATTTCTGTCCCAGGCCTCCTGCGATACCCCGGTGAGGCTCAACGCAAGCTGGAATAACAATATCCCATCATTCACCTTCCAGCTTTCAGAACTCAACATTGAGTTTAACAGTCATAGAACCTGAAGTTAAAAATCACACAACACCAGGTAACAGTCCAACAGCTTTATTTGGAAGCACTTGCTTTCGCAGCACTGCTCCTTCATCAGGTGGTTATGGACCATAAGATCTTAAGACACAGAATTTACAACAAAAGTTTACAGTGTGATGTAACTGGAATTATATATTGAAAAGGACCTGGATTGGTTGTTCAGACCATTGTCTGAGGTCTTCCTGCTGAAGGTAAATGAGGGTCTCGGACCCTCCTAATGCCTCAAATATATCCAAACATAGTAAGAAAAGCCTTTGGTTGGTTTGTTGGATAGAGTCAAACTCCAATGTTTCTTTGATTCTATTGTACAGAACTGAACTGCTTTTGTGACTATGTAAAGATACTTTTATGGATAAAGTATATTTTTGAAATTAAAAAAAGTCACCATTCAGCAACCCTCAGGCTTACCTTAGCAACCATTCCATGGAGAGTTGAATGTCGGCTGAACGCGGTTCCTGGGCAAGGGGTCCTGGGGGTCGGGGGTCTGGAAGTCAGAGCAGAGGCGGTGGGGGGGGCGGGGGAGATTCCAGCAGAGCCCCTTCCCTGTGTGTTAGTTCCCTTGACTGGGGAAAGGGTTCCTGACAATGAGGAAGTATCATTCCCCCCCCCCCCCCCGAGACCCTCTCCCCCACATAGGCCACAGGTAAACACAAAAATAAATCCACCGACGTTGGAGATCTGAAATAAAAACAAAGTGTAGGAGAAGCTCAGCAGGCCTGGCACTACTTCGGAGAGAGAGAAAAACAGTGTTAACATGACTCTCCTTCAGAACCCAAAGGCACATGCAAATGGGTTTTTGTTGCATGGCAATTGAAGGACTTCAATTGACCGCTGGGCAGGCAGGGGTGTTTCTCGAGGAGCTGAATTGGGGCTGGAGGGAGTTGTCTGGTGGGGGGGGGGGGGGGGGGGGAAGAGTGTGAGGTGGGAAAGCAGCAATCAATCAACCTCCCTCTGTTCTTCCCTCCTCGCTTTAGAACCTGCCACTGGGGGAGGGGTTAGAGTGGGAGAGCCTCAGGGTTCATCTGTTAGCAAAACAAGCTGTCAACTGGCTGTGCGTATGTTTGTTGCTGTTTGGAGCCCAGTGTTTCCAAAACATCAGCTTTCTTCAATTCTGCTTCGCGCCAATCAGAAAATGTCAATCTTTAAGGAGCAATCTATATTGTGACGCTGCTGTTGACTGCATTCAGTCTGCCTGCTCCGGGCAGACACACTACAGTTTCTGTAGGCAGCTGCTTGTGGCTAATGGCCCATAATATGCCCCCTCATTGGCAGAACAGTGAGTTTAACTAAAACTCCTTAACTACAACACAAGGCGACCCCTGTATCCGCGGATCCCATTACCACCGTTTCACTTACTTGTCGTTTACCGCGTCCCAAACATATAAAAGGGAACACTCCAGAACCAGGGACCAGGAGGCTGCTGGGAAGGTACGTATCCCATTTAAATGAATGGGTTTGCACCTGTCCGTGGTTTCGGACTTCCGCAGGAGGTCGTGGAAGGTATACCCATGGGTATGGAGAAGCTACTGTATCTAACAGCAAGAGGCCATGAGACACAGCAAACATGTCCTCCCCTCCCCCACCCCCAAATGTGATAAGCAACACACTTTAGTTGGACTGCATTCAGGCTAAAATTAATAGTTAGATTTATTTACAACAAAAGAAAAGCTCAGAAGCAACATGTCACAGAATATTACCGATTAAACAATTGTTTGGAAGAGCATACCAATAGAATCAGTCAGAATAGAATTGTTACCTGTTCATGATGTATGTCTTGCACAGATTGTGGCAAGACCTTTGGATAAAATGGTCATCATTCTTCACAAAGTCATCATGGCACCTATCTGATGTGGAACGGTCTGGGCTCACACTGAACTGTACTCATAGAACATAGAAAAATACAGCACAGAACAGGTCCTTTGGCCCACGGTGTTGTGCCGAGGTTTAATACTAATGTGAAATATAGTAACTTAACCTACGCACCCCTCAACTCACTGCTGTCGACATGCATATCCAGCAGTCGCTTAAATGTCCCCAATGACTCTGTTTCCACCACCACAACTGGCAATGCATTTCATGCATTCACAACTCTCTGCGTAAAGAGAGTTCATTTGGGTATTCCCAAATGAAAGGCTTCAGAATAAGAGGGTGCCGGTTGCTCAAGACCAAAGGCACATTTTTTTCCTAAAAATATACCTTATTTATAAGACTCATAAGAGTACAGGAGTTGGGAGGTCATTTTGCTGCTGTACAGAACATTGGTGCACCCACTTTTGGAATATTGCGTGCAATTCTGATCTCCTTCCTATCGGAAGGATGTTGTGAAACTTGAAAGGGTTCAGAAAAGATTTACAAGGACATTGCCACGGTTGGAGGATTTGAGCTATTGGGAGAGGTTGAATAGGCTGGGGCTGTTTTCCTTGGAGCATCGGAGGCTGAGGGGTGACCTTATGGGGTGGATAAAATCATGATTTGAAGGTGCCGGTGTTGGACTGGGGTGTATAAAGTTAAAAATCACACAACACCAGGTTATAGTCCAACAGGTTTAATTGGAAGCACACTAGCTTTCGGACCGATGCTCCTTCAGGTGACAACCACCTGATGAAGGAGCAGTGGTCCGAAAGCTAGTGCTTCCAATTAAACCTGGAAAAAGTGAGAACTGCAGATGCTGGAGATCAGCATCAAGATTAGAGTGGTGCTAGAAAAGCACAGCAGGTCAGGCAACATCCGAGGAGCAGGAAAATCGACGTTTCGGGCAAAAACCTTTCATCATGCCCGAAAAGTCGATTTTCCCGGTTTCTTCCAATTAAACCTGTTGGACTATAGCCTGGTGTTGTGTGATTTTTAACTTCATAAAATCACGAGGGGCATGGATATGGTGAATAGACAAGGTCTTTTCCCTGGGGTTGGGGAGTCCATAACTAGAGGGCATAAGTTTTGGGTGAGAGGGTAAAGATATAAAAGAGACCTAAGGGACAACTGCTCCACACAGAGGGTAGTACATGTATGGAATGAGCTGCCAGAGGAAGTGGTGGAGGCTGGTACAATTGCAACATTTAAGAGGCATTTGGATGGGTATATGATTAGGAAGGGTTTGGAGGGATATGGGCCGGGTGCTGGCAGGCGGGACTAGATTGGGTTGGGATATCTGGTCAGCATGGACGGGTTGGACCGAAGGATCTGTTTCTGTGCTGTACATCTCTATGATTCTGTCTATAAACAGGAACATTACAGCAATAAGACTATCATTGGACTTGCAAGAAAATTCCAAGATAACGGGTTCTACTTGATTCAAATGTAACAGTCTTAGTAATTACAGAACACATTCTGCATACAGGTATACAGCTATAGCTGGGGGCAAATCATTTCATGTCGGAAAGTTCAATAGAATGAAGCTTTTCTCTGGACAGCATGTTCCACGCTGAGGTGGTTGAATTCAGTTTTGATACGCTGATACTCACAATGAACATTCCTTGTTAGGCTTGCGGCCTGAGAGATTCTGCACTGTTTCCAGTTTCTCTCGGTGTACTGCGGCTGAAAGGCCTCAGGCACTGCCCTGCCCCCATTGCAACGGCTGCCACAGGCTTTAGCCTGTCCCTCAGCATGTAGCCCTTGAGCTTGGAATGTGCCGGTCTGTCCATTTGGTCAAGGATAACCCTTTGCACTGGAAGATCAACAGCTTTCAATCACACCAGAGCATCTTACATTGGATTGGCCATCCTCCAATCACAGCCAATGTTTGTCTCGGACTGTGTCCTGGGGAACAGCCCGTGGAGCACAAGAGTCCAGTGTCACAGAGTCACTAAGGATGAACCTCAACAAAGATCACTGCAGCCCTCTCTGGACCTTCTTTGCAAAGGCACATTCCACCAGGTTTTATTCCCTGGCACTGCCATCTCAAGGGCAATGTGTAGAGGTGGGGAGACTCTGGCCATGTAGGAATGCTGATAGGAAGGACCTTTCTCACCACCTGCCATGTTAGGTCCTACTTGGGGAACTATCTGACACCATTGAACTTTTCCTTTACCCACAGGCTCTCAAGGATGTCACGTGCTGACCATTGCCCAATGCATTGTGGTCCAATGTGCTTTTTCACATAAAAGCCCTCCTTGAGGGATAGCTGGTACAGAATGGTCCAACAAACAGGACAATGTACCATAGCCATTGGATAAAGGCAAATTACTACGGATTCTGGAATCTGAAACCAAAAGAGAAAATGCTGGAAAATCTCAGCAGGTCTGGCAGCATCTGTAAGGAGAGAAAAGAGCTGACGTTTCGAGTCTAACTGACCCTTTGTCAAAACTAAAAACGGGAGAAATAGGGAGGTATTTATACGAGGCTGAGAGAAGGTGAGTTGTGGCTCCAGAAGCAAAGGTAGCAATGAAGAGGTGATAATGACAGTGCATAGAGAGATTATAGGGAGATTAGGGGCTGGGAATGAGTCATTCTCACCTTCTCTCAACCTCGTATAAATACCTCCCTATTTCTCCCCTTTTTTTTAGCTTTGACAGAGGGTCAGTTAGACTCGAAACGTCAGCTCTTTTCTCTCCTTCCAGATGCTGCCAGACCTGCTGAGATTTTCCAGCATTTTCTCTTTTGGTACCATAGCCATCCTTCGTAACACCAGAGTGGTACTGGGTCACAAAGCTCCAGTCAGCAACACCCAAAGGTGGCCATCAGTTCTCACACAGAAAGCCACCAGTAGCATACTAGAACTTCAAGAGAGTCATGGCCATCACCAAGGTGAACGTGCAGAGGAAAGGTCTGAAGGTGAATAAATTACACAGACCGATGGATCGCACCTCACAGTTCTGAAGAAGATAGCCGAGGAGATTGTAGAGTCATTGGTGGTGATCTTTCAGGAATCATTGGAGGTGGGAGGACCCCAAAGGACTGAAATATGGCTAATGTAACATCCACGTTTCAGAAGGGAGGGAGGCAGGCGAGAGGAAACTACAGGCTGGTTAGCCTGGCTTCAGTTATTGGCATTGTCCATTTTAGAGTCCATTATTAATGATGGGATTATAGAGTCATGGAAGTGCATGGTAAAATAGGGCTGAGTCAGTGCAGCTTCATGAAAGGGAGGTCATGCCTGACACGTGTGCTAGATTTCTTTGAGCAGGTAGTGAGCAAGTTAGACAAAGGAGAATCAGTGGATGCGATCTATTTGGATTCATTTGGCCATTGACACGATGCTGCACAGGAAGTTACTAAATAAGATAAGAACCCATGGTGTTAGGGGCAAGGGACTGGCATGAATAAAGGATTGGCCGACTGGCGGAAGACAGGGAGTGGGGATAAAAGGGGTCTTTTTCAAGTTGGCAGCTGGTGACTAATGGAGTTCCACAGGGGACTGCATTGGGACCACAACTATTCACATTATACATTAATGGTCTGGACAGAGGACCTGAGGGCATTGGTGTTGAGTTTGCAGTTGACACAAAGATAGGCAGAGGGACATGTAGTGTTGAGAAAGCGGGGACGCTGTATAAGGGCTTAGACAGGCTAGGAGAGTGGGTGAAGAAGTGGCAGATAGAGTACAGTGTGGCAAAGTATGAGGTTATACACTTTAGTGGGAAGAATAGATGCATAGACTATTTTCTAGATGGGGAAAGTCTTTGGAAATCTGAAGCACAAATAGACTTGTGAGTCCAAGTTCAAGATTCTCTTAAGGTTAACGTGCAGGTTCAGTTGGCAGTTAGGAAGGTAAATGCAATATGAGTATTCACTTCAAGAGGGTTAGAAAACAGGAGCAGAGATGTACTGCTGACGCTGTATGAGGCTCTGGTCAGACCACATTTGGAATATCGTGAGCAGTTTTGGGCCTCAAATCTAAGGAAGGATGTGCTGCTGTTGGAGGGGGTCCAGAGGAAGTTTACAAGAATGATCCTGGGGATGAATGGCTGAGGGCTATGGGTCTGTACAAAATAGAGTTTACAAGGATTGGGAGTTGGGGGTTGGGGCGGGGAGGGAATCTGTTTGAAACTTATAGGATATTGAGAGACCTGGATAGAGTGCACATGGAAAAGTTGTTTCTACCAGTAGGAGAGACGAGGACACAAGGGCAGAGCCTCAGAGTGAGGGGATGACCCTTGAGAACAGAGATGAGGAGAAATTTCTTCAGCTAGAGGATGGTGAATCTATGGAATTCATTTCCATGGAGGGTTGTGGAGGCCAAGTCATTGAGTGTATTTAAGACAGAGATAGATAGATTCTTGATTATTAAGGGGATCAAAGGTACAGAGAGAAGGCAGGGGAATGGGGTTGAGAAACATACCAGCCATGATTGAATGGCAAAGCAGACCCGATGGGCAGAATGGCCTCACTCTGCTTCGGTATCTTATGGTGTTATGGTGTTAGGATGAGGTTGCTGATGGGTACACTTTCAGCCCCTGTATCTAGAGGTATGTGTTCCTGTGAACACAGCCAATTTTCAACATCCAGATGGATTCGCCAATGGCTCAAGGGCTCACCATAGCTCTGGAGGCAGCCATAGACCACAGCTGGGCCAAGGACAGCATCAAGAGGAACATCTGTGCCTGAAGACCAGGCTGTTCTTGGACTGGATACCATTCCCACATGCTCCCATGTTGTTGGGGACATGGATACTCACTCCTTCAGTATTATAAGGCATACTCCTGGTCCTCCGAACGATATCCCAGGCACCTTCAGGAAATCTGACTTGGCAGCAAAAAGGATCAAAAGATCTAAAAGGGTCAACAAAAGTGGGCCAACCCACTTACCAAAAAAAAAACACAGTCCTGCTCTAATCTGAATTAACCATGGCTCCCAAGGTCAGGTCACACATGCTAACTGATCTGTGAACAACTGGCAGTGGATCCAAACAGCTGCTGTCCATCGCAGGAAAAATAACACAGCCAAGTTGGTGATTGAGACACACTAACCCAGCTCACCTTGTATACCTCAAAGGGAACCTCCAGTCTGCCCATTTCCAAGTATTACTGGTTTGCTTTTAACAGGATTGTTTTTAAAGCCACATGCCTTCACTTTTCGTGATAGTCCTCCATTTTATGCCCACTTCCCTACTGAGGTAGACAAGCAGGAGACTGGAGGATCACAGCAAGCCAGGCAGCATCAGGAGATGGAGAAGTCAACTTCTCGACTGAGGCCTTTGGGAAAAGGTTCTGTGAAAAACACAAACTGGACAAGACAGAGGCGGATCTGATTACAAAATTTTCATTCAAAAAACTTTCAAGTGATTCTCAGCCTCATTTTGGAGAAGATACAGCTGAGGATAAATTTATTCAGCAACTCATCCAAGGCTGCACTTACTTAACAAAGTTTTCACCAAGTGGGATGTGATTTGCACCCGGGGAAGGTTACTACACTGTCTGTAGTTTGCAGATCAAACACTCTGACCTGGTTCAGTAGGAGGATGCAGACTACAGTTCTGATTTTACATCAGGTCTTGACTTTAAAATTTTAAGACGTATTTCAGAGTTAGGGATTTCCAGGTTTTTTTTTGCTCGGTGCAGAATAAATCCCCCCTCACTTGAAAATATACCAACCACGGAAGGGGTGTTTCCGTTTATATAACCAGCACGTCATGAATTTTCCACTCAGAATGAGAGCAATTGTACCCACCGTAACCTCTAGGTTTCTGAGGGGGTTTGACATGATAAATGCTGAGAGAGTCTAGGTCAGGGGTGGGGGTCATAGTCTCAGAACAAGACCATAACAACACCATACGAAATATGAACAGGAACAGGCCACTTGGCCCCTTGAGTCTGTTTAATACCATTCTACCATTCAATAAGATCCTGGCTGATCTGACATTCCTCAAGTCCAGCCCTTTCCTTTAATTCCCTTACTGATCAAGACTTTACCTCAATCCTACCTGAACGCAAGGCCTCTGCCCCCACAGCTCTCTGGAAGGGGTCAGCCATTGAGGACTGAGATGAACAAATCTATAATCCTCAAGTGGCTGTACATTTTTGAAACACTCGAAATCAGAGGACTGTCAATGTTCAGTCAGTGAGGGTATGGATAGATTCTTGTACAGGGAGGATACATTCGAAAGAAAATTAAGTGGGTCATGGGTTTGAGTCCAATTCTGGAAAACTCTAGCCTTCCAGGACCACGCTGTTGGAGGGGGTCATCGCCTGAATGGAAGGGTAAACCAAGAGCCCTCCTAGGTGGACATACCAAACGGTGAAGAGGATCAGAGTGCTCCCCTGCTGTTGTGCTGGCCAATGGTTAACAGCAGTCAGAAGTTCAAACAAGTTATCTGGTTCCTTTTCGCATTTTGCCTTTTACGTACAGCTCGCTGTGTGTACAAATGGCTGTGCACCCTGCAGTACCACAGCAATGAAGTTCGAACACTACGTTGTCTGTAAGTGCTCGGAGAGACCCTGAGGTTCTGAAATGTTTGGTAGAGATCAGAATTTCTTTCTGATATTTGCAGAAATCCTGGACTGATGCAGACTCAGCTGCTGGACCATTAGGAGATGATCATAAGACCATACAATATAGGAGCAGAATTAGGCCATTTCGCCCATCAGGTCTGTCCTGCCATTCAATTATGGCTGATCTGCTCCTCAACCCCATTCTCTTGCCTTCTCTCTGTAATCTTTGATTCCCATACTAATCAAGAACCTACCTATTTCTGTCTTAAATACACTCAATAAAGTGGTCTCCACAGTCTTCTCCAGCAATGAGTTCTATCGATTAACTACCCTCTGGCCAAAGAAATTCCACCTCATCTCAGTTCTAAAGCATTGGCCCTTCACTCTGAGACTGTGGCCTTGGGTCCTAGTGCCTCATACTTATGGAAACATCTTCTCCATGTCCATTTTATCAAGGCTCTCAATAGTCTATACATTTCAATCAGATCCCTCCCAAATCCTTCTGAACTCCATCAAGTACAGACCTAGAGTCTTCAACCACTCTTCATAATAACATGTCTTTCATCCCCAGGATCATTCTTGTAAATCTTCTATGGAGCCCCTCCAAGGTCAGCACATCCTTCCTTAGAAAAGAAGCCTAAAGCTGGTCATGATATGCTAAATGCGGTCTGACCAGAGCCTTATACAGCCTGAGCAGTACATCTTCTTTCTTGTATTCCAAAAATCTTGAAATGAATGCTAACCTTGCATTTGCCTTCCTAACTACCAACTGTTGTTAACCCTCAGAGGATTGGCTGACTGGCAGAAAGCAGACATTGGGGATAAAGAAGTCTTTTCAGGATGGCAGTAGATGACTAGTGGAGTTCCGCTAGGGTCCTCAGAGGGTGGTGCATGCATGGAATGAGCTGCCAGAGGAGATGGTGGAGACTGGTACAATTACAGCATTTAAAAGGCATCTGGATAGGTACATGGTTAGAAAGGGTTTAAAGGGATATGGGCCAAATGCTGACAAATGGAATTAGATCAGTTTAGGATACCTGGTAGTTATGGACAATTTAGACTGAAGGATCTGTTTCTGGACTGTACAACTCTACGACTCTATGCCTTGGATGACTATTTTTCTGGTGTTTACACCTTCTCTCTGTTTCTGCATATGTTTCCTCCGGGTGCTCTGGTTTCCTCCCACAGTCCAAAGTTAGGTGGATTGGCCATGGGAAATGCAGGGTTACAGGGATACATTGGGGAGGTGGGTCTCTCTTTGGAGGGTCAGTGTGGACGCTACAGCCAAGTGGCCTGCTTCCACACTGTAGGGATTCTATGATTCTGTGATTCTATTCACAGTCCTGCGAGAGGAGTAATTTCTCCTCATCTCTGTTTTAAATATGCTTATCCTAAAGCCATGGACTCTCATTCTGGATTACCCCACGTGAGGAAACATCCCCTCCAAGTCTACTTTGTCGATCGCCTTTGGTATCTTATATTCCTCGATTACAGGCTAGAAAGGAGCTCAGAAATGGACTGAGGAGAGCCAGGCGGGGGCATGATAAGACTTGGCAGGAAGGATTAGGGAGAACCCAAAGGCATTTTACTCATACATGAGGAATAAGAGAATGATGAGGGAGAAGGTAGGGCCGATCAGGGATAGCGGAGGGAACTTGTGCATGGAGTCTGAGCAGATAGGGGAAGCCCTCAATGAGTTTCTTGCTTCAGTTTTCACAAAGAAAAGGGACCTTCTTTTGAATGAGAACTTTGAGGAACTGGGAAACAGGCTTGAACAGATCAAGATTGATCTGCTGGAAATTTTGCCAAACATTAAGATTGATAAGTCCCCAGGGCCAGATCAGATTTATCCCAGGCTGCTCCGGGAAGTGAGAAAGGAGGTTGCTAAGCCACTGACAAAGATCTTTGCCTCCTCACTCTCCACGGGAGTCATACCGGAAGATTGGAGAGAGGCGAATGTTCTTCCTCTTTTCAAGAAGGGTAATAGGGAAATCCCTGGCAATTACAGACCAGTCAGTCTTACGTCTGTGGTCAGCAAGGTTTTGGAAAGAATTCTGAGGGATAGGATTTATGCCTATTTGGAAAAGCATAGTGTGATTAAAGGCAGTCAGCATGGTTTTGTGAGGGGCAGGTTATGCCTCACAATTCTTATTGTGTTCTTCGAGGAGGTGACGAGACAGGTCGATGAAGGTTGAGCAGTGGATGTGGTGTATATGGACTTCAGCAAGGCATTTGATAAGGTTCCCCATGGTGGGCTCATTCATAAAGTCAGGAGGTATGGGATACAGGGAGATTTGGCTATCTGGATTCAGAATTGGTTGGCTGACAGAAGGCAGAGAGTGTTTGTCGATGGAAAGTATTCTGCCTAGAGGTCAGTGTTGAGTGGGGTCCTGCAGGGCTCTGTACTTGGGCCTCTGCTCTTTGTAGTTTTTATAAATGACTGGATGAGGATGTTGAGGGGTGGGTTAGTAAATTTGCAGATGACACAAAGGTTGGAGGTGCATCGATAGTATCGAGGGTTATTGCAGGCTGCAGCGTGACATAGATAGGATGCAGAGCTGGGCTGAGAAATGGCAGATCGAGTTCATACTGGATAAATATGAAGTGATGCATTTTGGGAGGTCAAACTTGAATGCTGAATATAGGATTAAAGACAGGATTCTTGGCAGTGTGGAGGAACAGAGGGATCTGGGTGTGCAAGTACATAAATCCCTCAAAGTTACCACCCAAGTGCTCGGGTTGTTAAGAAAGCATATGGTGTTTTGGCTTTCATTAACAGGGGGATCGAGTTTAAGAGCCGCGAGGTTTTGCTGCAGCTCTACAAGTCCCTGATGAGACCACACTTGGAATATTGTGTCCCGTTCTGGTCACCCTACTGTAAGAAAGATACAGAGGCTTTGGAGAGGGTGCAAAGAAGGTTTACCAGGATGCTGCCTGGACTGGAGGGCTTGCCTTATGAAGAGAGGTTGAATAAGCTTGGACTTTTTTCTCTGGAGAGAAGGAGGAAGAAAGGAGACCTGATCGAGGTGTACAAAATAATGAGAGGAATAGATAGAGTCAATAGCCAGAGATCTTTCCCCAGGGCAGGATTGACAGGTACAAGCAGTCATAGTTTTAAGATCTTAGAAAGAAGGTATAGAGGAGATGTCAGAGGTAGGTTCTTTACTCAGAGAGTCGTGAATGCATGGAATGCGTTGCCAGCGGTGGTGGTGGAAGCAAAGTCATTAAGGACGTTTAAGTGACTGCTGGACATGCACATGGACAGCAGTGAGTTGAGGGGTGCATAGGTTAGGTTGTTTTATTTTAGATTAGAAATAATCCTTGGCACAACATTATGGGCCGTGGGGCCTGTTCTGTGATGTACCTTTCTATGTTCTATCTCCTCTTGTTCTTCTAAACTCTAGCGAGTGTGGGACCAAAGTGCTCAACCTCTGCTGATCCATGCTGACAGAATGGGACATGATGGGAGGAAGTGTTTCCACAAACAGAGATTAGTTCGGAGGTCAATATCAGGATCAGCAGAACCAGGAAAAATCAAAGCTAAGAATACTGACATCCCAGATGAAAACTCAGACATAGAAAGAAGTCAAGTGTCCAGTCAAACGATGCCAGTAATGAGAGCTTTGAAAGCTAGCGAGTGCAATGTATTGTGTTACCAGATTAAAAAACCAGAGTTTCTCCAAATAAAAAGAAAGACTTGCATAACCTCTGATCAATAATATCAGGTCCTTGAGATGTTACTGTACAGGAGGCCATTCAGCCCATTTGCTCCACATTGGATAATGATCACTGGATTATGTGTTTGTGATAAATATCGGTCACGTTGGCAGGGAGCGCTCCCCTGCTCTTCACCAAGAAGGTGCTGGAAGACATTCTTGTCTTCATCTGAGATGACAGAGAATTTAACATCTCACGTGGACGAAGGCACACACAACAGTGCAGCCCTCCCTCCACACTGCACTGGAGGGTCAGGCCAGATCTCCTGCTTTAATGTCCCCAAGGGGGGCTTGAACCCCTGATGCTATGACTCAGAGAGATGAGGATGCAAAGGCTTAGGTCAGAGGTCACAGCTGTTGTTTTGAGATAAATGCTTGTGACATCAATTCACAATTATCTTAAAGATATTTGCATAACATTTCTCTGTCTGTTATTTACACAAGGTGTTACCTGCCTAATCTTCCTTCAGTATGCAGTAGAATGCAGCTGATGTGAAGTAATCTGTTGCTTGATAGCCTTTTCAAATAAGCAGAGGGTTAACCAATGTAAAGACTGATAGTCTATTCTCTCTGGAATTGAGAAAGAGTGGTGATCTTATTGAAGTATGTTAGGTCCTGAGTAAGGGGAGGTACTGTTTTCTCCTGCTGGATGGTATAGCCGGTGATATAGAGCTGGACCTTATGACTTTTGGCTAAGCCCTACTTATATTGAGTTTTTTTGGTGAGATTTTCACCAAGTGGCTAACAAGTTTTCTCTCTGTATCTTCCCAAACCCCCACATTAACTACCAACCCTGCCCCTATGGCATCTGTCATACCTGCTGCTGGTCCCATCTTCCCACATGCCATTCCCAGGGCAACTCATCAACCACTGGATACTGCCTGAAGGCTGGGATCCCTGGCACTTATGTCATGTTTGGATGTATGCGCACTGGCATTCCTGCTCAGTCAGGTAGGGAGTTGGAACATGTCGGAGAAGGGAAGATGGCACTGTGATTCTCCCACAAACACCTGGAGGTCCCGGTCGAGGGACTGGTGCTGAGGAGTGGAGTCCTCTTCCTGGAAGGCCAGCAGAGGAAGCCACTCCACCAGACCCTGGTAGCCTGGCCCAAGGTCACCAGCCAGCTCAGTGCCAGTTCCCACAGTCCAGAGGGAGGACCAGCAGAGCCATATGGAGGTCAATGACCTTCTCTGCTGTGCCAGGCTAGGTGCCAACATTTTCTCACTGCCACCTCACGCTCACTCAATCTTTACTGCTGCACCCACCTCGCACCCAGAGCCAGACTTTACCGTCTCACCATTATCTGCCACATCTTCCCTCCCTTGTGCTCACCGCCATCAGCCTCCCACAGGACTAGCAGAAAGGCAGGGACCCTGAACATTCCAGTCTTCACCAACCCATCCCCGCTCACAACAAGGAGGGAATCCGGTCTCCCTCGGGAGGGGTCTGGGAACGCTCCTGCGGAGATGCTGAGATGTCCATGTCCCACCAACAGAGTCAATGCCAGTCTTGTAACCCCTCCACCCTGCCCCAGCCCCCAGCAGCCCAGATCCTACCGGTCTGGGAGAAAGTAGGAGGACATTCTGGTGAGATCGTCACCGTGAGAGCTCTGCAGCTGGCCTAGCCTCCAGGGTTAAGGGGCTCCACTAATGACAGTCTCCATCGACTCCAGCTGCAGACCAGGGAGTCCGTTAACACAGAGCCAGATGGCGAGGAAGAAGAAAACTTATTGAGGACTCTGTGGTGGCATGGATGACAATATTACCCTGCAGTCTTTTTTTATAAATAATACGACCGCCTTGACCTTACATCTTAGTTTGTTTTAAACAAAAATGAGGGAGAGTGGAATCTCATAGAAACCTATAAAATTTTAACAGGACTTGACAGGATTAATGTTCCTGATGACCAGGGAATCCAGAACCAAGGGGTCACAGTTTAACAATACTGGGGTAGGCTGTTTACGACAGAGATTAGGAAAAATGTCTTCTCCCAGATGGTAGGGAGACTGTGGAATCATAAAACCTCTACAGTGTGGAAGCAGGCCATTCGGCACATCGAATCCACACCGAGCCTTCAAAGAGCATCACACTTAGACCCATCCCATCCCTACAACCCCGCAACTCTCCCTGGCCTACATATCCCTGGACATTATGGGCAATTTAGTATGGACAATCCATCTAATCTGCACATCTTTGGACTGTGGGAGGAAACCAGGGCACCCAGAGGAAACCCACACAGACACAGGGAGAATGTGCAAACTCCACACAGACGGTCACCCAAAGGTGGTATCGAACCCAGGTCCCCGGTGCTGGGAGGCAGCAGTGCTAACCAATGAACCACCGTGCCACCCTGACTCTGAATTCATTGCCATAGGCAGTGGCTGAGGCCAAAATGTATGTTTTCAAGAAGGAGTTGGATATAGTTCTGAGGGTTAAAGGGGTCAAAGGGTACTGAGCTGGATCAACCATGATCATATTGAATTCAGAGAAGGTTTGAAGGGCCAAATGGCCCACTCATAGAGTTACAGAGATGTACAGCACAGAAACAGGCCCGTCAGTCCAACTCCATGCCGACCAGATATCCCAAACTAATCTAGTCTCATTTGCCAGCCCATGTCCAGGTCCCTCCAAACCCTTCCTATTCATATACCCATCCAGATGTCTTTTAAATGTTGCTATTGTACCAGCCTCCACCACTTCCTCTGGCAGCTCATTCTATACACGTACCACCCTCTGCGTGAAAGAGTTGCCCCATAGATCCCTTTTATATCTTTCCCCTCTAACCCTAAACCTATGCCATCTAGTTCTGGACTCCTCCACCCCAGAGAAAAGACTTTGTCTGTTTATCCTATACATGCCCCTCATGATTTTGTAAACCTCTATAAGGTCACCCCTTAGCCTCCGACGCTCCAGGGAAAACAGCCCCAGCCTGTTCAGCCTCTCCCTGTAGCTCAGATCCTCCAGCCCTGGCAACATCCTTGTAAATCATTTCTGAACCCTTTCAAGTTTCACAATATCCATCCTATCGCGGGAGGCCAGAAGTGCACACAATATTCCAAAAGTGGTCTGGTCCTGCTCCTGTTTTCTATGTTTCTATGTTCCTGACTAGTTATTTGTGTGTCTGAATTGAGCCTGAATATAACTGCTCTAGACTGAGGGCCCAGCGGCAGGATGTCCCACGGATTGTGGTCTCTGCTGAGAGCCAGCTGCAGCATCTGAAACAAGAGGAACAAGGCCGTATTTACAGGGCCCTGGGTGCTGCTGATACCCTCAGTCCTCACCCTACAGTTGTGTCTATTGAGGAGGGGTTAGTGTGAATGAGGAGCTCAGTGATGCCTGGGTCTGTGTGGTATCCATCCAGGGGGATGATGCAATCCGATGAGCAGGGGTTAAGGGGGCCCGCAGTTGTGTGTCCGCTCCTGGGTGTGAAATGTTGTTTCCCCATCGGTGGGTCCTACAGGCCTCCCACTCCCCTCCCCCTCACAGATCTTACACATACACACACACAGACGCACGCGCACACACACAGACACACACACATACACACACGCACACACAGACGCAGACACACACGCACAAGCATGCACGCACAGACACACACGCATGCACAGACACACACACACACAGACACACACACACAGACACAACACAGACGCACGCACACACAGACACACACATAGATGCACACAGACGCATGCACACAGACGCACACACACAGATGCATACACACACGTGCACACAGACACACAGACACATCTCTCACTCTGACTGTCGGTACAGATATTTTAATCCATACCTGTAGCTGCCCACAACACCAATAGCACCCCCACACCAAGCCCCTGGTATGTGAGATGACTATGCTTGAAACTGCCCCTACCACCACTCCCCCACCCCACCCCCGAAGCTGGGGTATCCTGATTGTGGATGAACTATCTCCCTTCCTCACCCACATGACCAGCTTTTACTGTACTTCCCCTTTACTGCTGCACCCCTGTCCTTGCAATTGTTGTTCAGCCCACCACCTTCCACTCTCCAGTCCTGCAGAATAACTCACAATTAAACATTTGGTAAACTGAATGTATTGACCCCACTCTGCACTCGGTTGTCTAACTCCTGTGTCCACATCGTGCCCTGGCAGACCTGGTTAGTTCACTACCTTGGTCAGAGCCAGACCGATCATTCTGACCCATCCACCCTGTAGCTCTATAACACCATGCCTCTTCGCCGTGACCTCTGTTAACCTCTTGTTCAACGCACTTTACCTGACTATTCCAATGCTTTCCTTCGCAGCCACCCACAGTGTACCCTTTAATAAACTTGAAGCCATCCAAATTGTCTGTGTTTTAACGTATGTTAAATCCAGGTTAGCCTCTGAGCTCACTGCATTGGCTCCCTGCAGTTCAACAACATTTTAATGTTAAAAATCACAATCCCTTTGTGGCCGTGTCCCTTCACTCTAAGCCCATAGCACTCAGAGTTCACTGTGCTCTTCTCATTCCAGCCTCTTGAGCATCCCTGACTTGGGGGTTCCTTCACCACATCATGCAAAAGGATGGCTCAATGGTTAGCACCACTGCCTCACAGCGCCAGGAACCCAGGTTTGATTCTAACCTCGAGTGACTGTCTGTGTGGAGTTTGCACATTCTCCCCATGTCTGCGTGGGTTTCACCTGGGTATTAGGGTTTCCTCCCACAGTCAGGTGAATTGACCATGCTAAATTGCCCATAATGTTAAGGGATGTGTAGCTTAGGTCTATTAGTCAGACGCAAATGCAGAATGAGAGGTTAGGGGAATGGGTTTGGGTGAGATACTCTTCGGAGGGTTGGTGAGGACTTATTGGGCCAAAGGGCCTCTTTACACACTGTAAGGATTCTATGGGTAGCTCACAACCTCCAGGGCAGAGATGAAGTAACAAAAACAAGCTTCACTATAAGATTTTATTTTGAAAAGTGGGTTTCTCTTACAGTGTGCAGCAAGTTAGCATCCTCCCAGAGGATACTCCCACATCAGAGAGTGAGACACCTTGGGTGTAGATTTAGTCTGATGGTCACCATACCTCAGGCAAGCCCTTTGAGCTAACCCTCAGCCAGTATTGGAATTGAACCCTAAAGCTGTTAATGTATAGACTAGTGTACGGGGAGACGATGGCCAAGTGGTTTTATCACTAGACTACTCATTCAGAAACTCGGTTCTGGGGATCTGGGTTCAAATCCCACCATGATAGATGGTTGAATCTGAATTCAATAAAAGAATCTGAGTTAAGGGTCTAGCAATGACCATGAACCTGTTGTCAGTTGTTAGAAAGCCACAGCTGGTTCACTAATGTCCTTTAGGGAAGGAAACTGCCATCTTTACGTGGTCTGGCCTACATGTGACTCCAGACCCACAGCAATGTGGTAACTCTTAACTGCCCTCTGGGCAATAAATGCCGGCCCTGCCAGCGACACTCTCATCCCGTGGATGAATAAAGAAAAAAAAGTCTGTATCCCAAACTAGCAGTCCAGCTAACTGAGCTAACCAACTCAGGCTTGGCCCAGGGTGGCTGGAATGACGCAAGGTCTGTCAGAACAGAGAGGATGCAGCTAATAAAACACACAAACAATAGAGAGAAGCCATTTCTTCCTTTTTTGCTGAGCGCATGCAAGTGTGAAGCTAAACAGGTACCATGGATGGATCTGGTATTGTGAGACAGGATGTGTATTTTAATGTGGATGGAAAATCAGAAGTGGTGGAAAGTGATTTGAATGAGATTAATCACCTGTGCCTGTGTAAATCATGGTCTCTGGTACTTTACACGCAAAAAATAGCATGCAAAATGTTCCGATAGCAACAGGCTGGCTGTCTCTAAAGCATGGGCTAGAGCTGCTAGTCCTACTGGAGGGGATTCAAAGACTTTTGTTGGAAATGTCTTTAAATGTCAGCCAAGAGGAGACAGGCCAACCCACTCCCTCCAACAGTGAATGAGGAACTGGCCTGTTTAAGATGGAGCCCTGTTTTCTCATTCAACGTCCCTGTTGCTGGGCTCAGTACACACACACATACTGGCAGCAGTGTCTACCACATTCCCAGCAGCACGTACCATAGCTTGGAGTTACATATTGAATCGCTCTATGTGAACACCACTGAGTACCAGCCCAAACACTGCTGTGCCAACTAAACAATGCACCAGGACTCTATCTCTGAGATGGAAATCCAAGATGGCAGCAAGTTGATGGGGGGAGCGAAGGGGAAGATTAGATCTGGAGATTACCACATCACAACATTACTCTTTATCACATCACAACACAGCACATTAATGCCTGATCTGGTTCTACTGCAGAGGAAAAGGATAGACCAGATCTTGGAAAAGGATAGACCAGATCTAAAGGTTGAAGTTCTAAACTGGAGGAAGGCTAACTTTGAAGGTATTAGGCAAGAACTTTCAAAAGCTGATTGGGGGTAGATGTTCACAGGTAAAAGGACCACTGGAAAATGGGAAGCCTTCAGAAATGAGATAACGAGAGTCCAGAGACAGTATATTCCTGTTAGGGTGAAAGGCAAGGCTGGAAGGTGTAGGGAATGCCAGGTGACAAGAGAAATTGAGGGTTTGGTTAAGAAAAAAAAGGAAGCATATGTAAGGTATAGACAGGATAGATCGAATGAGTCCTTAGAAGTGTATAAAGGCAGTAGGAGTATACTTAAGAGGGAAATCAGGAGGGCAAAAAGGGGGCATGAGATATTGTTGACAACTAGGGTTAAGGAGAATTCAAAGGGTTTTTACAAATACATTAAGGACAGAAAGGTAACTCGGGAGAGAGTAGGACCCCTCAAAGATCAGCATGGCAGCCTTTGTGTGGAACTGCAGGAGATGGGGGAGATACTAAACGAGTATTTTGCATCAGTATTTACTGTGGAAAAGGACATGGAAGATATAGAATGTGGGGAAATAGATGGTGGTATCTTGAAAAATGTCCATATTACAGAGGAGGAAGTGTTAGATATCCTGAAACGGGTAAAGGTGGATAAATCCCCAGGACCTGATCAGATGTACCCTAGAACTCTGTGGGAGGCTAGGGAAGTGATTGCTGGACCTCTTGCTGAGATATTTATATCATTGATAGTCACAGGTGAGGTGCTGGAAGACTGGAGGTTGGCTAATGTGGTATCATTATTGAAGCCTGGGAACTATAGACCAGTGAGCTTGAAGTCGGTGGTGGGCAACTTGTAGGAAGGAATCCGAGGGACAGAATTTACATGTCTTTGGAAAGGCGAGGGCTGATTAGGGATAATCAACATGGCTTTGTGCGTGGGAGATCATGTCTCACAAACTTGATTGAAGATTGATGAGGGCAGAGCGGTGAATGTGATCTATATGGACTTAAGTAAGGCGTTCAACAAGGTTCCCCATGGGAGACTGGTGAGCAAGGTTAGATCTCATGGAATACAGGGAGAACTAGCCATTTGAATACAGAACTGGCTCAAAGGTAGAAGACAGAGGGTGGTGGTGGAGGGTTGTTTTTCAGACTGGAGGCCCGTGACCAGTGGAGTGCTACAAGGATTGGTGCTGGGTCCTCTATTTTTCATAATTTATATAAATGATTTGGATATGAACATAGGAAGGATAGTTAGTAAGTATGGTGATGACACCAAAATTGGAGGTGTAGTGGACAGCGAAGAAGGTTACCTCAGATTACAATGGGGTCTTGATCAGATGGGCTATTGGGATCAGGAGCGGAAGATAGAGTTAATTTAGATAAATGTGAAGTGTTGCATTTTGGGAAAGCAAATCTTAGCAAATGGTAATGTCCTAGGGAGTGTTGCTAAACAAAGAGACCTTGGAGTGCAGGTTGATAGCTCCTTGAAAGTGGAGTTGCAGGTAGATAGGATAGTGAAAAAGACATTGATAGAGTCAAAGAGTCATAAAGATGTACACATGGAAACAGACCCTTCAGTCCAACCCATCCATGCCGACCAGATAGCCCAACCCAATCTAGTCCCACCTGCCAGTACCTGACCCATATCCCTCCAAACCCTTCCTATTCATATACCCATCCAAATGCCTCTTAAATGTTGCAATTGAATGAGCCTCTGCCACTTCCTCTGGCAGCTCATTCCATACACGTACCACCCTCTGTGTGAAAACGTTGCCCCTTAGATCTCTTTTATGTCTTTCCCCTTTCACCCTAAACCTATGCCCTCTAGTTCTGGACTCCCCAACCCTTTCTTTATTGATACTATCCATGCCCCTTATAATTCTGTAAACCTCTATAAGGTCACCCGTCAGCCTCAAACGCTCCAGGGAAAACAGCCCCAGCCTGTTCAGCTTCTCCCTAAAGCTCAAATCCGCCAACCCTGGCAACATCCTTGTACATCTTTTCTGAACCCTTTCAAGTTTCACAACATCTTTCCGATAGGAAGGAAACCAGAATTGCACGCAATATTCCAACAGTGGCCTAACCAATGTCCTGTACAGCCGCAACATGACCTCCCAACTTCTGTACTCAATACTCTGACCAATAAGGAAAGCATACCAAACGTCTTCTTCACTATCCTATCTACCTGCGACTCCACTTTCAAGGACCTATGAACCTGCACTCCAAGGTCTCTTTGTTCAGCAACACTCCCTAGGACCTGAGCATTAAGTGTACAAGTCCCGCTAAGATTTGCTTTCCCAAAATGCAGCACCTCGCATTTATCTGAATTAAACTCCATCTGCCACTTCTCAGCCCAGTGACCCACCTGTTCAAGATCCTGTTGTAATCTGAGGTAACCCACTTCACTGTCCACTACACCGCCAATTTTGGGGTCATCTGCAAACTTACTAACCATACCTCTTATGCTTGCATCCAAATCATTTACATAAATAACAAAACGTAGAGGACACAGCACCGATCCTTGTGGCACTCCACTGGTCACAGGTCTCCAGTCTGAAAAACAACCCTCTACCACCACCCTCTGTCTTCTACCTTTGAGTCAGATCTGTATCCAAATGTCTAGTTCTCCCTGTATTCCGTGTGATCTAACCTTGCTAATCAGTCTCCCATGGGGAACTTTGTCAAATGCCTTACTGAAGTCATATAGGTCACGTCTACTGCTCTACCCTCATCAATCCTCTTTGTTACTTCTTTAAAAAACTCAATCATGTTTGTGAGACATGATTTCCCACGCAAAAAGCCATGTTGACTATCCCTAATCAGTCCTTGCCTTTCCAAATACATGTGCATCCTGTCCCTCAGGATTCCCTCCAACAACCTGATCAGGTGTACCCGAGAACTCTGTGGAAAGCTAGAGAAGTGATTGCTGGGCCTCTTGCTGAGATATTTGAATCATCGATAGTCACAGGTGAGGTGCCGGAAGACTGGAGGTTGGCAAACGTGGTGCCACTGTTTAAGAAGGGTGGTAAGGACAAGCCAGGGAACTATAGACCAGTGAGCCTGACCACGGTGGTGGGCAAGATCTCATGGAATACAGGGAGAACTGGCCATTTGGATACAGAACTGCCTCAAAGGTAGAAGACAGAGGGTGGTGGTGGAGGGTTGTTTTTCAGACTGGAGGCCTGGGACCAGTGGTGTGCCACAAGGATCGGTGCTGGGCCCTCTACTTTGTGTCATTTACATAAATGATTTGGATGTGAGCATAAGAGGTATAGTTAGTTAAGTTTGCAGATGACACCAAAATTGGAGGTGTAGTGGACAGCGAAGAAGGTTACCTCAGATTACAACAGGATCTTGACCAGATGGGCCAATGGGCTGAGAAGTGGCAGATGGAGTTTAATTCAGATAAATGCGAGGTGCTGCATTTTGGGAAAGCAAATCTTAGCAGGACTTATACACTTCATGCTAAGGTCCTAGGGAGTGTTGCTGAACAAAGAGACCTTGGAGTGCAGGTTCATAGCTCCTTGAAAGTGGAGTCGCAGGTAGATAGGATAGTGAAGAAGACGTTTGGTATGCTTTCCTTTATTGGTCAGAGTATTGAGTACAGGAGTTGGGAGGTCATGTTGCGGTTGTACAGGTCATTGGTTAGGCCACTGTTGGAATATTGCATGCAATTCTGGTCTCCTTCCTATCGGAAAGATGTTGTGAAACATGAAAGGGTTCAGAAAAGATTCACAAGGATTTTGCCAGGGTTGGAGGATTTGAGCTATAGGGATAGTCTGAACAGGCTGGGGCTGTTTTCCCTGGAGCGTCGGAGGCTGAGGGGTAACCTTTTAGAGGTTTACAAAATTATGAGGGGCATGGATAGGATAAATAGGCAAAGTCTTTTCCCTGGGGTCGGGGAGTCCAGAACTAGAGGGCATAGGTTTAGGGTGAGAGGGGAAAGATATAAAAGAGACCTAAAGGGCAACTTTTTCACACAGAGGGTGGTATGTGTATGGAATGAGCTGCCAGAGGATGTGGTGGAGGCTGGTACAATGGCAACTTTTAAGAGGCATTTATATGGATATATGAATTGGAAGGGTTTGGAGGGATATCGGCCAGGTGCTGGCAAGTGTGACTAGATTGGGTTGGAATATCTGGTCGGCATGGACGGGTTGGACCAAAGGGTCTGTTTCCATGCTGTACATCTCTATGACTCTATAACTTGCCCACCACCGACGTCAGGCTTTCTGGTCTATAGTTCCCTGGCTTGTCCTTACCACCTTTCTTAAACAGTGGACCACGTTAGCAAACCTCCAGTCTTCCGGCACCTCACCTGTGACTATCGATGATACAAATATCTCAACAAGAGGCCCAGCAAACACTTCTCTAGCTTCCCACAGAGTTCTAGGGTACACCTGATCAGGTCCTGGTGATTTATCCACCTTTATGCGTTTCAAGACATCCAGCACTTCCTCCTCTGTAATCTGGACATTTTGCAAGATGTCACCATCTATTTCCTTTCAGTCTATATCTTCCATATCCTTTTCTGCAGTAAATACTGATGCAAATACAGATTTAATATCTCCCCCATTTTCTGCGGCTCCACACAAAGGCTGTCTTGCTGATCTTTGAGGGGCCCTATTCTCTCCCGAGTTACTCTTTTGTCCTTAAAGTATTTGTAAAAACCCTTTGGATTCTCCTTAATTCTATTTGCCAAATTGGTCAGAATATTGAGTACAGGAGTTCGGAGGTCGCGTTGCAGCTGTACAGGACATTGGTTAGGCCACTTTTAGAATATCACGTGCAATTCTGGTCTCCTTCCTATCAGAAGGATGTTGTGAAATTTGAAAGGATTCAGAAAAGATTTATAAGGATGTTGCCAGGGTTGGAGGATTTGAGCTGTAGGGAGAGGTTGAATAGGCTGGAACTGTTTTCCCTGGAGTGTCGAAGGCTGAGGGGTGACCTTATAGAGGTTTATAAATTCATGAAAGGCATTTATAGGGTAATTAGACAGGGTATTTTCCCTAGGGTGGGGGAGTCCAGAACTAGAGGGCATAGGTTTAGGGTGAAAGGGGAAAGATATAAAAGAGACCTAAGGGGCAACTTTTTCACACAGAGGGCGGTACGTGTATGGAATGAGCTGCCAGAGGAAGTGGTGGAGGCTGATACAATTGCAACATTTAAAAGGCATTTGGATGGGTATATGAATAGACAGGGTTTGGACTGGGTGCTGTGAAGTGGAACTAGATTGGGTTGGGATATCTGGTCGGCATGGACGGGTTGGACCAAAGGGTCTGTTTCCATGCTGTACCTCTCTATGACTCTATCTATGACCACATATGGCTCTTTTTACAGTCAGGGAGTTCACAATAACAGACTGTGATTGGTAATCGCAGTGTAGAGAAGGTATGAAGGGAAAGGGAGTATGAGAGACAGATCTTAATGTAGAGCAGCAACTAGTTTGTATGCAAATGGAATTATATGTAAATCTTAACATCAAAATAATGATTGGCTTTCATCAACAAACTGACAGAATCCCAGCGTACAAGCCCAACACCCAGAATCCCAAATAATACAAATGGAATTTGACTTATTCAGACACCGTGCATGTGTGGGTGTACAGTAACACCACAGTTATATGAGTAAAGGTTAGTTCTGTATCAGCTGAAGCAATCTTCATTTTTGAACTGAAAGGTTGTAGGTTCCAGTGGGATATGCAGTGGCGAGGAAACTCTGAGACTCTGGAATGCCATCCAGTCAAAGTCCTTTCTAGATGTTAATGACGAGAACAGGCACTGAGAGCAGTCACGTTGGTGAGTGGTTGCAAACCATTGGAACTCAATTCCCACAACCAGTAGAATCACCATTCGCCAATAAAATATCCATGTTCACAATTCAAGGCTCACTCTGATCACTCTAAAGAATTTCCGGTTGGCGTATGTTCATTGCAATTGTGCACTGAGGGTAAGACCTATGACCCACACCGACTGGTGACTGTTCTTGAGCAATAGTCTCTCATGACATCTATATTGTGGTCTTTTTAATCTTCTCCTGCCTCTCCCTCCATGGACAAGGGACCTTCTTGTAGAAGCTGCCAGACCTGTTGAGAATTTCCAGCGTTTTCTGTTTTTGTCCCAAAATGGGAAGGTATTCTTAACACCAAAGGGAACAAATGAACTTGCAGAATCATTGCCTAATTAGCAAATAAAGTTTGACATGCTGCATTTTGGAGGCATACTTATTGGAAAATAAGTGGCTAAGTCAGGGAGAGGAGCAATAAAAATTGGGAGCAGAGATCCCAAATGGGATGAGACACGGGAGAATTTCAAAAGAGATGAATCAGGTGCAAGCTAGGTGCATATCCGCGAGAAATAAAAATGAGGTATCCAAAGTTAGAGTATCCTGGGATGATAACAGAGAGAATAAGGAAGAAAACGTAAGCATATGATGCATAACAGCAATAGAACTCAGGAAGAATATCCCAAATGCAGGAGAGAGGCTAAGGCTGGAATAAGGAGTGCTAAGAGAAAGCATGAGCAAAGGATAGCAGGCTGCACTAAAAGAGTAAAATGTTCTTCAAACATATTAATAGTAAAAGATTACTGAAGGATAGAGTGGAGGCCGGAAGGAACAAGCAGCGTAAGCTGTTCACTGAAGCAAAGAATGTGGCAGGGATACTAAACGAATATTTTGCTTCTGTCTTTACCAAAATAGAAGGTGGTGACAATAGCCTAATTGAAAATGTGGGTGTTGAGCAACTGAATAGTACAACGATAGATTAGATTCCCTGCAGTGTGGAAACAGGCTCTTCGGCTCAACCAGTCCACACCGACCCTCCGAAGAGTAACCCACCCAGACCCATTCCTTTACTTTATATTTCCCTCTGACTAACGCACCTAACACTATGGGCAATTTAGCATGGCCAATTCACCTGACCTGCACATCTTTGGATTGTGGGAGGAAACCGGAGGAAACCCATGCAGACAAGGGGAGAATGTACAAACTCCACACAGACAGTCGGCCAAGGGGGGAGTTAAGCCCAAGTTCCTGGCACTATGAGGCAGCAGTGCTAACCACTGAGCCACCATGCTGATATCCAGCATGCTGATAGATTGAGAAGGGGTACTAAAAAGACTAGCAAAACTCAAGGTAGAGAAGTCACCAGGCCTGAATGGGATGCATCCTGGTTTGCTTTGAGAGGTAAGGCAGCAAGTTATGAAGCTGTTAATAGAAATTTTCCAGGTCTTTCTGAACACAGAATTAATCCTGGGAGTCTGGAGGATTGCAAATGTGATACCATCGTTTAAGTAAGGGACAAAGGATAACCCAGAAAACTACAGACCTGGATGGGGACACTGATGGAGGCCATAGTATAGGGTAAGATAAATAAACATTCGAGAAAAATAAGATTGTCCCAGACAGTCAATGTGACTTTTGTTCAAGGCAGGTCATATCTGCCAAATGTAAGTGAGTTCTTTGATGGTATGACACAGGCAGTGGATGAGGGCTGTGCTGTGGATGTTCTATATTTGGACTTTCAGAAAGCATTTGATACATTGTCACATGGCAAATTGATTAGTAAATTAGAAATGTTTGGAATTGATGGGTCCTAGCCAACATGGATTAGGAGTTGGCTAAAAGATAGGAAACAGAGGGTACGTATAGATGGGCATTTCTCAGATTGGCGACAAGTTGAAATCAGTTTTCCCCAGGGATCAGTGTTGGAACCCATGCTTTTTCTGATTTTTATAAATGATTTGGATATTGGTATTGATGGCAAAATCTCTCAATTTGCAGGTGATACTAAGCTAGGGAGAATAGTGAATTGTAAGGATGATGCTGAGGGAATCCAGAGGGACGTTGACATGGTCAAATGGGCAGACACCTGGCAGAGGAATTTCAATGCAGCGAAATGTGAGGTAATGCATTAGAATGCATGTAAGAAAAACACAGATAAACAATCCAGGTACAATGGTATAGCTTTGAGAGGAGTACAGGAGCAGAAGGACCTCAGGGTTCATGCCCATTATTCTCTGAAGGTGGCCAGGCAAATTGAAACAGATTTTAATTGTTAAGCTCTTTGGATTTATAAAGAGAGGCATAGAGTATAGAACCAAGAAATTGATGCTACACCTCTACAAATCATTGGTCAGACCACATTTGGAGGATTGTGCTCAGTTCTGGACATCTTATTTAAGAAAGGATATTAAGGCCCTGGAGAACGTTCAAAGGAGATTTACCAGAATGATACCAGGAATGAAAGATTTTAGATACAGGGAAAGATTAGAGAAATTGGGCTGATTCTCCTTGGAACAGAGAAGATTAAGAGGTGGCCTTATTGAGGTGTTCAAAATTATGAATGACTTTGATAGAATAAAGAAGGATATTCTGTTTGCACTAGTTGGTGATGTCAGTAACTAGAGGTCACAATTTCAAGATTGTTAGCAAGAGAGCCATGAATGTGAGGAGGAGGAATGTGCTGCCTGGGAGAGTGGTGGAGGCGAATTTTAAACTGATTAGATTAGATTACATTACAGTGTGGAAACAGGCCCTTCAGCCCAACAAGTCCACACCGACCCGCCGAAGCGAAACCCACCCCATACCCCTACATTTACCCCTATACCTAACACTACGGGCAATTTAACATGGCCAATTCACCTAACCTGCACATCTTTGGACTGTGGGAGGAAACCGGAGCACCCGGAGGAAACCCACGCAGACACGGGGAGAACGTGTAAACTCCACACAGTCAGTCGCCTGAGGCGGGAATTGAACCCGGGTCTCTGGCGCTGCGAGGCAGCAGTGCTAACCACCGTGCCACCGTGCCAATTCTATACCAGGTTTCAAGACAGAGCTGGATATATATTTGAAAGTGATGAATTTAGAGGGCTGGGAGATAGGGCTGGAGAGTGGGACTAGCTGGGTAGCTCTGTCAGGAGCTTGTTCAGGCATGATGGGTCGATTGGCCTCCTTCTGTATGATAAAATTTGATAATTCCATGACTCCATAAATCTCTAAAAGTAACTTCATCAATTAATGATGCCATAAGAAAGGAAATAAAGCCTAGGGACTCATTTCCAGAGCGGTAGGAGAAGTTATGTAAAACTTTAAATATATATTCATCAAATCCTGGTTCGATCACAGTGAGAGAATTGTTAACAGCTCATCTTCATATTATAACATATCATCTTCATATCATCTTCATATCATCTTCATATTAGTGGGCGGCACGGTGGCACAGTGGTTAGTACTGCTGCCTCACAGCGCCAGAGACCTGGGTTCAATTCCCACCTCAGGCGACTGACTGTGTGGAGTTTACACGTTCTCCACATGTCTGCGTGGGTTTCCTCCGGGTGCTCCGGTTTCCTCCCACAGTCCAAAGATGTGCAGGTGAGGTGAATTGGCCATGCTAAATTGCCCGTAGTGTTAGGTAAGGGGTAAATGTAGGGGTATGGGTGGGTGGTGGGTCGGTGTGGACTTGTTGGGCCGAAGGGCCTGTTTCCACAATGTAATCTAATCTAATCTATAAACAAGATCTAGAGTCAGGTGGTCACTACTCCAGTGAAGTTTTGGGACATGATTTTGGGGTCACAATGGTTCTAATGATGGAACCCATGTTGAGGAAATCCGAGGACTGACAGGTTTCTAACGCACATGCTTAACATTTTTTCACAGCACACAATTAGCTAGAAGGGAAGGAGAGTGAGCAAATTTTGTACAGGGAACTTCTCCGTCTCTCTTGACTATGGCCAATTATTTTTCGGACTCAGTGGTACAGTGTACATCAAAACTCAATGTCAGACATGTGTTTCTGCAGAGTTTAATTCCAAGTTTCTGCTCATTCACAGCCTATTTAGTGTGGCTTTTGCTTAGTTTATGATAACATGGTTCCAGAGTTTGAAGTGATTACGTTTTGTTTGGGTAGCCTGGGCCATATCAAAGAATCAGCTATGAAGCCCATGTCAGGGAGTTCTAGTGGTGCAGTGTCCCTCCTTCTGATCCAGGAGGTAAAGTTTCAAGTCCCACCTGCTCTAGGGGTATGTCATAACGTTTCTTAATAGGTTGATTAGGACAAAATCTGTGCCTCGTTAAGTCTTTTTAAAATCATTTTTGTGGGATGTGGGTATTGCTGGCTGGCCCAGCATTTATTGCCCGTCCCTAGTTTCCCCTTGAGAAGGTGGTGGTGAGGTCCCTTCTTGAACTGCTGCAATCCACCTGTTGTGGGTTAACACACAGAGCTATTCCTGATGAAGGGCTCTTGCCTGAAACATTGATTCTCCTGCTCCTCGGATGTTGCCTGACCTGCTGTGCTTTTCCAGCACCACACTCTCCACAGTGCTATTAGCTCTGTCATCTAAGATAACACTGGCACAATAAGAATTTACATTTCCAAACATAGATCTGGGATGTCTACCGCTGATGTGAAATTTGATAGTTAAATATGAAAAGGTACTACAGGCAGTGCCTGGGTGGTGAATAAGTCAGTTTTTTAGTGCATCGGACGCAACACAGGATAATATAAATACAAAAAAAAATTTGCATGTCGGATCTTTAAAATTACACTCCTCTATGGGATTGCAATAGTCAATATTAGCGTGTGTAAATTGGACGTTTGCAAATCAGGGCTCCCCTGTATCCTGCTTTATATAGTTTGACTTTGTCCACCTCACCTCCCATTCAATAACTCCCGTATCCACCAAGTTTACACTTTGGGACCAGACCAAGTCTGAGGCATTAAGAGTTGCTCCAAAAAATAGTTTGGGAAACGTAGTGGAGAAGGTGAAGGGAAGATATAGTTCATTCAGTCCTGCTCCACCATTCAATTAGACCGTGGCTGATCATCTACCTCAGTGTTACTTTCGGACACCAATCCCATATTCCCCTGCTTTCCTTACTCTCCAGAAACTTATCAAATCCTGTCTTGAACATGTTCAATGATTGAGCTTCCACACCCCTCTGAGGTAAAGAATTCCAAGGATTCACCATCTTCTAGTGAAGAAATTGCACTTCATCTCAGCATGAAAAGGCCTGATTTTTATCCTGAGGTTACGTCCCCGGTCCACACCCCAACCCATCTACTTATACCCTGCAAGAATTTAAGTTTCAGTGAGATCACTTTCTCATTCTTTAAATCTCTAGGGAATATAGAACCAATTTCCTCACTCTCTCTCTTTGTAAAACAATCCCACCATCCTGAGGATTGGTCTGGGGAACCACACTGTATGACCACTCCCCTACCTCTTTAGACAAGGAGACTAAAACTGTACACAATGTATAATAACAACCCTGAATAGCTTGATTTTGGAAAATACCTAAAATATTAAAAGAACTCCAAGTTCCAGCTGTATATGTACATAACTAATTAAGGGTGGCAGAACAGGAAAGGAGAGTAGTTAATAAACACACAGTTTCCTAAGCTTTACAATTAGGGAACATGATTACAAGAGCAAGGAGATGATGTTGAACTTGTTGAGGATACTATGTCAGCCTGTAGAGTTCTGGGCCTTCCTTTGTGTTACTTATGCATGCTAGCTTTTACTGATCTAAGGTTATCCTACAGCCATCTGGAGACCATCAGTGAGATAATTGAAGAGAGAGAGCTGAAGAGGCTTATGGGAATAGTTCCAGGGATGAGGAATTTCAGTGATGAACAGATTGGAGAAGAGAAGGCCAAGTGGGGATCTGATTGAAGTTTTCATAATCGTTACAGATCTGGGTGTCGTAACTAGAGAGAAATGATCAGGATCAAGAGGCACAGGTTTAAAGTGATGAATAAAAGAAGCAAAAGCAATTTGAGGAAAAGTATTATTGCATAGCGAGTTGTTAGGTTAACAAATGCACTACCTTGGAGTCTGGTAGAGACAGAGTGGAATGAGGCTATCAAATGGCTATTGGAAAGGTGCAGGGTTACTGGAAGAAGGCAGGAAAATGTTGTAAGGCAAGATGCTCATTTGGAGAGCTTGCAAAGGCATGATGGGCAGAATGGCCTCCTTCTGCTCTGTAGCAATTCTGTGGTTTGGTGAGTTTGCATCCCACCAAAGCTTTCTACAATTGCTGTGAGATATCTTTATTTCTGTTTTCAAATCCCCTTACGATGAAGGCTAACAATACTATTTACCTTCCAAATGGCTTGCTACATCTGCATACTAACTTCTAGTGGCTCATGGGCAAAGGCACTCAGATCCTTATGAATGCCTGCATTTCCTAACCTCTTCCCATTTAAGAAATATCCCAATTTCTGTATTTTTGGGGCAACTTCACACTTATTCACATCATATTCCACCTGCCATGTTGTCATCCATTCACTGAACCTGCCCAAGTCCCTTTGAAGTCTTCTTGCATTTTCCTCATGACTCACATTTTCACTTAGCTTTGAGTAAATTTGGAAATTTTTAGGAAAATACCTAAAACATTAAAAGAACTCCAAGTTCCAGCTGTATATATGCATACTTTATGAAGGGTGGCAAAACAGGAAGGGAGAGAAGTTAATGACACACTGGTCCTCATATATAAACCATTGATATATAGATTGTGAACAATTGCAGATAATAGCACTGACCCTTATGGCCCACCAAGAGCAACAGCCTACCAGCCTGAGAATTCACAAGGTTGATAACAGAGAACGTGAATTTAATAGCAGAAAGCGAGATGCTGGAGTTCAGTGTCAAGATTGCAGTGTTGGAAAAGCACAGCAGGTCAGGCAGCATTCTGCCTGAAATGTCGATTGTCCTGCTCCGTGGATGCTGCCCTGACCTGCTGTGTTTTTCCAGCACCACACTCTCGAACTTGAATCTAATGGAGAGATTGAACAGGGTGGGATTCCCTTTCTCGAGAAAAGTGAGGACTGAGAGTGACCTGGTAAAGTTCTTTATGTTGTGGAAGAGTTTAATTTAATCAGGAAGGAAGCAAGAGTTGTGGGGCAAAGGAGTTGAAGACGATCATCAATGGGCTCCATTGCCTCCTTCCGTCCAGTGTCGTATGCTGTTATAGATATATTGGAGATGACAAGGTCAATAGGAGATTTAATCGAGGTACACACCATACTGAGGGGACAGAGTAGGCAGGGAGAAACTATCTCCACTGGTGAGGCACTGAGTTTATATCAGAAGAGACAAAAACAACAGGATGAAGGTCTCCTTACACAGCGAGTAGTCAGGATCAGGAATGTGCTGCCTGACAGTGTGGTAGAGACAGGGTCAATTGAGCATTTTGGGACAGAAATTATATGTCATCTGAAAGGGACGAAGGTGCAAGGTTACAGGGAGGAGAAGGGAAATGTATCTGTATGAATTGCTGAGTCAGAGCTGGGTAGGGGCTCCGGGTGAATTGCTGAGTCAGAGTTGGGAAGGGGCACTGCAAATATTGCTGAGTCAGAGCTGTGGAGGTATTCTTGGTAAATTGTTCAGTCAGAACTGGGAAGCTGAAAATTGCTGAGTCAGTGTTGGGGGAATGGGCTCTGGGAGAATCGCTGATTCGGAGGTGAAGAGGGGCTCTGGGAGAAGAGCTGAGTCAGAGCTAGGGAGGGGGCTCTGGGAAAAGTGCTGAATCAGTGCTGGGGAGTGGCTCTGGGTGAATGGCGGAATCAGACTGCCAGTGCTGACACTATCAATGCAGTAGCAATTCTGTGATTCTGAGGTATGTCCAGGTTCAACATGGAGTTTGCAAGGGAGACCGGAACTAAGGACTATCAAGAGAAGTTAATCAATCGATCCAATAAGGAATCCAAGATTATTTACTTTATCCAGGAAGTGGTGAGATTGTGGATCCCGCTAGCACAGGCGGAGAGAACTAATGTAACTGCATTTAAGGACATTAGACAACCCACCTATCACCATCCCACCTACCCTTCCCCCAGCCCCACCACCCCCCCTCCCTCTATTGACCTCTGAGCTCCCCTCCCCCTTCCCAGTCCTAGTGAAGGCTCCTGGCTGAAACGTTGACTTTCCTGCTCCTCAGATGCTGTCTGACTTGCTCTGCTTCTCCAGCTTCACATCTATCGACTCTGACTTCCTGCATCTGCAGTCCTTACTGTCTCCAAGCCACACGAGGAAGAACAGAGTGTGAGGGCATGTTGGTTGGGATCAGGGAGAGTTGACTTGCAAAAGAGCAGATGGGGACTCAGAAAGAGTTAAAACACAGGACAAACCAATTTGGCTCGATGGCCTGTTACTGTCCATCAAATAGCACTTCATTTGACTTCCAACAAGAAGAAAATAATGAGCCAAACTTTGCTCTGCGGGCTACAGTGCCCCCTCCCCCACACCCATATACATTCTTTCTCTGTCCTTTGGATATACGTAGATTTAAATGTGTTTTTCAAAAGCTGACAGCTGTTGTGAAATGTTTCCATCCTGTTAGGATATTCTTACCCACATTAAACGACATATGTTTAACAATGTGATTGGTGAACATCGCTCTGATCCTGCATGGTGCAGATGTGAACCAAGCCAAAGAGGTTTTCTCTGGGGCTATTTTGAGAGAGTTTGTTCTTTATTCTGTCATGTCAGTCTGGAGAACATCATTTGTACTTTTCCTATCTGTTATCACGTACAATGCAGTTAGATTCAGACTACAGTTCCCTCTACACAGGGCCCAGCACTGCATTTATTAAAATCCAAGACTTAAACAAGCAACCTAGGCTGGGTGAAGGAGTGCGGCATTGTTACTGGCACTATCTATTAGATTTTTTTAGATTACATTACAGTGTGGAAACAGGCCCTTCGGCCCAACAAGTCCACATCGACCCGCCAAAGCGTAACCCACCCATACCCCTACATTTACTCCTTACCTAACACTATGGGCAATTTAGCATGGCCAATTCACCTGACCTGCACATCTTTGGACTGTGGGAGGAAACCGGAGCACCCGGAGGAAACCCACTCAGACACGGGGAGAACGTGCAAACTCCACACAGTCAGTCGCCTGCGTCGGGAATTGAACCCGGGTCTCTGGCACTGTGAGGCAGCAGTGCTAACCGCTGTGCCGCCATGCCGCCCACAAATGACCCTCTTTCACAGATGACCCTCTGTCTGTTTGTTCCAGTTAATCAAACAGTCTAGATGCTGCAAGCATGAAGTAAAAGCAGAAAGTGCAAATTGGAGGTATAGTGGACAGTGAAGAAGGTTACCTCAGAGTACAATGGGATCTTGATCAGATGGGTCAATGGGCCAAGGAGTGGCAGATGGAGTTTAATTTAGATAAATGTGAGGTGCTGCATTCTGGAAAGGCAAATCAGAGCAGGACTTATACACTTAATGGTAAGGTCCTGGGGAGTGTTGCCAAACAAAGAGATCTTGGAGTGCAGGTTCATAGCTCCTTGAAAGCGGAGTCGCAACAGACAGAGTCGTGAACGAGACATTTGGTTTGTTTGCCTTTATTGGCCAGTGCATTGAGTATAGAAGGTCATGTTGTGACTGTACAGGACATTGGTTAGGCCACTTTTGGAATACTGTGTCCAATTCTGCTCTTCCTGCTAAAGGAAAGATATTGTGATCTTGACAGAGTTCAGAAAAGCTTTACAAGGATGTGGCCAGGGTTAGAGGTTTTGAGCAATAAGGAGAGGTTGAATAGACTGGGGTTATTTTTTTCTGGAGCATCGGAGGCTGGGGGGGTGACCATGATGGGCATGAATAGGATAAGTAGACAAGGTCTTTAGGGTGGGGGAGTCAAAAACTAGAGGACATTGGTTTCAAGTGAGGAAAAATTTAAAAGAGACCTAAGGGCAACTTATTCACACAGAGGGTGGTACGTGTATGAAATGAGCTGCCAGAGGAAGTGGTGGAGGCTGGTACAATTGCAACATTTAAAAGGCATCTGGATGGGTATATGAATAGGAAGGGTTTGAAGGATGTGAGCCAAATGCTGGCAAATGGAACTAGATTAGTTTTGGATATCTAGTCGGCATGGACAAGTTGGACCTGGATCTGTTTCCGTGCTGTATGATCTGAAACATTAACTCTGCTTCTCTCTCTCTCTCTCTCTCTCACACACACACTCAGACCTCCAACAGTTTCTCCAGCAGCTTCTGTGTTTATCTATCCAGTTAGCCATTTTGGAATTTAGCTGTAATTAGCTGTACATTAGCTGTAATCCAATCAGTTGCTCTGGTCATCTAATAACAACACAGCTCTCATTTTGGAGAATCCATTGATGTGAGACACACTCTAGACCATATAACATTTTTGAGCTGATTGATTTGAAAAGTGAGCTCCCTTCTCTTTCAGGTAAAAGCTCTCTCAAGACCTTCAATGCAACGACACCTTCCAAGTCAAGTACAATCCCCAATCAGAATAGCCATGCACTGTCGATGCACAACCAATAGGCATCAGTTCATCATGACCTTTGACAGGATCAGGGCAGAATTGGACATTGCTCCTGGAGGTGAAAGGTTGAAGGTGACACAGCCACCATTTTCCCATCACACAGTTGTCACTTCCAGCATTGGTGGAAATTAACTAAAAACCAGCAAACGTGCGATTCGGCAGCTTGCAAGAAAGGATTTATGAGGAAGTAGTGTTTCGAGCTCTTTAACTGAGAAACTGATCTTAAAACTGACCAACATAGCTTAAAGTGAGCCTCAGATTTGAGGTCATGTCTCCAGATTGGGTTGGGGCGACAGGGGGAGGAAGTATAGCAGAACAGGAAGTGTGATAGTAACTGTCAGAAAGGTTGGGCAGGAAAATACCAGCTTAGCCATCACGTCTACCTGGCCCTCCCAACTGACTGCAGGCCCATGACTTATACCTCACACCCACTTATCCAAATGGACTTGCTTCCCTCACCACCGTCTACACTCTCACCCCACCGCAACATCCTGAGCAGGACAAACGAAAAGCACAGCCAATAAGGGAATAAATTAATCTGGGAAATCCCTTTTAGGGGTGATCAGTAACCAGGACCAAGTTTCTGGGCACCTATACTTTCATGTGACCTTTGCTGTTGTAAGGAACTGACCCAACTCCTTATTGAAGACTTGCAATGATCCAAAAAGTATTAAAATGATTGTTATAGAGACTTGATTATTTAATGGGGCTTTAATTTATTGGGAATCACTGGCAAGGGCACAGTTTGATGCCCATCCCAATTTGCCCTTGAGCCCATTGAGCCATTTCAGAAGGCAGTTAAAAGTGAATCACGTCATTGTAATTCTGGAGTCATGTGTAGACCAGATTAGGCAAAGGTGGCAGTTTCCTTCTCTAAAGGGCATTGTGAACTAAATGGGGTTTTAACAACAATTGACAATGGTGACGTGGTCACCATTACTGAAATTTAATTAATTGATCTTAAATTTCAACAGCTGTTATGCTGGAATTTGAATCCCTGAGCCCACAACATGAACTGAGGGCTCCTAGATTACTTATCATGTGACATCATCAGTAAACCCACAACTCTACTCAACTGCCATAGAAAGTTGAGCCGCCAATGAGTCAACGCTACCTCGATACCGTACAGAGAGGCCTTGCCTGTCAGCACTAGATTTCACTTAGAATCATAGTATGTCAACACCTTGGACAATGATAGCTGCTTCTTCACTTCCCTAAAGGCTACGTCTTGGCTACGAGACCATTTCCAAGTCTGTTCCCTTTTTAATAGCAGATGTAAAGATGGAGGCCAGGTTACGTATGAACTTTTTGTAATAATTCACTAATCTAAGGAAAGACCTAAGCTAAATATGTGGGAGCCAGGGCACCTTTGATCACCCTCTCCTTATCTTCCAATGGTTTTAACCCAGTCTTGTCAACTCTGTAGCCTAAGTTGGTCATTTGGGGTACCTGGAATACACATTGCTCCATGTACGCCTGCCTGGGAGAAATGTGTCCAACTTCTCTAAATGCTCTTTATTGGTCTTCCTTGTTATTAGCACATTGTTCAGATAAATGGGGTACACCTTGTAAAATGTTCTCCATCATCCACTGAAAAATGGCACAGACTGACAATACCCCAAATGGCAATCTTGTGTATTGGTACAAATCTAAATGGGTGTTAATTGTAGCATATTTCTTGGAATCTTCATCTAATTGCAATCGCAGGTACACGTGCCTCATGTTCAGTTTTGTGAAGGATAGGCCCCAGCCCCAACAGCTTTGCATGTAAGTCCTCTATGCGAGGGATTGGGTATTTATCCCGCTGCGAGAAGTGATTTACCATTTGTTTAAAATTCTCTCAAAGGCAAACCGACTCACTAGGCTTCACAATCGGTAAGATCAGTGCTGCCCACTCTGCAAACTGCATTATTTTATTGATTCCTTCACTTGCCAGCCTTCTGATTTCTTCCTCAACTTTTGGCAAATGGGACTGGGCAGGCCTTCCAGAATTGTGGAAATGCTTCCTGGTCAACATGTAAGACAGCCTTAGCTCCTTTCTTAGTCCCTAGACTTTCCCGAGAAACCTCCAGGAATTTAATTAGAAAGTAATTTTCTAAATGGTGAGAAAATTAATAAAGCCAAAGCACAAAGAGATCTGGGAGTGCTAGTCGAGGATTCTCTAAAGGTAAACATGCAGGTTGAGTCCGTGATTAAGATAGCGAATGCAATGTTGTCTCTTATCTCAAGAGGGTTGGAATATAAAAGCAGAGATGTACTACTAAGACTTTATAAAGCTCTGGTTAGGTCCCATTTGGAGTATTGTGTCCAGTTTTGGTCCCCACACCTCAGGAAGGACATACTGACACTGGAACGTGTCCAGCGGAGATTCACACGGATGATCCCTGGAATGACAGGTCTAACATATGAGGAACGGCTGAGGATACTGGGATTGTATTCGTTGGAGTTTAGAAGATTAAGGGGAGACTTAATAGAGACCTACAAAATAATACATGGCTTGGAAAAGGTGGATGCTAGGAAATTGTTTCAGTTAGACGAGGAGACTAGGACCCGTGGACACAGCCTTAGAATTAGAGGGGGTCATTTCAGAACAGAAATGCGGAGACATTTCTTCAGCCAGAGAGTGGTGGGCCTGTGGAATTCATTGCCACGGAGTGCAGTGGAAGCCGGGACGCTAAATGTCTTCAAGGCCGAGATTGATAGATTCTTGTTGTCTCGAGGAATTAAGGGCTATGGGGAGAACGCTGGTAAGTGGAGCTGAAATGCGCATCAGTCATAATTGAATGGCGGAGTGGACTCGATGGGCCGAATGGCCTTACTTCCACTCCTATGTCTTATGGTCTTATGGTCTTATTTAATTAGGACTTCACTCAGACCTAATTAAAAATGTTGAGCCAATCTAGGTGAGTCTTTCCCAACTAATTTTGCCCCATCAGGCTTAGGTCTGACCCTTTTATTGCAATCAGTGGTAACTGAACCAGTTGCTTCTCATAAGGGAGGATAATAGGCAAGGTAGATGAACTTAGAGCTTTGGTTAGGACTTGGAATTATGACATTATTGTGATTACGGACACTTAGCTGAAAGCGGGACAAGGCCGACAGCTGAATGTCCCAGGATTTAGTTTCAGGTGTGATAGAAAGGAATATAGAAGAAGCCAGGGAGTTGCATTACTGATGAAGGAGTTCATCACCGTTGTACTGAGGGAGGTTACATTAGAGGACTCGTGCAGCAAGGCAGTATGGGTAGAACTCAGGAATAGGAAAGTTGAAATCACAATGTTGGGGTTGTACCTTCCAACAGCCAGCAGGAGAGAGAGGACAGAACATGTAGACAGATCTTGGAAAGATGTAAGGGTGTTGTGAAGGGTGATCTTAACTTCCCCTATATTGACAGGGATTCACTTCATGCTAGGGGCTTGGATGGGGCAGATATTGTAAGGAGTGTTTCCTGACACAGTATACAAACAGTCCAACTGAGAAAGAGGTTATATTGTAACTGGTTTTGGGAAATCAGCCCAGCCAGGAGAGTGAATTTTCGGTGGGGAATATTTAAGGAGTAGTAACCATAATACCATGAGTTTTAAGATACTTATGGATAGGGATAACAGCAGGCTTTGGGTGAAGGTATTAAATTGGAGGAAGCTGCTGGAAATGTGTTGCTGGAAAAGCGCAGCAGGTCAGGCAGCATCCAGGGAACAGGAGAATCGACGTTTCAGGCATAAGCCCTTCTTCAGGAAGGGCTTATGCCCGAAACGTCGATTCTCCTTTTCCCTGGATGCTGCCTGACCTGCTGCGCTTTTCCAGCAACACATTTCCAGCTCTGATCTCCAGCATCTGCAGACCTCACTTTCTCCTTAAATTGGAGGAAGGTGAACAACAGCAATATTAGGCAGGAACCAGAGAATTTTGATTGGAGGCGGTTGTTTGGGGGGGGGTTAATCTGCATGGGACGTGTGAGAGTATTTCAAACGGCAGTTGATAAGTTGATATGCGCCATGTTTCTGCAAAAATGAATGTTAGGTGTGGCAAGTTACATGAACCTTGGATGACCAGGGATATTATGATCTTGGTCAAAAAGGAAAAGAAAACAGTAAAACTGAAAAAGTAAGGTGTGGGTGGATGGGAACTGACAAAACTCTTGAAGTATATAAGGAAAGTAGGAAAGAACTTGAACAAGGAATTCGAAGGGCTAAAAGTGGTCATGAAAAATCATGATACATAGCAAACAGGATTAAGGAGAATTCTCAGGATTTTAATACATATATAAAAAGCAAGACGGTAGCTAGGGAAAGTGTTGGTTCCCTTAAAGACAAATGAGAGAATCTATGTGTGGAGCCAAAGAGGTAGGTGAGGTCCTTAACGAATACTTTGTGTCGGCATTCACCAAAGAGAAGGAATTGGTGGAGGATGATGTCAGGGAAGGGAGTGTGCAGTTTCTAAGGCAAGTTGCTATGAAAAAGGAAGAGGTGTTTTGCATCTTAAAAAGTATTAAGGTGGATACAATCCCAGGTCCTGATGGGATCTATCCCAGAATATTGAGGGAGCAAGAAAGCAAATTGTTGAGCATTGACAGACATCTTTGTAACCTCTTTGGCCACAAGCGAGGTTCCAGAGGACTGGAGAATAGCACAGTGTTGTCCCGTTGTTTAAGGAGGGTAACATGGATAATCCAGGAAATTACAGGCCTGTGAGTCTCATGTCAGTGGTAGGGAAATTGTTGGAAAAGATTCTCAGGCACAAGATCTATACGTATTTATAAGTAAATGGACTTATTAGTGATAGACAGCATGGTTTTGTGTAGGGGAGGTTGTGCATCACTAATTTGATCGAGTCTTTTGAGGAGGTGATGAAAATGATTGATGAGAGAAAAGGTGAAGTGACATGGTATCGGGGTGAGCTAGCAAGATAGATTCAGAACTGGCTCAGTCATAGGAGTCATAGGGTAGGATGCTTTTCAGAATGGAGGGTTGTGAGTACTGGGTGTTCCACAGAGATCAGTGCAGGGGCCTCTGCTCATAATCTACATAAATAATTTGGAGGAAAACATGGCTGGTCTAATTAGTAAGTTTCCAGATGATACAAAGGTTGGTGGAGCTGCAAATAGTGAAGAGGAATGTCAAAGGGTACAATAGAATAAAGATCAGTTGGAGGAATAGGCAGATGAAGTTTAATCCGGATAAATGTGAGGTGATGCATTTTAGAAGGTCAAGTACAGATGGAAATTAAACAGTAGATGGCAGAATCCTTGGGCGTACTGAGATGCAGAGGGATCTGGGTGCATAGGTCCACAGATCGCTGAAGATGGTAGCGCAGGTAGATAAGGTTGTAAAAAAGGCCAATGGCATACTTCCCTTCATTGGAAGGGACATTGAGTATAAGGATAGACAAGTTATGCTGCAGCTTTATAGAACTTTCATTAAGCCACACTTGCAATATTGTGTACAGTTCCAGTCACCACACCACCAGAAGGATGTGGATGCTTTGGAGAGGGTACAGATAAGATTTACCAGGATGTTGCCTGGTATGGGGGATTTCAGCTGTGAAGAAAGGTTGAATAGATTGGGTTGAGGGGCGACCTGATGGAAGTTTATAAGACCGTGAATGGCATGGATAGAGCGGAAAGTATGAGGCTTTTTCCCAGGGTAGAGGGGTCAATTCCTGGGGGACACAGATTCGGGTGGTGGGGAAGTTTAAAAGAGATGCGCAAGGCACGCTTTTCTCACAGAGGGTGGTGAGCACCTGGAACACACTGCCAGAGGAAGTGGCGGGAGCAGACACAATAGCAGCATTCAAGAAACACCCGGACGAACACGTGAATAGTAGGGGAATAGAGGGTTACAGATCCAGTCGGTGAAGAGAGTTTTAGTATGGAAAGGCCAAATATGTCAGCGCAAGCTTGGAGAGGCGAAGAGGATGTTCCTATGCTGTATTGTTCTTTGTTCATTTTTTGTTTTTTGTTAATATCAGACTGTGAATGCAAAAAGCTCTGGTCCTGACAAAACCAAAATAGCTGGCCAAGATGGGGGGAGCAGAAGGCCTTTTCAACTCAAGGCAGAAATCTTTCTGGACTCAATGAGACCCCAGCTGAAAATGTGTTGCAGGAAAAGCGCAGCAGGTCAGGCAGCATCCAAGGAACCTTCTTCAGGAAACGCCTGAAGAAGGGCTTATGCCCGAAACGTCGATTCTCCTGTTCCTTGCTAATAAGGAGAAGGCTCCACATTAGGTTAAATCAGATCTTAGGGTGGATAAAATGTGGAGTTGGAAAAAGCACAGCAGGTTAAGCAGCATCAGAAGAGCAGGAGAATCGACAGGATCCTTCATCAGAAATGGGGAGGGGGAAGGGGACTCAGAAATAAATAGAGGGTGGGGAGAAGGGGGCTGTGGGAAAGGTAGGTGGGATGGTGATAGGTGGATGAAGTTAGGAGGTGAATGGGATTGGTCAGTGGGATGGGTGGAATGGATAGGTAAGAAGGAAGATGGACAGGTTGGGTCAGATCAAGGGGATGGAGTGGAGAGGGAGGGCTGGACCTGGGATGAGGTGGGGGGGGGGTGGAGAAATTTGGAAGCTGGTGACTTCTATGTTGAGGCCCCAAGTGGAAGATGAGGTGCTCTTCCTCCAGTTTGCCTGTGGCTTTACTTTGATGGTGGAGGAGGCCCAGGACGGACATGTTGGGGTAGTGGGAGAGGGTGTTAAAATGGCTGGCAACCAGGAGGTGGGGTTGGTTGGAGCGTGTGGACCATAAACATTCCCTGAACTGGTCCATGAGATTGTACTCGGTCTCTCCGATGTAGAGGACACCAAATCGGGAGCAGCGGATACAGTCAATCAGGTTGGAGGAATGATTTGGAGATGCAGGTAAATCTCTGCCGGACTCGGAATGATTCTTTGGGGCCTTGGATGGGCACTATCTCTAAATCTGATCTTCCCAGACCTGGCCAGTGGGAGGCTGGAATAGCATCAGGATTGCTAATGCCGGTCACAAGACTCCTTTTATCAAGACAGACAGTCTCCTTGAGGAGGCGAGGTTTGGTTCTGAATCCAGAAGAATGGCCCTGCATGGGTAAAAGACATGGTCAACACGAGGTCAGGTCCCATGACATACAAACTTCAGACAGGAGAGGAGGTCCTGAACAAGCACATGGACCACAAGAAAGCTGCAAACTCACAAACCGGGCAGAAGCAAAACATACCCAGCCCCTCGAACAGCTGGGAAGACTGTCAGAACCCATGGGTTCTCTCCCTCCATGTTGAAGAACTCTCTGACTCTGAGATGGACATGGTGGATGTTGCAGCCTCGACACCTTTACTGCCTGAAGAAGAGAATTCATTTCTTCTGAGACGCTCCAGGCGCAAGAGGTGTGTTGCAGTCCAGTACACGCTGCCCAAATCCGAGGCAGAGTTGGAGGGACTGGACCTGGTGTGAAAACAGCCCAGGAGGAGCTACAGTAAAAAGAATAGGCCTACATCCCCCAGACCCAGAGGGGAAGGGATGTAGTCAGCCAAGTGGATCGCATAGAATATGAGTTCCCTGATTGGGGCTGTTAGTTTGTTTGGTCCAATCAGGGAGCCCAGGCTGTCAGATTTAAACAGGATTGTTGGGGTGCTGCTCATTCTCTGAACTAGCTGGGTTAATGTCAAGGTCGATGCATGTGTAAATAAAGAGTAACTTGGTGATGGGATACCTGTCTCTGTGGAGTTATTTCATAACTGCAGTGAAAAGGGATAGGCCAGAGATGAAAGTTGGATCTTCTCCCTGAGAACACACCACAATAGGTGGAAATAAGGCCCTTTCACTTGGAAGCATGTATTCCCTTTTCCAGTTTAAACTCTTTTCTCTCTGCTCCATCTGCATCCCCACTCTCCTCACTCCCTCTATCTTGCCTGGCCACAAGCTAATCTGCAAGATCATTTGGAAGGGACAAACTTGACAGATCTCTCTCAATGCTACCTTGGTGTAACCACTAGGAGGTGTGCAAGAGCTGTCTGGGCTGACTCACTCTTCAGATTTCCACAAGCAGTGTCAATCATTTTCATCTGTCATTCTTCAATAAAGTAACATGTTATCATAACAAAACCGGAGGCTACGGGAATCAGGGTGAAAACTCCACTCGTTGATGTCATATCTGGCACATAGGAAGGTGGTTGCTGTTGTTGGAGGTCAGTCAGCTCAGCTCCAGGGTATCTCTGCAGGAGTTCCTCAGGGTAGTGTCCTAGGCCCAACCATCTTCAGCTGCTTCATCAATTACTTTCTCTCCATCATAAGGTCGGACGTGGGGGGTGTTCGCTGATATTTACACAATGTTCAGCACCACTCCCAGCTCCTTAGATGCTGAAGCAGTCCATGTTCAAATGCAATATCCAGACTTGGGCTGACAGGCGGCAAGTAACATTTGCACCACACAAATGCCAGGCATTAACCAACTCCAATAAGAGACAATCTCATAGTTACTCCATGAATTCTTCCCCCCACTGCTGTCAACATCTGAGGGGCATTACCATTGACCAGAACTGGACTGGAACCACCATATAAATACAGTGGCTACAAGAGGAGTTCAGAGGTTAAGAATACTGCAGTAAGTAACTCACCTCCTGACTCCCCAAAGCCAAGACACAAGTCAGGAGTGCGATGGATTACATCCACTAGCCTGGATGGGTGCTGCTCCAACAACACTCAAGAAACTTAAAACCATCTTGACAAAGCAGCATCACATCCTCAAACATCCACTCCCTCCATCACCGACGCTCAGCAGCAGCAGTGTGTACTATCTACAAGATGCCCTGTGGAAATTCACCAAAGGTCCTCAGTCAGCACCTTCCAAACCCACGACCACTTCAATCTAGAAGGACAAGGGCAGCAGGTACACAGGAATGCCACCACCTCCAAGCCACTCACCATCCTGAGTTGGAAATATATCACTGTTCCTGGGTCAAAATCCTGGAATTCCCACCTTAAGGGCACTGTGGATCAACACATAGCACATGGACTGCAGGGGTTCAAGTAGGCAGCTCACTATCACCTTCTCAAGGACAACTAGGGATGGGTGTGAAGTGCTGGCTGAACGAGTGATGCCCGCATGCCACAAGTAGATTTTCTAAAAGGACTGTTGTACTTTTTAAGTGCTTATTCCTGAATCCTTGTCACGGTGAGTTGGGTGGTAGTATATTTCACCTGGGGCCCGCAAGGTTGAGCATTGACCCAGGCAGGTTGGTGGAATGGGCAGTCAAGTGGCAGATGTGGTTCAAGGCAGAGGCATATAAGGGACAATATAAAACAATGAGGGCAGTTCAACTGGAGGTGAAGGAATTAGAAAGCTGGGGGTAAATGTGCCCGAGTAATGGAAGATGGGAGGATCCCGGAATTTTACAGAAGGGATAGGATATGAATGGAAACCGTTCTGGTTAACCCCAATATAACACACTGCCCATAGTGGAATATTGCATTCAGTTCTGGTAACACATTTCAGGAAGGATGTGTGAACAATGTGTGAGAGGCTGCAATGAAGATTGACGAGAATCATTCCAGGGAAGGGGGTCTTCAGTTGCATCGAAAGATTGGGGAAGTTGGGAGTGTTTTCCTCGAAGGGGAATGTTGAGAGGAGATTCGATAGAGGTGGGATAGACTAGATCTAACAGTTGAAGTTCTTAATTGGAGGAAGGCTAATTTGAACGGCATTAGGCAAGAACTTTCAAAAGCTGATTGGGGGCAGATGTTCACAGGTAAAGGGATGGCTGGAAAATGGGAAGCCTTCAGAAATGAGATAACGAAAGTCCAGGGACAGTATATTCCTATTAGAGTGAAAGGAAAGGCTGGTAGGTATAGAGAATGCTGGATGACTAAAGAAATTGAGGGTTTGGTTAAGAAAAAGAAGGAAGCATATGTCAGGTATCGACAGGATAGATCAAGTGAGCCCTTAGAAAAGTATAAAGGCAGTAGGAGTATACTTAACAGGGAAATCAGGAGTGGAAAAAAGAGGGCATGAGATAGCTTTGGCAAATAGAGTTAAGGAGAATCCAAAGGATGTTTTACAAATACTTTAAGGATAAAAGGGCAACTAGGGAGAGAATAGGGCCCCTCAAAGATCAGCAAGGCGGCCTTTGTGTAGAGCCTCAGGAGATGGGGGAAGATACTAAATGAGTATTTTGCATACTGTGGAGAAGGACATGGAAGATATAGACTGTGGGGAAATAGATGGTGACATCTTGCAAAATGACCATATTACAGATAAGGAAGTACTGGATGGCTTGGAACACATAAAGGTGGATAAATCCCCAGGACCTGATCAGGTGTACCCGCGAGCTCTGTGGGAAGCTAGAGAAGTGATTGCTGGGCCCCTTGCTGAGATATTTGTATCATCGATAGTCACAGGTGAAGTGCCAGAAGACTGGAGGTTGGCTAGCTTGGTGCCACTGTTTAAGAAGCGTGGTAAGGAAAAGCCAGGAACTATAGACCAGTGAGCCTGACGTCGGTGGTGGGCAAGTTGTTGGAGGGAAGCCTGAGGGACAGGATGTACATGTATTTGGAAAGGCAAGGATTGATTAGGGATAGTCAACATGGCTTTGTGCGTGGAAAATTATGTCTCACAAACTTGATTGAGTTTTTTGAAGAAGTAACAAAGAGGATTGATGAGGGCAGAGTGGTAGATGTGATCTCTATGGACTTAAGTAAGGCATTCGACAAGGTTCCCCGTGGGAGACTGATTAGCAAGGTTAGATCTCATGGAATACAGGGAGAACTAGCCATTTGGATACAGAACTGGCTCAAAGGTAGAAGACAGAGGGTGACGGTGGAGGGTTGTTTTTCAGACTGGAGACCTGTGACCAGTGGAGTGCCACAAGGATCGGTGCTGGGTCCACAGATTTTCATCATTTATATAAATGATTTGGATGTGATAATAGGAGGTACAGTTAGTAAGTTTGCAGATGACACCAAAATTGGAGGTGTAGTGGACAGTGAAGAAGGTTACCTCAGATTACAATGGGATCTTGATCAGATGGGCCAATGGACTGAGAAGTGGCAGATTTTAATTTAGATAAATGCGAGGTGCTGCATTTTGGGAAAGCAAATCTTAGCAGGACTTATACACTTAATGATAAGGTCATAGGGAGTGTTGCTGAACAAAGAGACCTTGGAGTGCAGGTTCATAGGTCCTTGAAAGTGGAGTCGCAGGTAGATAGGATAGTGAAGGTGGTCTTTGGTATGCTTCCCTTTATTGGTCAGAGCATTGAATACAGGAGTTGGGAGGTCATGTTGCGGCTTTACAGGACATTGGTTAGGCCAATGTTGGAATATTGTGTGCAATTCTGGTCTCCTTCCTATTGGAAGAATGTTGTGAAACTTTAAATGGTTAGAGGATTTGAGCTACGGTGAGATGCTAAGTAGGCTGGAGCTGTTTTCCCTGGAGTGTCAGAGGCTGAGGGGTGACCTCATAGAGGTTTATAAAATCATGAGGGGCATGTGTAGGGTATATAGACAAGATAGTTTCCCTGGGGTGGGTGAGTCCAGAACTAGAGGGCATAGGTTTAGGGTGAGAGGGGAAAGATATTAAAGGGACCTAAGGGGCAACTTTTTCACACAGAGGGTGGTACGAATATGGAATGAGCTGCCAGAGAATGTGGTGGAGGCTGGTACAATTGCAACATTTAAGAGGCATTTGGATGGGTATATGAATAGGAAGGGTTTGGAGGGATATGGGCCAAGTGCTGGCAAATGGGACTAGATTAGGTTGAGATATCTGGTCAGCATGGACGGGTTGGACCGAAGGGTCTGTTTCCATGCTGTATATCTCTATGACTCTATGAGGTGGTCAGTCCAGCGCAGTGCTGCAGGAGCGCTGCCCTGTTGAATGTTCTGTATTTCAGATGCATAGTCACCTCTCTGAGGTAGATGTGAACAGTTGCCTGGATCCATTTGTTCATGGGGATGTGGGTCTAAAGGCTGTTGCCCATAACCAAGGGGTGAGGGGCTAGGGGAAGCAGATGAGGGGGAACAGGTGGTGGGGTTAGTTGTCTCCATCAGGTCCTGGCCAGTAAGTGCTGGCTTTGAGCTGAGCCTGCTGAGCCAAAGGCCCGATAGCCAGGCGGCCAGCAGTGTTGTGACCCAAGCTCCAGGTCTAGCCCTGTGTTCGGAATGAATCGCTAACAGGTTTTCCTGATCCTGTGGCAGGGCCAGCCTGCCTATCTACTCCCACACATGTCTGTGTGTCAGCAAATAAATAATCTGCCCAAAGAAAGAGAGAATAGAAAGTAAAATAAACTGTAACCTCCTCCCTCCCCACCCCCCACAAAACCATTTCACATTCAGTCTCGGAGTTACTGTAAAATTATGACATTGCGGTGTGTGCACTTTCTAATGGCTCATGAGCAAGTCTGTTGTTAGTGGTGAACTTTCTCAAGTTTTGTTTGTTAGAGTCCCCATTCGGAGCCCTGTGTGTGGCTGTGTTTGTGTGTGTTTGTCTCAGTGTCTCTGTCTCCGTGTTTGTTTGTGAGAATGTGAGTGTCTGTGTGTGTGTGTGGCGGGGGTGTGGGTGTCTCACTGTGTGAGTGTGTGGAGTGTGGGTGTCTCACTGTGTGTGTGTCTTTATATCTGAGTGTCTGTGTGTGTGTGTCTCACTGTGTGTGTGTCTTTATGTCTGAGTGTCTCTGTGTGTGTCTCTCACTGTGTGTGTGTGTGGGTGTCTCACTGTGTGTGTGTCTTTATATCTGAGTGTCTCTGTGTGTGTCTTTATGTCTGAGTGTCTGTGTGTGTGTGTCTTTATATCTGAGTGTCTCTGTGTGTGTCTTTATGTCTGAGTGTCTGTGTGTGTGTGTGTGGGTGTCTCTATATCTGAGTGTCTCTGTGTGTGAGTGTGTGGGTGTCTCACTGTGTGTGTGTCTTTATATCTGAGTGTCTCTGTGTGTGAGTGTGTGGGTGTCTGTGTGTATCTGTGTGTGTCAAAACAAGCTGCCTTGCTCACATACACTCTTCAGAACCGACAGTCACTCACTTCCTTCCTGCCCGGAGAGCAGTCACAGACAGACACACACTGGGCTGTGAACCAACCAGTCGCTGCAAAGAGAGAGAGAGAGATCGGAAAATATCACAGCTCAGCCGAGGTCAACACACACTCCCTGCTGAGAGCGGAGTGGGCTGCAGCCTCCCAGCCTTGGAGCTCAACTCAACAGGCTATTAACAATTTCATTTCAACTTGAGGAAAGCGGCAAGTGTCTGGAGGGGGTGGCTCCTGCAATCCAGCCCCCCCGTCTCTCTGTGAAGTCAAGTCGTGCGGTTTGCTGTGAGTGTGCTTTTAATTGCTGCCCGTATGGACTTGTGTTACTGCAAGAGTTTTTCCCGTGGCTGAATAAGGCAGTGGGCTGGGACCGCATTAGGAGGGTCCCCATGCTACTCTGAGTGTTGGATTCCGGACTGGGAACTGCAAAGATTCCTCCTGGATCCTGAATGTGACCAAGTGTGCAGCCCCTGAGGTGTTTGTGTGTGTGTTGTTCTGGGGTTACTGGAGAGTTTAAGGCCAGCTTCTCTCCCTCCCACATCCACACAAGGCACTGGCTTCATCAAGAGTGGTTTCACCCCGCAGACTGGCACCGGTTTAACTGTGAGGCAAGGAGGGGCAAAGAGGGTCTCAGAAGAGGATGGTTCTTCAAGCACTGGGCATTCGGAATCTGCCCAGGTGCCACTCGGATTTACAGAGACTCTGCAGTGCATTGTAGGGAACTGGAGAGGGCACTTAACGGGACACATTGACATTGCCACCACCAGCGCTCAGGGACTCTCAGTTCACCTGCCTCCTGAATCTCCGTGCCCACCTCCCACTCACTCGCCCGGATCTGAGAGAGGGGTCATGTTCTGAATAGCTATCCACCAGTGGATCCATTGGCAATGCCCAGACAGATTTCTTAACCTTGGCGAGGTGGGACAGCCAGCTCCTGGCAGGGGAGGGGAGGTGGGCACCAGTGAGTTTGAGGCTGGATGTCAATGCCCCCCAATACCCAGGGTGCTTGCCCGGCCTCCCGCACTGCCAGCTGCTGATGCTATGGCTGCTTGCACCTTGATCAGCCTGGGCAGAATGAGCAACGACGTCAAGACAGACTGTCCCCATCGAACTCCCAGGCTGGCGCTGAAGGTGCCCGAGAGACACGTCTCGCGTTGCCATGTGCGCCTGGCACCGAGCCCTGGGGTGAATGGCGGGCGTGGGCTCTCGCCGGCTCGGTCCAGTGAGGACCTGCGAGTGCGCAGCCGATCCCCAGGGCCAGCCCTTCCTCTGGAGGGAATGTCCAGCTCCCCCCTCAGCCCCTTTCCACAGGGCAAACAGGAGTGCGGAATCTCTGAAACGTCTGGAGATCAGCAGGAGCCGCTTAGGGGCAGGAGCCTGGCCAGAAAGTGGCAGTGTTCCCGAACGGATGAGGAGATCTCAGCAGTCACGGGGGTCACCAGAGGCAACCAGTCGGAGCAGAGCAGGGATACAGCACTGCTGGCAATACCAGGCAGCACGTTGAAGAGAAGCACCATTTCAGGCCAGGAGGAAGGCAGCCAGTTAACCCGGCACTGCCCTAATGAGGACCAACACCCTGGAGATAGGCTGAACAGCCTCAGGACTCCGTCTCCGGCCTGTCCTCTCTCCTGTCATCCGTTACCACCTCCTGCCACCCAGTCCGGCCTGGTGGAGATCCCCCACGTCATTGTGACAGAGCACGGGCATGACGACAGCAGGGAGGCCAACGATGACGGGAATCCCAATGGGCCCCGGGTTTTCACCCGCAAACTCTCCTCCTCGTCAGCCTCCTCTGCTGGCTTCTCCTCCTCCTGGGACGAGTCGGAGGAAGACATCTCGAGTGACCCGGACAAAGGAGGGGATGTCAGCTCAGCCTTTCTCCAGACCCTGGAGCATCAGCCCAAACCCAGGGTGGTGAGTACAAGCACTCACTTCTCACTCTCCTGATCACTCTCCATTAACAAGGGAGGGAGGGAGGGAGGCAGCAACAACACTTGCATTGACCTAGCGTTGTAACATAGCATCACGGTGCTTCAGAGAAATGCTACATGCAGATGTCAGACTACATTCTGGATATCAGGTCCAATGACCAAAGAGTTTGCTCAAACAGGTAGGGTTTAAAGAATGTCTAAAGAATGGTTTAATAGAGTCAATTGCCAGAGACTTTTCCCCAGGGCAGAATTGACTGGTATGAGGCGTCATAGTTTTAAGATATTAGGGGAAAGGTATAGAGGAGACGTCAGAGGAAGGTTCTTTACGCAGAGAGTTGTGAATGCATAGAATGCGTTGCCAGCGGTGGTGGTGGAAGCAGAGTCATTCGGGACGTTTAAGCGACTGCTGGACATGTACATGGATAGCAGTGAGTGGAGGGGCGCGTAGGTTCAGTTATTTTATTTCACATTAGGATTAACCCTCGGCACAACATCGTGGGCCGAAGGGCCTCTTCTGCGCTGTACTTTTCTACGTTCTAATGTGTTAAAAGAGGAAAAGGTGGTTGAGAGATGAGAGGTACAGGGAAGAAATTCCTCAGTTTATGGGCCAGGCCACCACTGGTGGAACAGCGAATATTGAGAACGCACAAAAGACCAGAATTAGAGAGTTCTTGGAGGATTGTAAGACAGGGGCTAGATTACAAAAATAGGGAGGGGTAAGGGTAAGTCTGGGTAGGCATTTGAATGCGAAGATGATAATTTAAATATTGGAGCATTTCTGAACTGGTGGATCACTGAGCAGGCAGGGAGTGCTGGGTCATAGCAATACAGAGCTAGCTAAAGAAAAGTGAGGCAGGATTCTTGGTGACCTGAAGTTTACAGAGGTTAGAATGTGGGAAACCAGCTGTGTGGGTGTGTGTTTGTGTGTGGGTGTGTGTGTTTGTGTGTGTATGTGTTTGTGTGTGTGTGTGTGGGTGTGTTTGTGTGTGTGTGGGTGTGTTTGTGTGTGTGTGGGTGTGTTTGTGTGTGTGTGGGTGTGTTTGTGTGTGTGTGTTTGTGTATGTGTGGGTGTGTTTGTGTATGTGTGTCTGTGTGTGTGTGTGTCTGTGTGTGTGTGTGTCTCTATGTGTGTGTGGGTGTGTATGTGTGTGTGTGTCTCTCTGTGTTTGTGTGTGGGTGTGTTTGTGTGTGTGTGTCTGTGTGTGTGTTTGTGTGTGTCTCTGTGTGTGTGGGTGTGTTTGTGTGTGTGTGTGTGTCTGTGTGTGTGGGTGTGTTTGTGTGTGTGTGTGTATGTGTGTGTATGTTTTTCTTTAGATTCCAATCGATCAAAAGGAAGTGACTTATAAGAAAGCTAGAATAGTGCTAGGCCTGAGGATTGGAAGCAATTAAGAACAACCAAGGAACGGATTAGGATTAGATAAAGAGAATATGAATGTAAGCTAATGAGGTACATAAAGTCAGAATATAAAAGCTTTTATTGATATGTGAAAAGAAAAGGACTAGCAAGGATAAATATGGCCTCATTAAATAGAGAGGAACATTTCTAATGGACAACAGATCGATGTAGGAATAGTTATTTCGATAAGCTGTTCAAACATTTTGTCTTGAACCACTACACTGCAAGAGCCTAAAGCGATCACAGCAGAACTCATAGATCACAGCAGTGCACCTCCTGATAGCGTCTGGATTCCCACTGAAATGAAAGGCCTCATCCAGTAGACCAAGTGACCACCAAGTCCTACAGTGTATTGTAATTGTCAAGGCTAGAGCTAACATAAACTCAAAGGAGGAGCTGAGACTACAATTGTTACAGAGGTGGAAATACTCAGTCGTTATGATAGTGTGGATGTATCGTCAGAAATGGATCTTGGCGTCAAATAAGATTGCAAAAAGAGGAGCAGGCCCATCGAGCCTGTGCCACCATTCACTTAGTTCATGATCTTTATATAAGATAATCAGAGGGTTAGATAGGGTGGACAGGGAGAGCCTTTTTCCAAGTATGGTGACAGTGAGCACAAGGGGACATAGCTTTAAATTGAGGGGTAATAGATATAGGACAGATGTCAGAGGTGGTTTCTTTACTCAGAGAGTAGTAAGGGTATGGAATGCTTTGCCTGCAACAGTAGTGGATTCGGCAACTTTAAGTACATTTAAGTTGTCATTGGACAGGCATATGGACGTACATGGAACAGTGTAGGTTAGATGGGCTTCAGATTGGTATGATAGGCCGGGCGCAACATCGAGGGCTGAATGGCCTGTACTGCGCTGTAATGTTCTATGTTCTATGCTCTGGCTGTGATTGTGGTTTCACTTTCTTCCGAACTCCCTTTTGTCTGACTCAGGCTTGAATATGAGAGTGGTGCTGGAAAAGCACAGCAGGTTAAGCAGCATCCAAGGAGCAGGAAAATCAGGATGCTGCCTGACTTGCTGTGCTTTTGCAGCACCACTCTAATCTTGACTCTAATCTCCAGCATCTGCTCTCCTCACTTTTGCCTCAGGCTTGAATATATTCAATGACCCAGCCTCCACTGCTGTCTGAGGTAGACAATTGATAAACCTCCCAAGGAAGAAATTCCCCCTAGCTCTGTCTTAAACAAGAGACCCCTTATTTTTAAATAATTCTTCCTAGTTCTCGATTCATCACAAGAGGAAAAGTCCTCTCTGCATCTACCCTGACAAGCCTTCTCAGAATCTTGTAGCTTTCAGCAAGATCAGCTCTCAACATCTCAACTCCAATGGGTAAAAGACCAACCTTTTCTCATAAGTTAACACCTTCACCCCAGGTATCAGCAAAATGAACTTTCTGTGAGCTGCTTCTAATGTCTCCTTAAATCAGGGAACCAGTGCTATACACAGTTCACCAGCTGTGGTCTTACCTGTCCTGATGTAACAGGTCTTCCCTAACATTATACTCCATCTACCTTGCAATAAAAACAACATTAACTTGTCATCCCAATTATTTGTTGTATCTGCAGGTGAAATGTTTGAGATTTGTTTACAATGACTCCTAGACCTGTTTGTACTTAGCATTCTTCTCTATTCAAACAGCATTCTATTCTTCCTACCAAAGTGGACAACAACATGTTTTCCCGCATTGTACTCCAAGTTTTTGACCACTCAAACTATCGACATCCCTTTGTAGTTTCTCTGCACCCTCCTCAACACCTGCTTTCTTTCCTATGTTTGTATCATCTTCAAGTTTGGTTACAATACAATTTGTCAATCAGGCCATAAGTAGATAGAGTCATAGAGTCACAGAGATGTACAGCATGGAAACAGACCCTTTGGTCCATCCCGTCCATGCCGACCAGATATCCCAACCCAATCTAGTCCCACCTGCCAGCACCTGGCCCATATCCCTCCAAATTCCTATTCATATACCCATCCAAATGCCTCTTAAATGTTGCAATTGTACCAGCCTCCACCACATCCTCTGGCAGCTCATTCCATACTCGTACCACCCTCTGTGTGAAAAGGTTGCCCCTTAGGTCTCTTTGATATCTTTCCCCTCTCACCCTAAACCTATGCCCCTTAGTTCTGGACTCCCTGACCCCAGGGAAAAGACTTTGTCTATTTCCCCTATCCGTGCCCCTCATAATTTTGTAAACCTCTATAAGTTCACCCCTCAACCTCTGATGCCCCAGGGAAAACAGCCCCAGCCTGTTCAGCCTCTCTCTATAGCTCAAGTCCTCCAACCCTGGCAACATCCTTGTAAATCTTTTCTGAACCCTTTCAAGTTTCACATCATCTTTCTGATACGAAGGAGACCAGAACTGCATCTTATAAAAAGATTGAGGTCCCAACACTGATCCCAAACATAGTTTGCTAGCCTGAAAATAATGCATTTATGCTGACTCTCTGATTCCTACTTGTTGGTCAATCCTTTATTCACATTAGTAAATTGTCCCAATCCCACAAACTCTTAACTTGTTCAAGAACTTTTATATGACTCCTTATCAAATGCTTTCTGGAAATCCAAATACACTTACATTTACCAATGTTGCTTTATCAATATGTTTATCATAACCTCAAAAATCTAATAAATTTGTCTAGAAATATTTCCCTTTCACAAAGCCATGTTGATTTTGCCTGACTATCCGCTGATATATACAGAGGTGGATGGTGGTGTCACAGTAATGCGGCTGGACTGATCAAGGCTCTGAGGATATTGGTTCAGATTCCACCAGGGTAGCTATGAAATTTAAATTTAATTAATTATTTTTTGAAAAAGAGCCCAAAACTAGTAACGGTGACCATAAAACTATTATTGATGGTTGTGAAAACCTTCCAGGTTCATTACTGTTCTATGGGGAAGGAAATGGACTGTCCTTCACTACATTTGATTCCAGATCCATAGCAAAATGGCTGACTCTAAAATGCCCTCTCAATTAGCCTGTTATGAATGGACAACAAATGTTGGCTCTCCCAGCAGTGTTCACATCTAAATGCTCTGATACTACCTATTTATGATATTGAGGTGCTGGTGGACAAGTCACATGACACCAGGTCACTTGATGAAGGATCAGCGCTCAGAAAGCTTGTGATTCCAAATAAACCTGTTGGACTATAACCTGGTGTTTGTGAATCCTGACCTTGACTACCTATTTAATAATGGATTTTAGCCCTTTCCCAACAACAGATGTTAGACCAGCTGACCTATAATTTTCTGCTTTCTGAATTCCCCTTTCTTGAATTGAGGTGCTTTATTTATGGATTTCCAGTACACAGGGATCTTTCCAGAATCAAGCATGATTTACAACCAATGCACCCACTATCTTGGCAGACATTTCTTTTACAAGCCTAGGATTCAAGCTATCAGGGCCAGGGGACTTGTCAGTCTTTCTAGTCTTTCTAGTACATTTTTTCTAACATTCTTAGGATCTTCTGCTGTAAAGACAGATACAAAATACTTGTTCAAGTTCCCTGCCATTTCCTTGCTTTCCTTTGTTAATCCCACCATCTCATCTGCAAAGGGGCCAACACTCACTTTAGCTCCATCTCACATCCACAAAGAAGCTTTTACAATCTGTTTTTATATTTCTTGCTGGTTTACTTTTTTCTGAGTCGTCTGGTTTATAAATCTTCTGATATACCACTACTCTCGACATGGTAGTGTGTGTCTTTCAATGTGTTACCGAATTTATAAACAGTCTGGTTAAGCTATAAGGTAAAGTCGATGAGCAGTTGACAATGTACTAATGGTAGAGGGATTGAGACAGGTACCATTGAGGTAATTCATGGGTGCGATCAGCCTGTTTGTAAAGACTAACACTGTGTCAGTTGATGCTGCTGTCACAGAGAGGTAATTTGGAGATGAGGAATGGGAAGGACCAAGGATTGATCTGTGGGGGAATACCAGCGGTACTGATGCAGGAGAACATCATTGCACTGCATGTAGGTTTGGAGATCACTGACAGTAACCATGCTCTGGGCTGGATTTGTTACAAACGGTGCAATGACATGAAATCATAAACACAGTATATCTGTACCTTAGGGCAGAGAAGATTATAGAGTCATAGACTTGTACTGTACACTAACAAACCCTTTGCCCTAACTCATCCATGTTGACCAGGTATCCTAAATAAATCTAGTCCTATTTATTAGCATTTAGTCTGTATCCCTTTAAACCCTTCCTATCCATTTACCTATCCTGATGCCTTTTAAATGTTGTAACTGTACCAGCCTCCATCACTTCCTCTCGCAGCTCATTCCATACACGCACCACTCTGTGAACAGATTGCCACTTATACCCCTTTTATATCTTTTCCTTCTCACCTTATGCCCTCTAGTTTTGGACTCCCCAACCCGAGGGAAAAAGACCTGGGCTGTTCACCCCATCCATGCCTGTCATGATTCTATAATGATTCACCCCTCAGTCTCTGAGGCTCCAAGGATATTTAAGAGGGGTGTTCCAAATCATAAACTACTACGGGAAGTAATTAAGTAATGAGAAAGTGTTTCCAGCAGTATGAGTGTTGGTAACCAGAGAACACAGATTTGGCAAAAGAGGAAAAAACAAATTCAATTGAAGGGGAATTGGATAAACATTTGGAAAGTGGAATAAGGGTAGGGCGGGGGGGGGGTCAGGGGAAGGATCATTTAGGTAAAGTGCTGGCAGAGGAAGTTGAGTTGTTAGAAATGGGGGTTTCTCTTTGTCTTCACTCCCCCCCCCCCCCCCCCCAGCACTCCCCAGATTCCTGGGCATATCCTGCTTCCACACCACAGAATAACTGCCAGTCAACACAAAGGAATTAAACCCAGAGTCTCAATCTGATTGTTTCAGAGAGACATTCAAAGTCTTGGCAGCTTCTAGCTCTCCTGTGTGATGTAGGCAGGACTATAATTCTTCTATATATATATATTTATTTACACACTATTATAAAATCGACTCAAAGGAATGGAATTGTTTGTCATATCTTGCTGTCATTTCTGTTGTATCTATTTCGGTGGAAGGCTTGTTTTAAACAGAGAGTGCTGACGATATTATTGTTTGGGGGAAGCAGAATGAGGTAATCCTGGGCTCAGGCTGTGAGGAAATTGGATTCATAACCCCTCAGTGCACTCTCATTAACCCAGGGGGAGGAGACCAGACCATTTGAAGAAAGTTTACAAAGTGCTTTCCCTTCCTATTCCCCTCCCCCACACCACCCCCACCCCCACCCCCACTCCCTCGATAGCATTTGGTCCCAGTGGACATTCCTTTGTGTTTTTGTCTCAGCAGAGGCATCACAGTTCAGGATAACCTACAATGCGAACCCAGGGTGACTGGGCAGTGGTCAAGAGTGGGGTCTTCCGGATTGTTTTCACACCTTCTCCAGTTCAGGGACAATCGGGATTAACTACTAGTCACCAAACAGGGATCAGCTCCAGAGATAGAAGAGGGCATGGGAATTGGAGAGGGACAGTGTGAGAGTGGGAGTCTAAAGAGAGAGAGAGAGAGGGAGAGAGGGAATCTGAAGAGAGAGAGAGAGAGAAGAAGCCTAAAGGAAGAGAGAGAGTGGGAGTCTGATGAAAGTGAAAGAATATGAAGTTGGGGTCTAGGGTGGGAAAATGTGGGAATGGCACTTGGAGATAGATGCAGTGTGACAGTGAGTGTGAAAAGAGAGAGAAAGAGGTGGGGTCGGGGGGAGGGGGATCTTGGAGGGAGGGAGGGAGAGAGAGAGAGAGAGAGAGATCCTGGACAGAGATAGTGAGAGTTGGCCTGACAGAGATACAGAGAGAGAGAGAGAAAACTAAAGGAAGGAAGCTGGCAATAAAGGAAAAGAGACAAAGAAAGAAAAATAGGGTAAGAGAAAGAAAAATGAATTGACAGGAAAGGTAAGGAAAAATGAGGCAATAAAAGGTCAGAAGAGAGGAAGGCAGGATGAAGAGAAACAGAAAAGGGGAGAAAATGTTAAAGACAAAGAGAGGGAGGAAGAGGAAGAGCATAAGAAAGAAAGCGATAAAAAAGTAAAGAATCAAAGAGAGAGAGAGTGGAAAAAACAGTATGCTGCAGTGAGATTGTGAGAGGAGATTATTATCTCTGTTAGTAACTCATTGCAGCCAGTGCGTTGGCTGGGCCTGTTCTCTGCATTGTCTCCTCCACTCCTTTCCCCTCCTGTAAAACCTTTCGAGTACACCACACGGTGTTGTAAAGCAGGACAGGCTGGTGACTAAAACACTTACTTTCACCATCTTTGTGTGCATGAGCTTGTGTGAGTGTTTCTGTCTTTCTGTGTGTGTGTTCGTGTGTGTGTATATTCAAGTGTCTGCATATGAAGGTTTTTTTATGTGCGTGTGAGCGTTTGTGTGTGCAATATATCATGTGCGTAAGTGTGAAAAGTGTACACCTTGTTTTACACAGTGTAAGGAGTCCCTGTTGTAATGGGGCTGGCCCTCCCATGTTGTGTCAGGCTGGGAGTTGCTGTCCCATTGTGGAAAGATTTGACATGATACTCTCTGATAACAGCCAGCTAGCTTGATGTTCCATGCGATATGTCAGTGCTGGCCCTGACACAGGCCCTGTTTATCTCTCTCCTTCTCTGTTGCATCTAGTTGGCTATTTTTGTGTTGAAGCTCAGGGCCTTTTGGTTGGAAAATTATTTACTTTTGAGCAATTTTTCAAATGTGCCAAGACAATAAACAATTGATATGTCAGAGTGAACTGTGGTGAACCAGCCCCATAAAGCAGCTACAGTGACAACCCACAGTTTAAGATTTGTTTTCTTTTTATCTTGGACTATAATTACTCCAGTTTGATAATAATTTGCATGACTAGCTACAACCGATGTTGTCCATGCTTATCTATACAATTGGGAGAGGGGCTAACATCTTTATGAGTCTTCACTGCCCTCCTGTACACCGTGTGGTGAGAGATTCAACTGTGCACCCCTGAAATTGATTATCTGCCTGTGATCACTTTGCAAAAGTGAGGACTGCAGATGCTGGAAACCAGAGTCTAGGTCAGAAGTCTAAGTCAGAGTGGTGCTGGAAAAGCACAGCAGGTCAGGCAGCATCCGAGGAGCAGCGAAAATCGACGTTTCGGGCAAAAGCCCTTCATCATTCATTCCTGATGAAGGGCTTTTGCCTGAAACGTTGATTTTTCCTGCTCCTCAGGGATGCTGCCTGACCTGCTGTGCTTTTCCAGCACCACTCTGATCTCGACTGTGATCACTTTGCCTTTTGCTGTACCGTTTTTTGTTAAGAGATCCTGAGAATGAGAAGAAAACAACGTCTGACCAGAATGATGTCGGGTTTGGTGAGACCTCTCTGGAATTAGGAGGGAAGTTGCTGATCTCCTTAGCTGTGGAAGAATGTGGCTGTGTCTTAAGGAAGTGCTACAAAAGTTCACAAGACTGATTCCTGGGATGAAGAAATTGTTTTATGAAGAGAGATTGAATAGATTAGGTCTGTATTGCTGGGAGTTTGGAAGAACAAGAGATGATCTCATCAAAACAGAAAACAGAACATAAAATTTTAGGGAGCTTAACAGATTAGATATTGAGGAAAAGTTTGCCCTGGCTGGAGAGTTGAGAGCTAAACACTAAGCTGAAGATAAGTGGAGCAGCCATTTGGAGCTGGGATGAGGAGCAGTTCCTTCATAAGGCAAGTCCTGTCCTTCTGCAATCACTCGGGTCATCAAAGTAGCTTACAGTCATTGAAGTCTTGTAGTCACTCCTGTAATGCAAGAAACGCAAGGCTCCTCCAAGCAGCAATACAATTCTATGCAGGAGGCCATTCAGCCCATTCAGCATTGGTTGAGGGATGAGTATTGGCCTGGGTATCAGGGATGACACACCTACACATCTTCAAAAACGTCTCTATCTGAGAGAAGTTCAGGACTCAACAGGAAGGACAATCAGCTCTGTCAGAGCCTGGCTCAGTCCGTTCTGTTCCCAGAGGTGGATTTGAACCCAGCATCTTTGGACTCAAACGAATCATAGAATCCCTAAAGTGTGGAAGCAGGCTGTTCAGCCCATCGAGCCAAAACAGCCCTCCGAAGAGCATCCCACCTCCCCCATTCCTGTAACCCTGCATGGCTTACACGCCTGGTCTGCACATCATTGGACACTATGGGCAATTTAGCATGGCCTATCCAGCTAACCTGCACACCTTTGGTATGTGGGAGGAAACCAGAGCACCCGGAGAAAACCCACACAGACACAGGGAGAATATGCAATCTCCACACATACTGTCACCCAAGGCTGGAATCGAATCCAGATCTGTGGCGCGGTGAGGCAGCAGTGCTAACCACTGAGTCACCGTGCTGCCCATAAAGGGTGGAGATGCACTTAACTAAACCATGGTTAACATCCACAGATTTATGAACCTTTAAAATTCTCTACCCTCGGGTGGACACTCCACGTTTGAGCCCTTTCCAGGCAAATGTTGAAAGATTTTTTGGATGGTAAAGAAATCTGAGCAGAATGGGATGAGGCAGGAAAGTGAGGTAGACGTTGAAAATCAGACACATTCAGACTGGGTGACAGAACAGGGTCAAGGGTCAATGATCTCCTGCTCCTGTTATTTTTAACAGTTAAATACCCACATTGATTTTCCCTTTTCTCGACAGTACAACTGCAATCAAGCATAGGCTGCAAAGAGCTTTGGGGTGCCCGAAGGTTGTGTTCGGTGTCATATGAATGCACGTCTGTTCATTTTATTGATTCTCATTGTTTGTATAGCCACAAAACCCTTATTAAAAATAAGATAGTGGAGAGTTTGGATGCAAATAAAATCATAAATGATAGCCAGGGTGGGTTATTGATGGGGAAGTCTTGCCAATTTAATTTATTGCTATTTACTAAAACTGTAAGCAAGGAGGTAGATAGGGGAAAGGCATGTGGGTGCGGTGTACTTAGATAACAGTAAGCCCCTTGATATTGTGGTTCTGGAAAGAATAAACTGTGGATGGAAAATGAAAGGACCTGACCTGATGATAAATTGTAGCTGTTGTAACAACACTAACTCAGAAGAGTAAAGCAAATTAACTGTTGAGGTGTATTAAAAGGTCAATATTGAACTAAAATAATGAGGTAATGATGCTGCTCTTTGCATAATGTCTGTTTGCCACAGTAGATAAAGGATATTACAACTACTTGCAGAAGACAACAAACTAGAATAATGGAGGGTTTCAGAGCTTGAACTCAAAGGATTGACAAAGTACTGTGGGCATGCAGAGGAGATACTCACCATAACAGGGTCACAACTACAAGGAACCTAAGGCCCTTGATCATGCTGATCAGTTCAGGCTGTTTTGCCTTCTACAGAAAGAAGGTGAATTTAAAATGATTCTGCAGAAACATTTAGTTGTGATTCGAATTTGCCCTTGTCTCTCGTTTAGTGAAAACCAAGCATTAGGTTTGGTTAAAAATGGAATGAGTGATTAACAGGTCCTTTCCTCTCCCACATGAAACAGGAGCATTCTTGTTGAAAGGACAGATTAGCCTGTGTTAACACTGGGGCTTGACCCACTTGTTATAGAGTCATCGAGTCAAAGTTGCAGAGCACAGAAACAGACCCTTTGGTCCAACTCGTCCATGCTGACCAGATATCCTCAATTAATCTAGTTCCATTTGCCAGCACTTGGCCCATTTCCCTCTAAGGAGAAAGTGAGGTCTGCAGATGCTGGAGATCAGAGCTGAAAATGTGTTGCTGGAAAAGCGCAGCAGGTCAGGCACCATCCAGGGAACAGGAGAATCGATGTTTCGGGCATAAGCCCTTCTTCAGGAATCCCTCTAAACCCTTCCTATTTATGATGCCTCATAAATGTAGTAATTGTCCCATCCTCCAGCACTTCCTCTGGCAGTTCACTCCATACATGTATCACTCTTTGCATGAAAAAATTGCCCCTTAGGTCCCTTTTAAATCTTTTCCCTCTCACCTGAAACCTGTGCCTTCTAGTTTGGCCTGAGCTGGGAATCAAGGCTAGTTTCAATGGTGCTGGAATAAGGAAGGGGTGGGAGAGGCTAACATACAGGTGGGATCAGGAACTCTTGCTGCATTCCTCACAAAGTCATCTTGTCCCTGAGTGCTTAGGCCATTTGCCACAGAGATTCCTGGCAATGACTTCCTATCACCACCAATTCCCATTCCCACTCCCACCAATTCCCATCCCCACTTCTACCAATTCCTTATCCCACTTGTACCAATTCTCAATCCCAAACCTACAATTCCCATTCCCACTCCTACCAATTCTCAATCCCACTCCTACCAATTCCCAATCCCATTCCTACCAATTCCCAATCCCATCCCACTAATTCACATTCCCTCTGGTTCACTCCCACTGCCTGATTCTGAATCTTACCGTCCGTTTCCCACACTGCCACTCATGAGTCTCAGCTTTAACCTTGTAGCATATTTGGGAGGGTCATGTTTTTGCACCTAATGAGGCGAGTGGGTGTTGGGAGCCAATGTTGCAGCTGGTGAGTGGGGAGCATGTGGTCAATGGGCTGTCTCATGCCTTCCTAGTTGTTCTGGAATGACCAAATATTGCTCTGTCTGTACCGTGCCCTGTCCCCGGTGTTAGTTGGTGAAGGAGTACTGCCTGTGGGAAGCGTGGCTGGATTCTTTAGCCAAGAAGCTGGCAGTGATGAGCTCACCAAGGGATGGTTCAGCCCTTCACCACCTCGTACTTCACATCACCTAGCTGCTCCAGCTTGGGTCAGCCAGTAAAGAGAGAGATCTTGGACAGACTGAAGACATCAATAATTGGGCAAAGGTGTGGTTCACAACTGAAACGGTAATAATTGGAAGTTATAAAACACTCAGTGATTAGACGGGAATCCTAGTGACTCATCATTTAGTGTTTTCTTACGCAACACCCATCATATTCACTTTTACTCGCCAATGTTCCCACATCTTCATCATCCCTCTCTCTCAATTACTAATCATTCTCTTCGTCCGTTCCTGATCTTTCTCTCTCTCTCTATTCCTGATCATTCTTTCTCACCGTTGCCCTATTCCTGATTTTTCTCTTTCCCTCTCTCCCCATTCCTGATCATTCTCTCTTCCTCCATTCCTGACATTTGTCCCCCTCTGTACTGATTTTGTATCCCTCCATTTCTCTCTCTCCCCCTCGATGCCAGATCTTGCTCTCTTACCCCATTTCCAATTTTTCTTTCTCTCTCCCAATTTTTGACCTTTCCCTCTCTCTCCATCTCTGATCATTTTTCTCTCCATTCCTAATCATTTTCTACCTCTATTGCTCAACATTTTCTCTCTCTCCATTCCTGATCGTTCCCTTTCTCATTCTAGTTTATGCAAAATGGAGCAGAGTAGGCCATTTGGCCCTTCATGCCTGATCTGCTTGCATTCTCCATCTATCCCTGATACCCCCTCATTCTCCTTTCTGACAAGCATCTATCCACCTCTGAGTAAAACATATTTAATGAACTCACCTCCATTGTGTTCTGAGACAGTGTGTTCCAAAGTCATAAAACCCTTTGGGAGCGAAAAGTGTCCTATCGTCTCTGACTTGAAAGGATGAGCCGTAATTTTAAAACTGATCCCCCTGGTTCTGGACTGTCCCATAACAGGAAACATCCTTTCCACCTCCACTTTGTCAAGAGCATTCAGGATCTTATAAACTTCAATCAAATTATCCCTCATTCTTTTGAACTCCAGTGAAAATAAACCCAGACTGTCCGACCTCCCCTCATAAGACAGCCTACTAACTCCTGAGATCAATCTATTCAACTTCCTCTGAATCTTCTCCAATCATTTAAATTCTTTCTTAAATAAAGTTATGCACAGTATTCGAGGTGTGGCCTCACCAATGCCCTGGATAACTGAGGTGTCATCTCCCGATTTTTATGATCAATTCCTCCTGTAATAAAGAAAGGCATCCCATTGCCCTGCTTGACTATGTGCGTACCTGTATGCTAACTTTGTGCAGCACAGCCACTAGAACATTGAGGTCTCTCTGCACCTCAGAATTCTGCAGTCTTTCTCCATTGAAGTAAACCTTAGCTTTTCAATCTTCCCGCCGTAGTAAATAATATCCCACGTTACACAATGATCAGTTTGACAACTGGGAAACATCACAAACGTGTCATGTCTTTCACGTTGGTTTGATCAATTAACTCATTAAGACTTGCTCTTTTGTCAACCAATCAACCGTATGACATTTACACAGAATAATTCTAAGACAGTCACACGTGCAGCTGATACATAGTCCACATTATCGCACCGAATTCAGTGTTTCTGTTTTAAATCAAATTTCAGCATTTCCAGAGTTACTGTGACAGATCAGTCTGTTACTGCTGAGTCTCAAGTCTTGATGTAAACAAACGTGCACATTCCTTCAGCCTAAACATAAACACTTTCAAAATCATGTCCTCTTCCTAACCATGAAGTCAACACCATGCTTTGTCCTTCTCGTTTCATTCTTATTTAAGTTCATTTAACTTCATTTTGGCTAACCCAGCAAACTTTAAGTTGATACATACAAGGTCATGTGATGTGGACGCCACTGGCTGAGCCAGCATTTATTGCCCTTGAATTGAGTGGCTTGCTAGGGCCCTTTCAGAGTCAACTACATTTTATATTTTGCAGATAACATGAAACTTAGAAGATTTGCAAACTGTGAGGAGGAGAGTGTGGAACTCTAGAAGGACATTGACAAATTGATAGAATGGCAGATGAGAATGGCAACGCAGAGAATTGTGAGATGATTCTTGGGAAAACATTGAAAGGTAACACAAAATAAGGCTACAATTCTCAAAGAGTTGCAGGAGCAGAGGGATCTGTGTGTATATGTGTGCAAATCATTGGCAAGGCAGGTAGCTAGCAGTAAATAAAGCCCTCAGCTTTATTAAAGGGGGCATAGAGTACAGGAGCAAAGAGTTGATGTTGAAATTGTACATGAAATTTGTTGGACCTCAGCTGAAGTGTTGTGTATTGGGTGCAACATTATAGAAAAGATCTGAATGCATTGGAGAGAATATAGGAGTGATTGACACTCATGTTCCAGGAATGAGAAGCTTCAGCAATGAGGGTAGATTGAAGAAGTTGGGCTTGTTCTTCCTGGAGAGAAATTGGCTGAGCAGAGATTTGATCGAGGCTTTTAAAATCACGAGAGATCTGGATGGAGTAGATAGGAAGAAGCAATTCCCACTTGTAGAAAGGATCAAGAATGAAAAGACATAAATTTGAAATGTACAATCAAAGCAAGGGAAATGTGAGGAAAAATTGTCCACCCAGTAAATTGTGAGGGTATGGAATGCATGCAGTGGAGGTAGGTTCAACTGAGGCATTAGAAAGGCCTTTGTGAATATACAGAGGCCACATCGATCACGAGCAGCTGTTTTCCCTCCTTAAAGGACATGAACAAGACAGATGGGTATTTAGAACAATGAACAGCATCGTCATGAACAGGTTTTCATTAGAGTAGCTTTTAATTCTAAATTTTCATCAAGTTAAAATTTCTCCACACCCATGCCCCAGAACATTGCCAAAGACACTGGAATTACTAACCCAGTGAAACTACCAATAGACCACAGCCTCCCCCTATTAATTAGCCTTAGGAAAGTGAGTAGTGGATGTGACCTTAAGAGATATAGTTAGTAGGTTTGCAGATGACACCAAAATTGGAGGTGTAGTGGACAGCGAAGAGGGTTACCTCAGAGTACAATGGGATCTTGACCAGATGGGCCAATGGGCTGAGGTGTGACAGATGGAGTTTAATTCAGATAAATGCGAGGTGCTGCAATTTGGGAAAGCAAATCTTAGCAGGACTTATACACTTAATGGTAAGGTCCTAGGGAGTATTGCTGAACAAAGAGACCTTGGAGTGCAGGTTCATAGGTCCTTGAAAGTGGAGTCGCAGGTAGATAGGATAGTGAAGAAGGCGTTTGGTATGCTTTCCTTTATTGGTCAGAGTATTGAGTACAGGAGTTGGGAGGTCATGTTGCGGCTGTACAGGATGTTGGTTAGGCCACTGTTGGAATATTGTGTGTAATTCTGGTCTCCTTCCTATCGGAAAGATGTTGTGAAACTTGAAAGGTTTCAGAAAAGATTGACAAGGATGTTGCCAGGGTTGGAGGATCTGAGCTACAAGGAGAGGCTGAAAGGCTTGGGGCTGTTTTCCCTGGAGCGTTGGAGGCTGAGGCGTGACCTTATAGAGATTTATAAGGAAAAGCACAGCAGGTCAGGCAGCATCCATGATATTATTTCCAATAGTCTGGTTACCTTGGCTTATTCAAATTTGCATAATGGGTACAGTACTGTTGTCAGACTGTAAAACAGAGTTCTGAAACGGTATAGAAAAGACTTACCAGGCTGTCACTCCAGGAACTAAGAGGATATGACTACACGGTGGCTCAGTGGTTAGCACTGCTGCCTCACAGAGTCATGGACACGGGTTTGATTCTACCCTCAGGCAACTGTCTGTGTGGAGTTTGCACATTCTCCCTGTGTCTGCATGGGTTTCCTCCGGGTGCTCCGGTTTCCTCCCACAATCCAGAAGATGTGTAGGTCAGGTGAATTGCCCGCAGTGTTCGGGGATGTGTAGGTTGGACGCATTAGTCGGGGTAAATATAGGGTAGGGGAATGGGTCTGGGTGGGTTTCTGTTCAGAGGGTTTGTGTGGACTTGTTGGGCCGAAGGGCCCCTGTTTCCACACTGTAGGGATTCTATGATTCTATGACTGTCAGAGAAAGTCGGGCAAGATGAGGCTTGCTTCACTGAACAAGTGAAGACCTGACAGAAATTTTTAAAACAAACAAAGAGGCTGGATAGGGTGGAAGGGAGGGACGGTTTCATCAAGATAATTATAAGCTGCTCAAATGAAAATTTATTTGCGAAGAAAATGATCAGAATGTGGAGCCCTCTGATACATGTTTCACTACTACGTGAGATTCTGACTAATTTGCATATAACTCTAAATATCTGCCTTTGTTTCTCATCCCTTATATTCTTTGCTTTACAAATATTCACCAAAGGCAGATTTAGATTTAACAACCGATCTTGCATCAATTGGTGTTTGTGCGAGAAAGCGACAATCTGCTTGTACTCTTTGTACATAAAAATAATTTGGAATTTTCCTCCTGGAAGGCGTGGCTCTAACCTTTTGACTTCATCCTGGATTCCCTGGGATGCTTCTCTCCAACTACCCGGTCTGTTCCCTTCATGTCATGATGTGGAGATGCCGGTGTGGGACTGGGGTGGACAAAGTTAAAAACCGCACAACACCAGGTTATAGTCCAACAAGTTTATTTGGAAACATTAGCAGTGCTCCGAAAGCTAGCGCTTCCAAATAAACCTGTTGGACTATAACCTGGTGTTATGAGATTTTTAACTTTGTTCCCTTTAATATTTTGAAGATTTCAAACTGATTACCCTTGAACATTCTAAATCCCAGTGAGTACAGACAGCACTCGTTTGTTTAACCTGTTTATACCTTGAAGTCCAGGTATCATTCTAATAACCTAGGGTACACCTTTCAAGACTAGTGTAATTTTGTTTTAATTATTCATCGACTGTGGGTGTCACTAGGTTAGCATTTATTACCCGTCCCTAATTGCTCTTTCTAAATTTTGGTGCCCAGTATTGTTCACAGTTCTCTAGGGATTTCAGAGTAGTCAGCAAAACGTTATTCTGTTCAAAAAAAAGGACTCGATGAGAAGGATAAACCATCCTTGGTGAGTAAACCAAGGCATTCAAAGTGCCAAAGGAGAAAGGGAGGACTGCAGATGCTGGAGATCAGAGTCGTGAGTGTGGTGCTGGAAAAGCACAGCAGGTCAGGCAGCATCCGAGGAGCAGGCGGGTTGACGTTTCGGGCATAAGCCCCTCATCAGGAGTTCAAAGTGGTAAAACTGAGTGTTGGCCCACAGGATTGGATTTTTTTAGAATCTAGCATCGAATGACTAAAAATCTAATGAAAAGGGAGACAATTGATCATAAAAGCAAATTGGGAAGAAATACAAAACCAAACAGCAAGAGCTGTTACGGATATATAAGAAGAAAGATAATGGCTAAAGTGAAAGTCAGACCTTTACAGGATGCAACTGGGGAATTGATAATGGAGAACAGAGAAATGCAGATCAATTAAACCAACGTTTTTCATCAGTGAGGAACACTGTAAATATCTGAAAGATCACAGATAAGCAAAGTGCTATTGGAAGGAAAGATCTTTTGACGTTCTCTATCACAAAGGACAAATTATTTGAGGCCCCAGAGATGGCGAAGGCATTAGTTGAAATATTCCACAACTTCCTGGATTCCTTGGAAAACCACTTGATGTGATACCCCTGTATAAGAAGGAAGTAGGAAAATATTGGCCAGTTAGCCTGGGAGTCCATTACGAAAGAAGCACAAACAGGACATTTAGAAATGGTTAATGCAATCAAATAGAGTCAACATGGTTTTGTGAAAGGGAAAAAGTGTTTTAATAAATTTGCTAGAATTCTTTCAGAGGGCATAGTAAACAAAGTTGATAAAGGGGAAATGTTAAATGTGTATTTGAATTCACCATCTTCAGATGTTTTATCAATGACCTTGCCTCCATCATAAGGTCAGAAGTGGGGATGTTCAGCACCATTCGCGACTCCACAGATACTGAAGCAGTCCATGTTGAAATGTAGCAAAACCTGCACCATGTCCAGGCTTGGGCTGATAAGTGTCAGGTAACATTCACACCACACAAATGTGAAGCAATGACCGTGACTAGTAAGAGACAATCTAACCATTGTTCTTGACATTCAATGGTGTTACCATTACTGAATTGCACTACCAATATCCTGAGGGTTACGTTTGACCACAAATTCAGCTGGACTTGCCACATAAACACAGTGGCTACAAATGCAAGTTAGAGGCTAGGAATACTGCGGCAAGTAAATCACCTCCTGACTTACCAGAGCCTGTCCATCATTTATTAGATACAAGTCAGGAGGTGGAGTACTCCTCACTTGTCCTGGTTGGGTGCAGCTCCAACAGGAAGCTTGACACAAAGCAGCCCATTTGATTGACACCACATTCCTCAAACATCCCTGGACTGCAGTGGCTCAAGGGGCAACCTTCTCAAGGGCAACTAGGAACAGGCAATAAATGCTAGCCAGCATGAATAAATAAAAAAAAAAGACTTTGCATTAAGTTGAATCCTGGCAAGCGGAAGAGTTGGAGGCATGTCATGCAGTGTCATGTGCCCATGCAGTCAGATGCAGCTAAGTTCTGGTGGAGAGTAGAAGAGGTTAGTTAGGACATGGAATTAGTGGTAGGTTGAACATAGAACATAGAACATTACAGTGCAGTACAGGCCATTCGGCCATCGATGTTGCGCCGACCTGTCATACTAACCTAAAGCCCATCTAACCTACACTATTCCATGTATGTCCATATGCTTGTCCAATGATGACTGAAACGTACTTAAAGTTGGCGAATCTACTACCATTGCAGGCAAAGCATTCCATACCCTTACTACTCTCTGAGTAAAGAAACTACCTCTGACATCTGTCCTATATCTATCACCCCTCAATTTAAAGCTATGCCCCCTCGTGTTCACCATCATCATACTTGGAAAGAAGCTCTCCCTGTCCACCCTATCTAACCCTCTCTGTGAGAAGCTTAGAGTAAAGTTGGTGAGTGTGTTTTGAGGGATTCTAAAACGACCTTCACAAATACCCGTACAGATGGAAGTGTTTTGTGCCTGGATGGTGATCACTGATCACCCATGTATATGTACATACTGCTGGATCAAAACATAAAGAAAGGCTTACACGTTTAAAGTAGCTACTTCCACAGACACTATAAAGCTCTTCTCAGTCACTTTTTACAGTTTAGTCACTGTTGACATTCAAACAAGATTCTACAAAGAAACCTTGACTGAATGATGAGGGTGCTTTTTAGTGATTGTACATTAACGATAAATGTTGGCCCAAGTTATAGGGGACAGCTCCCCTGCTTCTTTTGGAACAGTTAGCCATGTGAATTTTTTTAACACCTAAAAGGATATGGTTTGATATTGTGTTATAAAGACTGTACCTCTGACAGGAAGCACAGTACTGCCATAGTGAATATGGAGAAAAAAACCAAAAATTCACAAGGTCTGGCAGTGTCAGAAAGAGAGACAGAGAGCGACAAAAACAGAGTTAATGTTTTGAGTCCAATATGGCTCTTCCCAAGAATAGTTGGATTAACCACTCAAGTGTCCGGAGTTGGGTGTGAATATTATACGCTTTAACTGTAATTTAAATACAGGACTACTCTCTTATTGACCTCTAAGGCAGGTCATGGTCTCATTTGGATTCCTGGTTGTAATTCCCATTGTGACCACAGCTAGAGCAGAGATTCTTTTTTATTTGTCTTTGCATTAAATGCCACCATGATCAAAGCAGACATTGAAACTGCTCCCCCGACATGTCCCCACCCCCGGCCCAGCTGTCACAACCTCCACCCCTGCCCCTCTCCCTCCTCCACTCCCTGTTTCGCGAAATTTCAACTCAGAGGTGAGTGGGAAATAATTCCTGATGTTCTACACATGAAATGCTGGGGCTTGACCACTGTGCAACATGAAGAGTAAGTCTCACTGGGAAAACATGTCACCAGGATTTATCTTTCTCTGAGTTTTAAAAATCCAGCAAGCGCAATTTATCAACAAAGCAAACACAGCCATCTTTGTTTTTTTGGGCCTAGCTTCAACCAGCACATGGTCAGACCGTTTGGTTAAACTGGTCCATCCTGGTATTGATGCTCCTTATAGATCTGCTTTCATCCCTTCCCCACCTAACCCTAGCAGCACAATGTTCGACTTCAATTCTTACCTCTACGTTTGTCCAGCTTCCCCTTCAATTCACCTCAATCAGTTCACGTGGGAGTGACTTCCACATTCTAACAGCTCTCTGTGTAAAGAGGTTTCTCTCAATTCCCTCTTGGACTGAAGTGTCAGTACCTTATAATCTGTGACCCCTATTCCAATCCAAAGCAACCTCCCTACATCAACCCTCTAAAACCCTATCCTCAGTTTTAACGAGCCCTCTCAGCCCCCTCCTTCTGATAGAAAGGATCTCCAGCTGGATAATTCTGTCCAATTTCTCTGAACTACCTTCCAGAGTGTGGGGATCCCTGACAGAAAGGCTCCTAGCCAACACTTGGCAGATATACAAAAAAAAGGAGATTAAGTGGCCATTTTAAGGACAGTTAATAGATACTGATTGGAATGTTCTGGGTTCCAGCCCCTCCCTGGAGGAGATCTCCTGATGTTAGACTGGGAAATGAGGATAGCGGAAGGGGTTGGGGGAGGGGGGTGTAGCAGGGCTCACAGCTTTAGGCAGGCTTCCTGGGCATTGTCCCACCCATCTACCCTCAGCAGACATTACAGATCAACCCCTCCGTTCCACAGAACCCATTCCAACGGCAGCCTGGCTTCTGTTTCAAATTCCGACTTGAGTAAGGAGGGGAGTAGCTAAAAACCGAGATCCCTCCTGTCTCTTGGACAAACTGCAGGTTGCACCTCTTTCTGTTTTTGAAGGTCCTCTCTCCAGCTCCGAGAACTCATAAGATGTAAAATTAGAAGTAGGCCATTCAGCCCCAATGAATAGCTCCACCGTTCAATAGGTCATGGCTGATCCGAAAATTCTCAACTCCACTTTCCTTCCTTTTCCCCATTATCCTTGATTCCCTCACTGATCAAAGATCTGTCTGTCTCAGCCTTGAATATATTGAATGACCCAGCCTTGACAGACCCCTTAAGAATTTTGTAGGTTTTAATAAGGTCACCTCTCATTTCTCTAAACTCCAGTGGGTCCCCTGGGCAGACATCCACAATCACCCACAAATATGCCCTCGCTCCCCCTGCCCCCCACCCCAGCCACCGTTGGCTAATATGGAGCGACTGGCCATTAGGCAGCTTCATCCGAAGCACCGTGAGGTGACGATTTCAGCTCAACGTTGGTGCCCTGCTCAAGGCCCAAAAACCCTGCCCAAGGCTTGCACAGAATGATCTCCCTGGGCCCTAGCCAATAAGGAATGAAACACACACACAGGGACAATTCAAAGTTGGGAGGGCAATTTTCTTGATCAGTGCCCCTGATGAGCAAGGCCCTCGTGGCCAGCTGTTTAGCCATGCATACCCATCGACTGGCACTCAGAGCTGTCTGCTGGAGACTCGGGGGGAGAGAGGCACGAGACCAAGGCCATCCGATACTCGGGTCACAATGGAAGAGCCTCCATTGTGCACCCCCACTGCCCAGCAAGAGGAAGCTGTCATAGCAGTCTACACCCTGAACGGAGTGGCACGGTGGCTCAGTGGTTAGCACTGCTGCCTCACAGCGCCAGTGATCCAGGTTCGATTCCCGCCTTGGGCGAATGTCTGTGTGGAGTTTGCACATTCTCCCCGTGTGTGTATGGGTTTCCTCCGCGAGCTCCGGTTTCCTCCCACAATCCAAAGATGTGCAGGTTAGGTGAATTGCCCATGCTAAACTGCCCATAGTGTTAGGTGCATTAGTCAGGGTAAGTATAAGCTCGGGGAATGGGTTTGGGTGGGATACTCTTCGGAGGGTTGGTGTGGACTTGTTGGACTGAAGGGCTTGTTTCCACACTGTAGAGAATCTAAAAATCTAATCACATTCCCAATGACCCCTCCTTCAGAGCAGTATCTGTCTGTGTGAGGACATGATAGAGATTTTTCTGACAGCACAGGCTTCGAACTGTAAGAAGCTGTGTTGTATGCAGCAAAGCCCATTCTGGGACATATTGTACACCGGAAAAGGAAACTGTACTGTGTAAATGCAACCTCCCCCTCACTCACACATACTGAGACCTTTGAAAGGAATGTGTGCTGCAGCTCTCTCCTTTTTCCCCTTCATTCTCCCTCTCTCTGTTCTTTATTTAGCTTTCTACTTATTTCCTTTTTTCTCTTTATTCATTTCTATCTATTCTTTCTCATTGCCTTTTGTTCACTCACTTTCCCTCACTGCCTTTCTTCCTCTCATCTTTCCTCCTTTCCTCCTTTCACCCTGTCACTCCTTCTATCACTCTCGATCCAATCCAGAGTTGCTTGATGTTGTGTCTGTGTTTATTTTGGGCCCATGTTCTGAAGGGCACTTTCTCCTCCATTCCTCGCTGCGAGAGAGTCAGGGCTGGGCTTCAGTTAGCACCAGGGCTGATGTGCAGAGGCTATGGCCTGAGGTGCAAGATTGGAGGCTGAGGACAGAGAGACACAACCTCGAGAGAGAATGCAGCCAGAGATTGAGCTGAGGGCTGAGCCTTAGGGCCAGTGCTGAGCAGAACAGAGGCTGAGGACCAGGTCTGACAGGACTGAGGCTAAGGCCCAGGCCCCAGCAAGGCCTAATGGTGAGGGCCAGGACCCAGCAAGGCCTAGTGGTGAGGCTCAGGCCCCAGCAAGGCCTAATGGTGAGTCCCAGGCCTCAGCAAAGCCTAATGGTGAGTCCCAGGCCCCAGCAAGGCTTGATGATGAGGCCCAGGTCCCAGCAAGGCCTGGTGGTGAGACCCAGGCCCCAGCAAGGCCTGATGGTGAGGCCCAGGCGCCAGCAGGAGGCTGATGATGAGGCCCAGGCGCCAGCTGGAGGCTGATGATGAGGCCCAGATCCAAGCAGGAGGCTGATGGTGAGGATTAGATTAGGTTACAGAATGGAAACAGGCCCTTCGGCCCAACATGTCCACACAGACCCTCTGAAGAGTGACCCACCCAGACTTATTCCCTTACCCTATATTTTCCCCTGACGAATGCACCGAACTCTATGGGCAATTTAGCATGGCAAATCCACCTAACCTGCACTTGTTTGGAGTGTGGGAGGAAACCGGAGCACCCGGAGGAAACCCACGCAGACACGGGGAGAATGTGCAAACTCCACACAGACAGTCACCCAAGGCTGGAATCGAACCCGGGTCCCTGGCGCTGTGAGGAGGCAGTGCTAACCACGGGTGTCACGGTGCTGCCCCAAGGATGAGGGCCCGCAAGGTTCTGAGAACCAGGGGTGAATCAACTGAGAAGAAACTAAAAGCTCACAGCCACCATCTCGCTACCACAATTAAAAAAAAAACTCAAGGCACAACTCAAAAACAGGGTGATTCAAACAACAAAAGAGTAATGGGGAGGAGGTGAAGTCGCTGAAGGTGAGCTCTGCTGACAGATTACAGCTGACGATAATTTTTTGTCTGAAAAGCCAACTTTTTAATAATGTGGTTTCGACGGGAAGAGAAGGGTGAGAGTTTGCTGGCTGCTCTGTTTGTTACGTGGAGCTCAGTCACGCAGTGCCCTGACCCAGATAAATTTATTTGCCTTCAGACCTCGAAAACATCTTACCATCTGGGGAACTGATAGATAGTATTAATCAGATGAAGGAAGGACCTTTTATCTATCTTGTTAATGTAGTAAACAATCAGGAAGCCAGTGGCTACCTCAGATTGTTCTTCCTGATAGGGAGAGGTCTCCTTGATCAACAAAGTGTTTGAGGCTAATACTTACAGGACAAAAGGACAGCTCCCATCTTCCTCATTAATCGAGTTTCTCTTCATCCCTTCCCCCAGTTTGTCTCTCCTTATTTCTCTTTCCTTTCCTCTCTCCTCCCACCCACCACTCAACTCCCTACCCATTCCCTCCCCATTACACCCCTCCCATTGCTCCCCTCCCCATTGCCCCCCTCCCCATTGGACCCCCTCCCCATTGGACCCCCTCCCCATTGAACCCCCTCCCCATTGGCTGCCATCCCCATTGCCCTCATCCCCAATGCCCCCGTCCCCATTGCCTCCGTCCCCATTGCCCCCTCCTGATTGCCCCCCTCCCGATTGCCCCCTCCCCATAGGCCCCCTCCCCATTGGACCCCGCCCCATTGGACCCCCGCCCCATTGGAACCCCGCCCCATTGGCCCCTCCCATTGCCCCCTCCCCATTGCCTCCCTCTCCATTACCTCCTTCCCCATTCCTACTGTCATTTTCCCCCTCACTTTCCCTCTCCATACCCTCGCCCACTCCTTCCTACCACCTCTCTACTCCAGCCACCACCACTCTCTGACCCTGCCTCCCTTCTCTTTTCCCCTTCCCTCCCCTCTCCTCTTATGTCTACTTATGATCTACACCACAGAATAACACGCCGTTTTGAATTCTGCGAAACAGAATTTGCGAAACAGAAGGTCAAATGAGGAAAGAGGGGTCAGGTTTAAATTTGCCTGTCCTGGGAGTGCAGGGGTCACTTTCTCAGAGGAGGGGGATGGACACAATCTGAAGGCCAGACACTCGGGGGAAGAGAGTGGGCACTGTTTGAGGGGTCAGACACTCAGAGGAGGGGAGTGGGCACTGTCTGATACTCGGAGGAGGGGAGTGGACACTATCTGAGGGTTAGACACTCGGAGGAGGGGAGTGGGCACTGTCTGAGAGTCAGACACCCTGAGGAGGGGAGTGGGCACTGTCTGAGAGTCAGACACTTGGAGGAGGGGAGTGGGCACTGTCTGAGAGTCAGACACTCTGAGGAGGGGAGTGGGCACTGTCTGAGAGTCAGACACTCTGAGGAGGGGAGTGGGCACTGTCTGAGAGTCAGACACTTGGAGGAGGGGAGTGGGCACTGTCTGAGAGTCAGACACTCTGAGGAGGGGAGTGGGCACTGTCTGAGAGTCAGACACTTGGAGGAGGGGAGTGGGCACTGTCTGAGAGTCAGACACTCTGAGGAGGGGAGTGGGCACTGTCTGAGAGTTAGACACTCGGAGGAGGGGAGTGGGCACTGTCTGAGAGTCAGACACTTGGAGGAGGGGAGTGGGCACTGTCTGAGAGTCAGACACTCTGAGGAGGGGAGTGGGCACTGTCTGAGAGTCAGACACTCTGAGGAGGGGAGTGGGCACTGTCTGAGAGTCAGACACTTGGAGGAGGGGAGTGGGCACTGTCTGAGAGTCAGACACTCTGAGGAGGGGAGTGGGCACTGTCTGAGAGTCAGACACTTGGAGGAGGGGAGTGGGCACTGTCTGAGAGTCAGACACTTGGAGGAGGGGAGTGGGCACTGTCTGAGAGTCAGACACTCTGAGGAGGGGAGTGGGCACTGTCTGAGAGTCAGGCACTCTGAGGAGGGGCGTGGGCACTGTCTGAGAGTCAGACACTTGGAGGAGGGGAGTGGGCACTGTCTGAGAGTCAGACACTCTGAGGAGGGGAGTGGGCACTGTCTGAGAGTCAGGCACTCTGAGGAGGGGAGTGGGCACTGTCTGAGAGTCAGACACTCTGAGGAGGGGAGTGGGCACTGTCTGAGAGTCAGACACTTGGAGGAGGGGAGTGGGCACTGTCTGAGAGTCAGACACTTGGAGGAGGGGAGTGGGCACTGTCTGAGAGTCAGACACTCTGAGGAGGGGAGTGGGCACTGTCTGAGAGTCAGACACTTGGAGGAGGGGAGTGGGCACTGTCTGAGAGTCAGACACTCTGAGGAGGGGAGTGGGCACTGTCTGAGGGTTAGACACTCGGAGGAGGGGAGTGGGCACTGCCTGAGAGTCAGGCACTCTGAGGACGGGAGTGGGCACTGTCTGAGAGTCAGACACTCTGAGGAGGGGAGTGGGCACTGTCTGAGAGTCAGACACTCTGAGGAGGGGAGTGGGCACTGTCTGAGAGTCAGACACTCTGAGGAGGGGAGTGGGCACTGTCTGAGAGTCAGACACTCTGAGGAGGGGAGTGGGCACTGTCTGAGAGTCAGACACTTGGAGGAGGGGAGTGGGCACTGTCTGAGGGGTCACGCACTCAAAGGTGGGGGGGGCTCTAAAAGTGACCTTCCTTTACCAAATCCTGGCTGGAATTTCCTGATGGGTGCCTTGAACTTTCCAACATAAAAGGGGTCATTTGGTCTGACTGGCATATGCTGGTGTTTATACTCCTCACTAACCCTCTCTTGCCTCTCTTCATCTCACTATATTGCTTTCTCCCCCATCTATTTATCCCGTTTTCCTTTCAATGTATCTGTCTTATTCACCTCAAGGACATATTGTGACGGAGAGTAGTAACTTGTCACCAGTGAATGTGGAATGAGGTTTACGGTGAACTTGCTGTTGAACTTGTTAGTGACTATCTGACATTGATGGCTCTGGTCTGATCTCCTGTAAGTAAAAATATCTTCTTCATACCTTCTTGATCAAAGCCTTTCTTAATCTTACAGAGCTTGATCTGAGGGAGTACCGTCAGTCTGATCCTGCTATAGATGAGGGGTTTTAAGGTGTTGAAAGCTTTCTGAATAGTATCAGCTTTTCTATCATGTGTGAACAGTGGGGCAGCACAGCAACCCCATGCCTCTTTGTTTGTGCTTTAATCAAGTTGCTTATTTTTATCACGGACAGCAGTTGTCATTGACATTTGTATAGACCTGTCACAACAGTTAGCTCTCTGAGTGAGCACCTCCTCATCAACACACACACTGGGCTCAGTTCAGGCCATCAGGTATGGACTGGGGCGAGACGCAGCACACAGCATAATAGAATCAAATCCATGTTCTTATCTCCATCCAGACTATACAGGCATTCTCATGGGGCAGGAGGGGATTACAGAGATAGGGAGGGGAGTGGGTGTGGAGGGGGTTACAGAGATAGGGAGGGGAGTGGGTGTGGAGGGGGTTACAGAGATAGGGAGGGGAGTGGGTCTGGAGGGGGTTACAGAGATCAGGAGGGGAGTGGGTCTGGAGGGGGTTACAGAGATAGGGAGGGGAGTGGGTCTGGAGGGGATTACAGAGACAGGGAGGGGAGTGGGTCTGGAGGGGATTACAGAGACAGGGAGGGGAGTGGGTCTGGAGGGGGTTACAGAGACAGGGAGGGGAGTGGGTCTGGAGGGGGTTACAGAGATAGGGAGGGGAGTGGGGCTGGAGGGGATTACAGAGATAGGGAGGGGAGGGGAGTAGGGCTGGAGGGGTTACAGAGATAGGGAGGGGAGTGGGTCTGGAGGGGATTACAGAGATAGGGAGGGGAGGGGAGTGGGGCTGGAGAGGTTACAGAGATAGGGAGGGGAGTGGGTCTGGAGGGGGTTACAGAGATAAGGAGGGGTGTGGGTCTGGAGGGGGTTATAGAGATAGGGAGGGGAGTGGGTATGGAGGGGGTTACAGAGATAGGGAGGGGAGTGGGTCTGGAGGGGGTTACAGAGATAGGGAGGGGAGTGGGGCTAGAGGGGATTACACAGATAGGAAAGGTTGAGGCCGCTTTGTGATTTGACCATCGCTTTGAACATTTTAACAAATCTTCTTTCTTCAGTGAGTTAACGTCTCTGTGTATCAGAGATCTACTTCCTCACTCATGTCTCAGTGTTTGTGCTGTTTGATCTCCCCTCCCTTCCCCCTCTCCTTTCTTTGATTGTATCCCTCGCCTGTGCCTCTGAATTTTCAGCTGAATGATCCTGTCAAAGATTCTGCTCCTGAGCACTCTCTGTTCTTCTTTCTCGGTTTTGAAATGCCTGCAGTGTTTTTGTGAGGATGAGTCTGGGTCAGAGAAACATCGGGAGGCAGTTTCACCCTGTTCAGACAGGTCATGACTGGTGTCAAAGACAGCACAGTGGGTCAGTGGTAGGCACTGCTGCCTCATAGCGCCAGGGATGTGGTTTCAGTTCTACTCTTGGGTGACTGTCTGTGTTTCCCATGGCTGTCACATTCTCCCTGTATCTGCATGGGCTTTCTCGAGCCGCTCCAGTTTCCTCCCACAGTCCAGGCCACATGGGTTAGCCATGGGGAAAAATGCAAGGGATGGTGTGGGATGCTCTTCGGAGGGTGTGTGGGGGGGGGGACTCAATGGGCCGAGTGGCCTCTTTCATAAGTGTGGGGATTCTATGATTCTTCGGCTCTGATGAGGAAAAGGCCCAGCATCCAACGTTTGCACAATCCTTCAGGAACCTGCTGCCCAGCTCCATGTGTGATGTCAGGAAGGAGCTGGGTTACTGCCTGTGTCTTGATTGTGGAGGATGTGTGTCCTCACCACCATCCTGCACTGTAAACAAGCAACATGGTCTGCTCCCTCCGGATCCACTGCCCCCCTTACCCACCTCCTCAATCCCTCAGGGATTTGAGACCTGCCAAAGAGGCGGGATTGTAGCCTGGATAGTTTTGTATTAATTATTGGGGAATGAGGTACTCTCAGTTTGAGTGACTTCCTCAGCGCTCAGACTCAAACAACAACCCCCCCCCTACCCCCCTGCCAACCTCCCCTGAAAGCTCCCTCCACCACCCCCACCCCCATCCTTCCTCGGCAACACCTTAAAGGGTCACCAACCCCCCAAACATGCATTTCCAATTCATAACAGAACTGGAGAGGGGAAGTGGATGCTTGTCTACCGTGGGTGACCTTCCTTCATGACTCATTTGAGCCAAGGCACCAGGAACTGAGGAACAGCAGGGGCTGAGTTCAAGTCCTGGTCTCTTATGTTCCTGGGTGCCCTGAGCTCAGGAGGAGAGATCCACTGGCTGAAGAAATCTTTCCTCATCTCTGTTCTGAAGGGTCGTCCCCCTATTCTGAGGCTATGACCTCAGGTCCTATTCTCCCCTATGATTGGAAACATCTTCTCCACATCCACGGTGTCCAATCCTTTTAGGATTCAGTGAGATTTCCCTCATTCTACACTTGCCTTCATTGGTCAGAACATTGAGGACACAAGGTGGAACATCATGTTATGGCTGTACATTGGTAAGGCCATGTTTAGAGTACTGTGTACAATTCTAGCTACCCTGCTACAAGAAGACTGCTATTAAACAGTGAAAGGATTCACAAGGATGTTACTGAGACCAGAGGGGTTGACTTAAAAGGGGAGGCCAGGACTTTTTTTCCCTGGAGCATCAGAGGCTGAGGAATAACCTTAAAGAGGCTATTAAATCATGAGGGGGCGTAGATAAAGTGAATAGCCAGGATCTTTTCCTTGGGGAGGGGGGATGATCCAAAACTTGAGGCCATAAGTTTAAGGTGAGGGGAAAGATTTAAAAAGGATCTGAAGAGCACCCTTTGCACACATAGGTTGGTCGGTGCATTGAATGAACTGCTTCGAGGGAGTGATAGAGGCGAGTACATTTAAAAGACATTTGGCCAGGTACATGGATAGAGCAGGTTTAGAGGGATATGGGCCAAATGCAGGCAAATGAAACTAGTTCACTTTGGGGAACCTGCTCAGCATGGGCGAGTTGGGCCGAAGGGTCTACTTCTGTGCCATATTACTCTACAGACCCAGAGTTCTCAACCGCTGCCCTTCATCTCTGGGATCATTTGTTAAATCTCCTCTGTTCCCCTTCCAATGCCAGCACATATTTCCGTAGGCATGGGGCCCAAAACTGCTCTTGTTTTCTAACCCTCTTGAAATGAATGTCAATGTCACTTTCCTCACTGCCAACTGAACCTGTGTGTTAACCTACAGAGAATCTGAACTAGGACTCGCAAGTCCCTTTGTGCTTCAGGTTTTTGAAGCCTTTCCCCACTTTGAAAATAGTCTACCCCTCTATTCCTTTGACCAAAGTGCATACCCTCCCACTTTCCCACATTGTACTCCATCTGCCACTTCTTTGCCCACTCTCCTAGCCTGTGCAAGTCCTTCTGCAGCCTCCCACTTTCTCAACACTACTTGTCCCTCCATTTATCTCTGTGTCATTTGCAAACATAGCAACAATGCCCTCAGTTCCTTCATCTAGATCATTAATGCATAATGTGAACAGTGTAGTACCAACATTTGCCCCTGTGGAGCTCCACTAGTTACCAGTTGCCAACCTGGATAAGACCCCTTTTATGCCATCTCCCTGTCTTCTGCCAGTCGGCCAGTCCTCTATCCATGCCTGTATCTTGTGCCTAATACCATGGGCTCTTAACTTATTTAGCAGCCTTCCGTGTGGCATCTTGTCAAAGGCCTTCTGGAAATCCAAATAGATCACATCACATCTACTGCCTGTCCTTTTTCTACCTTGCTCATTACCTCCTTGAAGAAATATAGCAGATTTGTCAGGCATGACCTCCTGTTGACATGTAGCTTATCCACCTTCAGACCTTTCAGCTTCCCCAGCACCTTCTCCTTAATGATGATCACTACGCTCACACCTGCCCCTTGCTTGAAGTTCTGGTATGCTGCTAGTGTCTTCCATTGTGAAAACTACTGCAGAGTAGTTTCTCCACCATGTCTTTGTTCCCCATTACTAATTGTCCGGCCTCATGTTCTAGCAGTCCAGTGTCCACTCTTACCTTTCTCTTACATTTCACATATCTAAAAAAAAATCACTTGCAATCTTTTTGGTTATTCTCGTATTTCATTTTCTCATCCCTTATTACTTTTTTAGTTGTCCTCCATTGCTTTTTAAAGGCTTCCCAAACCTCTGGCTTCCCATTAATTTTTACCACATTTTCTTTTGCTTTTACGCTGACTTCCCTCATCAGTCCTAGCTGCCTCATCCTTTCCTTAGTATCTTTATTCTTCTTGAGATGAATTTCTTCTGTGTCTCCTGAATTACCCCGAGAAAATCCTGCCGTCGTTCCTCCTCCAATCTTCCTTCCTAGGATCCACTTCCAAACAATCCTGGTCAGCTCCTCTTTCGTGCCTTTGTAGTTACCTTTACTCAATTGTAATACCGTTCCATCTGATTCCAGCTTCTCCCTCTCAAGCTGCAGGGTGAATTCTGTCATATTACGGCCACTGCCCTATCACATTCAGCTCCCTAATCGACTCTACCTCAGTATGCATCATCAACTCCAGAATTGCCTGCTCCTTAGTGGGGTCTACCACAAGCTGCTCCAAAAATATGTATGTAAAAGGACTGAATTAATGATGCAGTTCAACTCTGATCGTGAATTGAAATAATTTTGATTATCAATGCAGTAATTTCCTGCTTATTGACACAGTTGGAACCATTTAGTAAGTGTCATCCAATTCAGAATCTACACACAATATGGACATCAGATGAAGATCTGATCAGATCCTGTTCACTCACCTACAGCCCACAACTTGCTGGGATACTATTTTTTTTAATTTCAAAAACACTTTGTTCACAAAAAAAACACTTTGTATATTTACATTGACCCAAAAGCAGTTCGGTTCTGCACAGTTGCATATCGAGCAAACAAACAAAATGTGGAACTTTATCCCAGAAAAACCAAAGACCCCTCTTACACAATACTAGCATTTAGATATATGTGAGGCACTAGCGGGGGTTCATTATCTGAACGGACCCCCACATACCTTCAGCAGAAAGGCCTCAGACAGTGGTCTTTCCCCAGTGCACCTTGGCAGCAGCTGCCCCCAGCTTCACTACGTCCCTCAGACTTGGAATGTGCCAGTCTGCAAAACGCAGCCAGGATCAACTCCTTGTTTTGGAAGGCCAACAAGTTTTGGGCAGACCAAAGAATATCTTTCACAACTTGCTGGAATATATTATGAAAATATACTTTATTCATAAAAAGTGCAGTTAAAGAAGCTGTTCAGCCCTATACTCTCTTTACTTACAGAGAACAAATTAAGCCTTAATGTTCCGCATTTTCTAATTTTACAATCGACCATTTGCCATTTAGCTGAGGTGTCAGAAGGGCCCAATTACTGAGTGGGCCCCCTGTTCTTCTTTGGCAGTGGGACCTTATACGGTGGTCTTTCCCCACCACGCCTTGGCGGCAGCTGCCCCAAGTTTCGCTGTGTCCCTCAACACGCAGTCCTGGACCTTGGAATGTGCCAGTCTGCTACACTCGATCAGGGTCAACTCCTTCAACCGAAAGACCAGCAAAGTTCAGGCAGACAAAAGAACATCTTTCACCGGTTGATGGTCCTCCAGGCACAGTTGCTGTTTGTCTCGGTGTGTGCCCCGGGGAACAGACCATAGAGCACAGTATCCCGTGTCACGGAGCTGCTTGGGATGAACCTTGATCTACACCACTGCATCTTCTTCCAGACTTTTTTTGAGTAGGCACGTTCCAGAAGGAGGTATGTGACAGTCTCGTCCCCTCCACAGCTGCTTTGAGGACAGCGTGCAGTGCCACAGAGAGTCCGGGTATACATAAAGGATCTCACAGGCAGAGCCTTTCTCACCATCAGCCAAGTGATGTCCTGGTGTTTGTTGGAAAGTTCTGGCGATGAGGCGTTCTGCCAAATGGCTTTGACAGTCTGCTCAGGGAACTGCTCAACAGGATCCACCCTCTCCTTTTCCCGAAGGGTCTCAAGGACACTACGTGCTGACTACTTCCTGATGGACTTGTGGTCAAAGATGTTTTTCTTCATAAACTTCTCCACGAAGGACAGGTGATACGGAACAGTCCAACTACTCAAAGCGTTCTGCGGCAGCGAGGCCAGGCCCATCCTTCGCAACACCGGGGACAGGACACACATAGTGACACTTGGTGTTTGCATACTGAGGGTCTACGCACAGTTTGATGCAGCCAAATACAAAGATGGCCACCAAGGTGAGGCTGGCATTGGGTATGTTTTTCCCCCATTGTCCAAATCTTAATACATGATGTCTCTTTGGACAGGGTCTATCTTTGATCTCCACATGAAGTGGAAGCTGGCCCAGATGACTGCGGTGGTGCAGTTTCAGGGAATAGGCCAGACCTGCGCCACGTATGACAACACTGAGAGTACCTCACCAGGATTTTACTCACTATGGAGAGTGACTGGTGCTCCAGTTTCTGCCTCACTTTAGTGACACACTCCTTCCAAGTCTTGCTGCACGCTCCAGCCCCTCCAAACCAAATACCCAGCACCTTCAGGTGGGTCCATCCTGATGGTGAAGGGGATGAAGGATTGGTCGACCCAGTTTCTAAAGAGCATGGCTTCGCTCTTGTCTCAATTTATCTTGGCTCCCGAGGCCCGTTTGAATTTGTTGCAGGTACACATGAGTCTGTGCACTGATGGTGATCCAAGCAGAAAACAGCAATGTCATCCATGTACATGGAGGCCTTAACCAGTAGGCCCTCGCTGCCAGGAATAGTCACCCCTCTCAGGCTCGCATCCTTCCTGATGGACTTGATAAAAGGCTCTGTACAACATACAAACAAGGCAGGAGAGTATGGGCTGCCCTGTATCACTCTGGATTTGATTAGGAAGCTTTTGGGGATTCCCACCCATTGACAGAGACTGCACTAACACTATTGATGTAGAGCAGACAGATCCAATTGCAGGTTCTCTCCCCAAAACCCATTTTGGAGAGAACATCCCTCATGTACGTGTGCAAAATCCTGTCAAAGGTTTTCTCCTGGTCCAGGCTGATGAGGGAGGTGTCTACCCCTCTTGTCCAGCACATAGATGATTGTATCCCTGAGGAACACGAGACTGTCAGCAATCTTCATGCCTGGTACAAGACAGCTTTGGTTAGGAAATGTTTTTATTTCAAAAATATACTTTATTCATAAAATATTTTGATGATCTGTACAATTGGTGGTGCCATACATACGTATACATTCCATATCTTTACATACAATGTTGGGAATTAATCATTTGTATGTACAGGTCTGTACATTTATCAATTATATATCCATATATTTAGCTGGGGGGTCAGTGGAGCCCAAATGACTGCGTGGGCCCCATGTTCTTCTCAGGCAGGCAGACGTTACACGGTGGCCTTTCCCCACCGCGCCTAGGCAGCAGCTGCCCCAAGCTTCAACGTGGTCCTGGACCATGGAATGTGCCAGTCTGCAACACTCAGTTGGGGTCAACTCCTTCAGCTGGAAGATCAGCAGGTTTCGGACCACCCAGAGAGCGTCCTTCACTGAGTTGATGATCCTCCAGGCACAGTTGATGTTCGTCTCGGTGTGCGTACCGGGGAACAGACCGTAGAGCACGGAGTCCCGCGTCACGGCGCTGCTCGGGATGAACCTCGACAAACACCACTGCATTCCTCTCCAGACTTCCTCTGCATAGGCACATTCCAGAAAGAGGTGTGTGACAGTCACGTTCCCCCCCGCAGCTGCTTCGAGAGGCAGCGTGCGGTGCGGGAGAGAGTCCGGGGGTGCATAAAGGATCTCACAGGCAGAGCCCTTCTCACCACCAGCCAAGCCATGTCTTGGTGCTTGTTGGAAAGTTCTGGTGATGAGGCATTCTGCCAAATGGCTTTGACAGTCTGCTCAGGGAACTGCTCGATAGGATCCGTCCTCTCCTTTTCCCGAAGGGTCTCAAGGACACTGCGTGCTGACCACTTCCTGTTGGACTTGTGGTCAAAGGTGTTTTTCTTCATAAACTTCTCCACGAAGGACAGGTGATACGGAACGGTCCAACTACTCGGAGGGTTCCGCGGCAGCGAGGCCAGGCCCATCCTTCGCAACACCGGGGACAGGTAGAACCTCAGTACGCAGTGACACTTGGTGTTTGCGTACCGGGGATCCACGCACAGCTTGATGCAGCCACACACAAAGGTGGCCATCAGGGTGAGGGTGGCATTGGGTGTGTTTTTTCCCCCGTTGCCCAGATCTTTATACAGTGAGTCCCTTCGGACCCGGTCCATCTTTGATCTCCATATAAATTGGAAGATGGCCCGGGTGACTGCAGCAGCACAGGTTCTGGGAATAGGCCAGATCTGTGCCACGTATAACAGCAATGACAGTGCCTCACACCTGGTGACCAGGTTTTTTCCCGCAATGGAGAGTGACCGTAGCTTCCACCTGCCTAGTTGCTGCCTCACTTTGCTGATACGCTCCTTCCAAGACTTGGCGCCCGTCCAGCCCCCCTGAACCAAATACCCAGCACCTCCAGGTGGTCGGTCCTGACGGTGAAGGGGGTCGAGGATTGGTCGGCCCAGTTCCCGAAGAGCATGGCCTCGCTCTTGCCTCGGTTTACCTTGGCCCCCAAGGCCCGTTCGAACTGGTCACAAATGCACATGAGTCTGTGCACGGACAGCGGATCCGAGCAGAAAACGGCGACGTCATCCATGTACAGGGAGGCCTTAACCTGCAGGCCCCCGCTGGCATGAATAGTCACCCCTCTCAGGCTCGCATCCTTCCTGATGGACTCGGCAAATGGCTCGATGCAGCACACAAACAAGGCAGGAGAGAGAGAGGGCAGCCCTGCCTGACTCCAGATCTGACTGGGAAGCTATCTGATTCCCACCCATTGATTGAGACTGCACTGACAATGTTGGTGTCAAGCAGTCTGATCCAATTGCAGATTCCCTCCCCAAAGCCCACTTTGGAGAGAACCATCTCTCATATACGTGTGTGATATCCTGTCAAAGACTTTCTCCTGGTCCAGGCTGATCAGGCAGGTGTCCAACCCTCTGTCTAGGAAATGTACCCAACTCACATCAATGAGACTCATTGGGAAAGTTGCTGTGCTGTCATACAGATATGGACAGGCTTTCTGGTGGAGGTTACTGTCAATGATGGGAGGCTGAAACCTGGAGCTCCTGGCTACGGGCAAGGAGTGTGGCACAACTTGCAAGTGAGAAGAGGAGACAGCAAGATGCCATATCGAGGCTTGTGATAGGGTGGCTGCCCTTGTTCACTTATCAATTCTTAATGAGATGATTGGTGGGCCATCAAGTGAGCTATCTTGTCAGTAAGAGCAGTGTGGTGCACCACCACATTTCGAAAGTAAAAGGGAATTGCACCCAAACAGTAGCCAAAGGAGGGACACCTTTGAAATGCGGTGTGGGTTTGAAAGAGTCATGACAAAGCCAGCATTGATGTAATTAATGGGAAGCTAAATAAAGACACCAGGCCAAATAAGTCGCGAAAAAGCAAGACTTGCATTTATGTGGTGTCTTTCATTGATCTCAGATTGTTCCAAAGGGCTTCACGGGCTGTGAAGTATTCTTGAAGTGTAATCACTTTGTAAACGCAGAAAATGCAGCAGTCAATTTGGGTATATCAATCTCCCACAAGCAGCAATGTAACAAGATAACCAACTAATAGATTGATAGTAATTGAGGGTATTGACCAGGGAGAACTCCCCTGTTCGTCTTTGATGTGGTGCGTTGGGATTTTCTTTGACATCCAACCTGATAGGACCTTGGTTAAATGACTCCTGTGACATACAGCATTAGCGACTGAGCAGCACTTCCTCAGTGCAGAGCTGCGGAGACTATGGGATGAAGCCTGAACACTGAAGCAGGAATCCTGTCATTTGGATTCTCAGCTGGCAGCAAACAACACTGTATGAATTGATCAACGTACAATTTGTCTTTCAGAAATATGTCATGAATCCGCCCAATGGTTAGGCCACTGTTGGTATATTGTGCAATTCTGGTCTCCTTCCTATCGGAAGGATGTTGTGAAACTTGAAAGGGTTCAGATAAGATTTACAAGGATGTTGCCAGGGTTGGAGGATCTGAGCTACAGGGAGAGGCTGAACAGGCTGGGGCTGTTTTCCCTGGAGCGTCAGAGGCTGAGGGGTGACCTTATAGAGGTTTATAAAATCATGAGGGGCATGGATAAGATAAATAGACAAAGTCTTTTCCCTGGGGTTGGGGAGTCCAGAACTAGAGGGCATAGGTTCAGGATGAGAGGGGAAAGATATAAAAGAGACCTAAGAGGGGCAACTTTTTCACGCAGAGGGCAGTGCGTGTATGAAATGAGCTGCCAGAGGAAGTGGTGGAGGCTGGTACAATTGCAACATTGCAAAGGCATTTGGATGGGTATATGAATAGGAAGGGTTTGGAGGGATAGGGGCCGGGTGCTGGCAGGTGGGACTAGATTGGGTTGTGATATCTGGTCGGCATGGACGGGTTGGACCGAAGGGTCTGTTTCCGTGCTGTACATCTCTGTGACTTTATAATAAACTTCTCAGTTAGTGCTGAATCTACCTGCAGCATCTTTTCAGGCAGTGAATTCCAGAGCAAGTCACCCGTGTTCTAACTACTGACCTGCATGACTCCCACTCCCACGTACCCTCGTAGGAAGGAGAAATAACGTGCTCGATTCAATGGACTGGGCTCATTGCCCAGGAATACCCTCTGCTCCCTGAGGTTATGGTGTCTCAAGCCCAGCCCAAATTGTTGTCCAGTTCCCTGTCTCCGGTGAAACCATGGGGGTTTTGATGCCCTGCTCATTGCCCAGCCACATAGAGCAATGTCACTTTGTGACAGGAAAGCTGGAGGACAGGGTGAAAAGGAAGCCGACTGACGCACATCCCCAAACAAGAATAAATAAAAACAAACATCAAGGGGAAGACAGCCATTCATATCACCATCCCAAAACATTGCGCTACACTGGAGTCCTTTGGAAGTAAGGCAACATGTGACCCCTGCACAGCAAGATCCCACAAACAATAATGAAATGAAGTATCTGATCATTTGTTGGATAAGAGTTAAATATTGTTCCAGACAGCATCACACTATCATTTATATCCGGTGGCAGGATAGCCTGGAGCAGAGTTTCAAAATTTCAACCTGCCTGAAGGCAGCCCTGACAGTGCAGCACACCCCCAGGACCACATCATAATCAGAACCACATTCGAAACGTACTTGAGCATTTCAGGAAATCAGAGGAGGAGGGTGAGGAAGAGTCTTTCTATTACTGCACGGTTGGTGTCAGGCTGGAATATGGCCTCTGCTCTGAGTCCTGAAGCTGTGATGTTCTACCTTGGAGGTAGACAGAGTTCTCTGGCTATAACTCAGACCTAGGTCAGTGTGACTTTCCGCACCTCAGATCATGGAGGTGATCATATGTATGCTTGCGCTGTCAGTGGAGACCTCACTACAACCTTCCCCTCCTCACTCCACCCAACTTCTCCTCCTCCTCCTACCCACTCCTGTCCCTATCCTTCCTCCAGCCTCAAACGCACTCCCCCCCGCAACCACTCCCTCTTCCATCTCTCCTCCACCTCTTTGCTCTTTGCCTCCCCCTCATGCCTCCATTTCCTCTCCCTCCTCCTCCTCATCCTCCACTTCTGGTCACCCTTCATCACTGGCTCCTTTAACATTCATTAATGTCTCACTGGGAAGGTGTCAGGCCTTGACAGGTTTCACACCAGCACAGCACTGCGGACGTTACCATGGTTACACCACAGCAGTGCTGGCATTACCACCAAGTTACACTATTCTTTCAAACAAGGCAGGTTTTAAATCTAAACAGGAAAAGGTTCTCGTCCTGTGACAGTGAGATAGCTTTTATCGCGTACCTCCACCCTCTGCTTTAACCCACTGATTCTTCATTTTGTTGCCTCACGGCGCACTCTCTCTCTCCCACACACACATATTGACAGAACTCTGTCTCACAGAGTGTTAGACAAGGGATAAATGTTGTTCAGAATAACACAAGGAAGTTACTTCTGCTTCTATAAAATACAGACATGAGACTATTTACAAGACTTGAGAGGGAAGATGGAGACTAGGATTAATATCTCACAGGAACCCCTCACCGTGAGGTGTGGATGATGTTGAATAGGGCAGTATTTATTACCGCCTCTCTCCCATCTCTAACGGCCCTGTCACAATATGTGGTGACCACATGAAAGAGCTGCATGAAATTTCAGATCTTACTGAATGGCTGGAGTGACCCAGTTTTCTGAGAGGGGACGGTCAGTGAGCTGAGTGGATTTCAGCAGTTGCACAACAGATGTAGCGAGTGACAGTTCCAACTCACTGATGTTTGAGTAATATAGCCCCTGTCCAAGAGAGAGAGGAAAATCTCAAGGACTGTCATGTACAAAGTGTACCTCACAGCTCATTTCCCCAGCACTGGCTTCTCATCACATCACTCTCGTCCAAACTGAAAGGACCTCCTCTTAACTTACAGCCCAAAACATTCCTATACTCACTGGGCTTCAACATGTTGCCCCCACGTTTTTGCAGGGATGTTACTCCTGAAACCTGCGGCTTTAAGGTTTGATGGCGGAATTTTTGATTGGGTGCAGGAACTTTGATAAGAGAGTCATTGCAATTTTTGGATATACGATGACCATGTAAACTTGTGTCTAACCAAATTAGCAGGCATATGGGATGAACATAACTTCCACAGTATCAGTGTATATAAGAGAGATTTATCACAGTAACAGACTGGGATCTGTCGATAATGGAGATGTTTATCTCAGTAACAGACTGGGATCTGTCTATAATCGAGAGGTTTATTACAGTAACAGACTGGGATCTGTCTTCAATAGAGAGGTTTATCACAGTAACAGATAGGGATCTGTCTATAGTGGGGAGGTTGATCACAGTAACAGACTGGGATCTGTCTATAATGGGGAAGTTTATCACAGTAACAGATAGGGATCTGTCTATAATGGGGAGGTTTATCTCAGTAACAGACTGGGATCTGTCTATAATAGCGAGGCTTATCACAGTAACAAACTGGGATCTGTCAATAATCGAGAGGTTTATTGCAGTAACAGACTGGGATCTGTCTATAATGGAGAGTTTTATCACAGTAACAGACTGGGGTCTGTGTATAATCGAGAGTTTTATTACAGGAACAGACTGGGATCTGTCTATAATCGAGAGGTTTATTACAGTAACAGACTGGGATCTGTCTGTAATGGAGAGGTTTATCACTGTAACAGACTGGGATCTGTCTATAATCGAGAGGTTTATCACAGGAACAGACTGGGATCTGTCTATAATCGAGAGGTTTATTACAGGAACAGACTGGGATCTGTCTATAATGGAGAGGTTTATCACAGTAACAGACAGGGATCTGTCTATAATAGGGAGGTTTATCACAGTAACAGACTGGGATCTGTCTATAATGGGGAGGTTTATCACAGTAACAGACTGGGATCTGTCTATAATCAAGAGGTTTATCACAGTAACAGACTGGGATCTGTCTATAATGGAGAGGTTTATCACAGTAACAGACTGGGATATGTCTATAATCGAGAGGTTTATTACAGTAACAGACTGGGATCTGTCTATAATGGTGAGGTTTATCACAGTAACAGACAGGGATCTGTCTATAATGGGGAGGTTTATCACAGTAACAGACTGGAATCTGTCTATAATCGAGAGGTATATTACAGTAACAGACTGGGATCTGTCTATAATCGAGAGTTTTATTACAGTAACAGACTGGGATCTGTCTATAATCGAGAGGTTTATTACAGTAACAGACTGGGATCTGTCTGTAATGGAGAGGTTTATCACAGTAACAGACTGGGATCTGTCTATAATCGAGAGGTTTATCACAGTAACAGACTGGGATCTGTCTATAATCGAGAGGTTTATTACAGTAACAGACTGGGATCTGTCTATAATGGAGAGGTTTATTACAGTAACAGACTGGGATCTGTCTATAATGGAGAGGTTTATCACAGTAACAGACAGGGATCTGTCTATAATAGGGAGGTTTATCACAGTAACAGACTGGGATCTGTCTATAATGGGGAGGTTTATCTCAGTAACAGACTGGGATCTGTCTATAATAGCGAGGCTTATCACAGTAACAGACTGGGATCTGTCAATAATCGAGAGGTTTATTGCAGTAACAGACTGGGATCTGTCGAGAATGGAGAGGTTTATCACAGTAACAGACTGGGATCTGTCTATAATGGAGAGGTTTATCACAGTAACAGACTGGGATCTGTCTATAATGGGGAGGTTTATCACAGTAACAGACTGGGATCTGTCTATAATGGGGAGGTTTATCACAGTAACAGACTGAGATCTGTCTATAATCAAGAGGTTTATCACAGTAACAGACTGGGATCTGTCTATAATGGAGAGGTTTATCACAGTAACAGACTGGGATATGTCTATAATCGAGAGGTTTATTACAGTAACAGACTGGGATCTGTCTATAATGGGGAGGTTTATCACAGTAACAGACTGGGATCTGTCTATAATCGAGAGGTTTATCACAGTAACAGACTGGGATCTGTCTATAATCGAGAGATTTATCACAGTAACAGACTGGGATCTGTCTATAATGGGGCGGTTTATCACAGTAACAGACTGGGATCTGTCTATAATGGTGAGGTTTATCACAGTAACAGACAGGGATCTGTCTATAATGGGGAGGTTTACCACAGTAACAGACTGGGATCTGTCTATAATCGAGAGGTATATTACAGTAACAGACTGGGATCTGTCTATAATCGAGAGGTTTATCACAGTAACAGACTCGGATCTGTCTATAATCGAGAGGTTTATTACAGTAACAGACTGGGATCTGTCTGTAATGGAGAGGTTTATCACAGTAACAGACTGGGATCTGTCTATAATCGAGAGGTTTATCACAGAAACAGACTGGGATCTGTCTATAATCGAGAGGTTTATTACAGTAACAGACTGGGATCTGTCTATAATGGGGAGGTTTATCACAGTAACAGACTGGGATCTGTCTATAATGGGGAGGTTTATCACAGTAACAGACTGGGATCTGTCAATAATCGAGATGTTTATTACAGTAACAGACTGGGATCTGTCTATAATGGGGAGGTTTATCACAGTAACAGACTGGGATCTGTCTATAATCGAGAGGTTTATCACAGTAACAGACTGGGATCTGTCTATAATCGAGAGCTTTATCACAGTAACAGACTGGGATCTGTCTATAATCGAGAGATTTATCACAGTAACAGACTGGGATCTGTCTATAATGGGGAGGTTTATCACAGTAACACACTGGGATCTGTCTATAATGGGGAGGTATATCATATTAACAGACTGGGATCTGTCTTGAATAAAGAGATTTATCACAGTAACAGACTGGGGTCTGTCTATAATGGGGAGGTTTATCACAGTAACAGACTGGGATCTGTCTATAATGGGGAGGTTTATCACAGTAACAGACTGGGATCTGTCTATAATGGGGAGGTTTATCACAGTAACAGACTGGGATCTGTCTATAATGGAGAGGTTTATCACAGTAACAGACTGGGATCCGTCTATAATGGAGAGGTTTATCACAGTAACAGACTGGGTTCTGTCTATAATGGGGAGGTTTATCACAGTAACAGACTGGGATCTGTCTATAATGGAGAGGTTTATCACAGTAACAGACTGGGATCTGTCTATAATGGGGAGGTTTATCACAGTAACAGACTGGGATCTGTCTATAATGGTGAGGTTTATCATAGTAACAGACTGGGATCTGTCTACAATAGAGAGGATTATCACAGTAACAGACTAGGATCTATCTATAATGGAGAGGTTTATCACAGTGACAGACTGCGATCTGTCTATAATGGAGAGCTTTATCACAGTAACAGACTGGGATCTGTCTATAATGGGGAGGTTTATCACAGTAACAGACTGGGATCTGTCTATAATGGAGATGTTTATCACAGTAACAGACTTGGATCTGTCTATAATGGGGAGGTTTATCACAGTAACAGACTGGGATCTGTCTATAATGGGAAGGTTTATCACAGTAACAGACAGGGATATGTCTATAATGGAGAGGTTTATCACGGTAACAGACTGGGATCTGTCTATAATGGAGAGATTTATCACAGAAACAGACTGGGATCTGTCTTGAATAAAGAGGTTTATCACAGTAACAGACAGGAATCTGTCTATAGGGGAGAGGTTTATCTCTGTAACAGATAGGGATCTGTGGAAAATAGAGAGGTTTATCACAGTAACGAACTGGGTTCTGTCTATAATGGGGAGGTTTATCACAGTAACAGACTGGGATCGTGTATAATAGAGAGGTTTATCACAATAACAGATTGGGATCTGTCTGTAATAGAGAGGTTTATCACAGTAACAGACTGGGATATGTCTATAATGGAACGGTTTATCACAGTAACAGACTGGGATCTGTCTCTTATTCGGGAGGTTTATCACAGTAACAGATTGGGGTCTGTCTATAGTGGAGAGGTTTATCACAGTAACAGACTGGGATATGTCTATAATCGAGAGGTTTATTACAGTAACAGACTGGGATCTGTCTATAATGGGGAGGTTTATCACAGTAACAGACTGGGATCTGTCTATAATCGAGAGGTTTATCACAGTAACAGACTGGGATCTGTCTATAATCGAGTGATTTATCACAGTAACAGACTGGGATCTGTCTATAATGGGGAGGTTTATCACAGTAACAGACTGGGATCTGTCTATAATCGAGAGGTTTATCACAGTAACAGACTGGGATCTGTCTATAATCGAGAGATTTATCACAGTAACAGACTGGGATCTGTCTATAATGGGGAGGTTTATCACAGTAACAGACTGGGATCTGTCTATAATGGTGAGGTTTATCACAGTAACAGACAGGGATCTGTCTATAATGGGGAGGTTTACCACAGTAACAGACTGGGATCTGTCTATAATCGAGAGGTATATTACAGTAACAGACTGGGATCTGTCTATAATCGAGAGGTTTATCACAGTAACAGACTCGGATCTGTCTATAATCGAGAGGTTTATTACAGTAACAGACTGGGATCTGTCTGTAATGGAGAGGTTTATCACAGTAACAGACTGGGATCTGTCTATAATCGAGAGGTTTATCACAGAAACAGACTAGGATCTGTCTATAATCGAGAGGTTTATTACAGTAACAGACTGGGATCTGTCTATAATCGAGAGGTTTATTACAGTAACAGACAGGGATCTGTCTATAATAGAGAGGTTTATCACAGTAACAGACAGGGATCTATCTATAATAGGGAGGTTTATCACAGTAACAGACTGGGATCTGTCTATAATGGGGAGGTTTATCACAGTAACAGACTGGGATCTGTCAATAATCGAGATGTTTATTACAGTGACAGACTGGGATCTGTCTATAATGGGGAGGTTTATCACAGTAACAGACTGGGATCTGTCTATAATCGAGAGGTTTATCACAGTAACAGACTGGGATCTGTCTATAATCGAGAGCTTTATCACAGTAACAGACTGGGATCTGTCTATAATCGAGAGATTTATCACAGTAACAGACTGGGATCTGTCTATAATGGGGAGGTTTATCACAGTAACACACTGGGATCTGTCTATAATGGGGAGGTATATCATATTAACAGACTGGGATCTGTCGTGAATAAAGAGGTTTATCACAGTAACAGACTGGGGTCTGTCTATAATGGAGAGGTTTATCACAGTAACAGACTGGGTTCTGTCTATAATGGAGAGGTTTATCACAGTAACAGACAGGGATCTGTCTATAATGGGGAGGTTTATCACAGTAACACACTGGGATCTGTCTATAATGGGGAGGTATATCATATTAACAGACTGGGATCTGTCATGAATAAAGAGGTTTATCACAGTAACAGACTGGGGTCTGTCTATAATGGAGAGGTTTATCACAGTAACAGACTGGGTTCTGTCTATAATGGAGAGGTTTATCACAGTAACAGACTGGGATCTGTCTATAATCGAGAGGTTTATCACAGAAACAGACTGGGATCTGTCTATAATCGAGAGGTTTATTACAGTAACAGACTGGGATCTGTCTATAATGGAGAGGTTTATCACAGTAACAGACTGGGATCTGTCTATAATGGGGAGGTTTATCACAGTAACAGACTGGGATCTGTCAATAATCGAGATGTTTATTACAGTAACAGACTGGGATCTGTCTATAATGGGGAGGTTTATCACAGTAACAGACTGGGATCTGTCTATAATCGAGAGGTTTATCACAGTAACAGACTGGGATCTGTCTATAATCGAGAGCTTTATCACAGTAACAGACTGGGATCTGTCTATAATCGAGAGATTTATCACAGTAACAGACTGGGATCTGTCTATAATGGGGAGGTTTATCACAGTAACACACTGGGATCTGTCTATAATGGGGAGGTATATCATATTAACAGACTGGGATCTGTCTTGAATAAAGAGATTTATCACAGTAACAGACTGGGGTCTGTCTATAATGGGGTGGTTTATCACAGTAACAGACTGGGATCTGTCTATAATGGGGAGGTTTATCACAGTAACAGACTGGGATCTGTCTATAATGGGGAGGTTTATCACAGTAACAGACTGGGATCTGTCTATAATGGAGAGGTTTATCACAGTAACAGACTGGGATCCGTCTATAATGGAGAGGTTTATCACAGTAACAGACTGGGTTCTGTCTATAATGGGGAGGTTTATCACAGTAACAGACTGGGATCTGTCTATAATGGAGAGGTTTATCACAGTAACAGACTGGGATCTGTCTATAATGGGGAGGTTTATCACAGTAACAGACTGGGATCTGTCTATAATGGTGAGGTTTATCATAGTAACAGACTGGGATCTGTCTACAATAGAGAGGATTATCACAGTAACAGACTAGGATCTATCTATAATGGAGAGGTTTATCACAGTGACAGACTGCGATCTGTCTATAATGGAGAGCTTTATCACAGTAACAGACTGGGATCTGTCTATAATGGGGAGGTTTATCACAGTAACAGACTGGGATCTGTCTATAATGGAGATGTTTATCACAGTAACAGACTTGGATCTGTCTATAATGGGGAGGTTTATCACAGTAACAGACTGGGATCTGTCTATAATGGGAAGGTTTATCACAGTAACAGACAGGGATATGTCTATAATGGAGAGGTTTATCACGGTAACAGACTGGGATCTGTCTATAATGGAGAGATTTATCACAGAAACAGACTGGGATCTGTCTTGAATAAAGAGGTTTATCACAGTAACAGACAGGAATCTGTCTATAGGGGAGAGGTTTATCTCTGTAACAGATAGGGATCTGTGTATAATAGAGAGGTTTATCACAGTAACGAACTGGGTTCTGTCTATAATGGGGAGGTTTATCACAGTAACAGACTGGGATCGTGTATAATAGAGAGGTTTATCACAATAACAGATTGGGATCTGTCTGTAATAGAGAGGTTTATCACAGTAACAGACTGGGATATGTCTATAATGGAACGGTTTATCACAGTAACAGACTGGGATCTGTCTCTTATTGGGGAGGTTTATCACAGTAACAGATTGGGGTCTGTCTATAGTGGAGAGGTTTATCACAGTAACAGACTGGGATATGTCTATAATCGAGAGGTTTATTACAGTAACAGACTGGGATCTGTCTATAATGGGGAGGTTTATCACAGTAACAGACTGGGATCTGTCTATAATCGAGAGGTTTATCACAGTAACAGACTGGGATCTGTCTATAATCGAGTGATTTATCACAGTAACAGACTGGGATCTGTCTATAATGGGGAGGTTTATCACAGTAACAGACTGGGATCTGTCTATAATCGAGAGGTTTATCACAGTAACAGACTGGGATCTGTCTATAATCGAGAGATTTATCACAGTAACAGACTGGGATCTGTCTATAATGGGGAGGTTTATCACAGTAACAGACTGGGATCTGTCTATAATGGTGAGGTTTATCACAGTAACAGACAGGGATCTGTCTATAATGGGGAGGTTTACCACAGTAACAGACTGGGATCTGTCTATAATCGAGAGGTATATTACAGTAACAGACTGGGATCTGTCTATAATCGAGAGGTTTATCACAGTAACAGACTCGGATCTGTCTATAATCGAGAGGTTTATTACAGTAACAGACTGGGATCTGTCTGTAATGGAGAGGTTTATCACAGTAACAGACTGGGATCTGTCTATAATCGAGAGGTTTATCACAGAAACAGACTAGGATCTGTCTATAATCGAGAGGTTTATTACAGTAACAGACTGGGATCTGTCTATAATCGAGAGGTTTATTACAGTAACAGACAGGGATCTGTCTATAATAGAGAGGTTTATCACAGTAACAGACAGGGATCTATCTATAATAGGGAGGTTTATCACAGTAACAGACTGGGATCTGTCTATAATGGGGAGGTTTATCACAGTAACAGACTGGGATCTGTCAATAATCGAGATGTTTATTACAGTGACAGACTGGGATCTGTCTATAATGGGGAGGTTTATCACAGTAACAGACTGGGATCTGTCTATAATCGAGAGGTTTATCACAGTAACAGACTGGGATCTGTCTATAATCGAGAGCTTTATCACAGTAACAGACTGGGATCTGTCTATAATCGAGAGATTTATCACAGTAACAGACTGGGATCTGTCTATAATGGGGAGGTTTATCACAGTAACACACTGGGATCTGTCTATAATGGGGAGGTATATCATATTAACAGACTGGGATCTGTCGTGAATAAAGAGGTTTATCACAGTAACAGACTGGGGTCTGTCTATAATGGAGAGGTTTATCACAGTAACAGACTGGGTTCTGTCTATAATGGAGAGGTTTATCACAGTAACAGACAGGGATCTGTCTATAATGGGGAGGTTTATCACAGTAACACACTGGGATCTGTCTATAATGGGGAGGTATATCATATTAACAGACTGGGATCTGTCGTGAATAAAGAGGTTTATCACAGTAACAGACTGGGGTCTGTCTATAATGGAGAGGTTTATCACAGTAACAGACTGGGTTCTGTCTATAATGGAGAGGTTTATCACAGTAACAGACAGGGATCTGTCTATAATGGGGAGGTTTATCACAGTAACACACTGGGATCTGTCTATAATGGGGAGGTATATCATATTAACAGACTGGGATCTGTCGTGAATAAAGAGGTTTATCACAGTAACAGACAGGGATCTGTCTATAATGGGGAGGTATATCACAGTAACAGACTGGGATCTGTCTATAATGGTGAGGTTTATCACAGTAACAGACTGGGATCTGTCTATAATGGAGAGGTTTATCACAGTAACAGACTGGGATCTGTCTATAATGGTGAGGTTTATCATAGTAACAGACTGGGATCTGTCTATAATGGGGAGGTTTATCACAGTAACAGACTGGGATCTGTCTATAATGGGGAGGTTTATCACAGTAACAGACTGGGATCTGTCTATAATGGTGAGGTTTATCATAGTAACAGACTGGGATCTGTCTACAATAGAGAGGATTATCACAGTAACAGACTAGGATCTATCTATAATGGAGAGGTTTATCACAGTGACAGACTGCGATCTGTCTATAATGGAGAGCTTTATCACAGTAACAGACTGGGATCTGTCTATAATGGGGAGGTTTATCACAGTAACAGACTTGGATCTGTCTATAATGGGGAGGTTTATCACAGTAACAGACTGGGATCTGTCTATAATGGGAAGGTTTATCACAGTAACAGACAGGGATATGTCTATAATGGAGAGGTTTATCACGGTAACAGACTGGGATCTGTCTATAATGGAGAGATTTATCACAGAAACAGACTGGGATCTGTCTTGAATAAAGAGGTTTATCACAGTAACAGACAGGAATCTGTCTATAGGGGAGAGGTTTATCTCTGTAACAGATAGGGATCTGTGGAAAATAGAGAGGTTTATCACAGTAACGAACTGGGTTCTGTCTATAATGGGGAGGTTTATCACAGTAACAGACTGGGATCGTGTATAATAGAGAGGTTTATCACAATAACAGATTGGGATCTGTCTGTAATAGAGAGGTTTATCACAGTAACAGACTGGGATATGTCTATAATGGAACGGTTTATCACAGTAACAGACTGGGATCTGTCTCTTATTCGGGAGGTTTATCACAGTAACAGATTGGGGTCTGTCTATAGTGGAGAGGTTTATCACAGTAACAGACTGGGATATGTCTATAATCGAGAGGTTTATTACAGTAACAGACTGGGATCTGTCTATAATGGGAAGGTTTATCACAGTAACAGACTGGGATCTGTCTATAATCGAGAGGTTTATCACAGTAACAGACTGGGATCTGTCTATAATCGAGTGATTTATCACAGTAACAGACTGGGATCTGTCTATAATGGGGAGGTTTATCACAGTAACAGACTGGGATCTGTCTATAATGGTGAGGTTTATCACAGTAACAGACAGGGATCTGTCTATAATGGGGAGGTTTATCACAGTAACAGACTGGAATCTGTCTATAATCGAGAGGTATATTACAGTAACAGACTGGGATCTGTCTATAATCGAGAGGTATATTACAGTAACAGACTGGGATCTGTCTATAATCGAGAGTTTTATTACAGTAACAGACTGGGATCTGTCTATAATCGAGAGGTTTATTACAGTAACAGACTGGGATCTGTCTGTAATGGAGAGGTTTATCACAGTAACAGACTGGGATCTGTCTATAATCGAGAGGTTTATCACAGTAACAGACTGGGATCTGTCTATAATCGAGAGGTTTATTACAGTAACAGACTGGGATCTGTCGAGAATGGAGAGGTTTATCACAGTAACAGACTGGGATCTGTCGAGAATGGAGAGGTTTATCACAGTAACAGACTGGGTTCTGTCTATAATGGAGAGGTTTATCACAGTAACAGACTGGGATCTGTCTATAATGGGGAGGTTTATCACAGTAACAGACTGGGATCTGTCTATAATGGGGAGGTTTATCACAGTAACAGACTGAGATCTGTCTATAATCAAGAGGTTTATCACAGTAACAGACTGGGATCTGTCTATAATCGAGAGGTTTATCACAGTAACAGACTGGGATATGTCTATAATCGAGAGGTTTATTACAGTAACAGACTGGGATCTGTCTATAATGGGGAGGTTTATCACAGTAACAGACTGGGATCTGTCTATAATCGAGAGGTTTATCACAGTAACAGACTGGGATCTGTCTATAATCGAGAGATTTATCACAGTAACAGACTGGGATCTGTCTATAATGGGGAGGTTTATCACAGTAACAGACTGGGATCTGTCTATAATGGTGAGGTTTATCACAGTAACAGACAGGGATCTGTCTATAATGGGGAGGTTTACCACAGTAACAGACTGGGATCTGTCTATAATCGAGAGGTATATTACAGTAACAGACTGGGATCTGTCTATAATCGAGAGGTTTATCACAGTAACAGACTCGGATCTGTCTATAATCGAGAGGTTTATTACAGTAACAGACTGGGATCTGTCTGTAATGGAGAGGTTTATCACAGTAACAGACTGGGATCTGTCTATAATCGAGAGGTTTATCACAGAAACAGACTGGGATCTGTCTATAATCGAGAGGTTTATTACAGTAACAGACTGGGATCTGTCTATAATCGAGAGGTTTATTACAGTAACAGACAGGGATCTGTCTATAATAGAGAGGTTTATCACAGTAACAGACAGGGATCTATCTATAATAGGGAGGTTTATCACAGTAACAGACTGGGATCTGTCTATAATGGGGAGGTTTATCACAGTAACAGACTGGGATCTGTCAATAATCGAGATGTTTATTACAGTAACAGACTGGGATCTGTCTATAATGGGGAGGTTTATCACAGTAACAGACTGGGATCTGTCTATAATCGAGAGGTTTATCACAGTAACAGACTGGGATCTGTCTATAATCGAGAGCTTTATCACAGTAACAGACTGGGATCTGTCTATAATCGAGAGATTTATCACAGTAACAGACTGGGATCTGTCTATAATGGGGAGGTTAATCACAGTAACACACTGGGATCTGTCTACAATGGGGAGGTATATCATATTAACAGACTGGGATCTGTCTTGAATAAAGAGGTTTATCACAGTAACAGACTGGGGTCTGTCTATAATGGAGAGGTTTATCACAGTAACAGACTGGGATCTGTCTATAATGGAGAGGTTTATCACAGTAACAGACTGGGATCTGTCTATAATGGAGAGGTTTATCACAGTAACAGACTGGGATCTGTCTATAATGGTGAGGTTTATCACAGTAACAGACTGGGATCTGTCTACAATTGAGAGGATTGTCACAGTAACAGACTAGGATCTATCTATAATGGAGAGGTTTATCACAGTGTCAGACTGCGATCTGTCTATAATGGAGAGCTTTATCACAGTAACAGACTGGGATCTATCTATAATGGGGAGGTTTATCACAGTAACAGACTGGGATCTGTCTATAATGGAGATGTTTATCACAGTAACAGACTTGGATCTGTCTATAATGGGAAGGTTTATCACAGTAACAGACAGGGATATGTCTATAATGGAGAGGTTTATCACGGTAACAGACTGGGATCTGTCTATAATGGAGAGATTTATCACAGAAACAGACTGGGATCTGTCTTGAATAAAGAGGTTTATCACAGTAACATCAGGAATCTGTCTATAGGGCAGAGGTTTATCTCTGTAACAGATAGGGATCTGTGTATAATAGAGAGGTTTATCACAGTAACGAACTGGGTTCTGTCTATAATGGGGAGGTTTATCACAGTAACAGACTGGGATCGTGTATAATAGAGAGGTTTATCACAATAACAGATTGGGATCTGTCTGTAATAGAGAGGTTTATCACAGTAACAGACTGGGATATGTCTATAATGGAACGGTTTATCACAGTAACAGACTGGGATCTGTCTCTTATTGGGGAGGTTTATCACAGTAACAGATTGGGGTCTGTCTATAGTGGAGAGGTTTATCACAGTAACGGACTGGGGTCTGTCTATAATGGAGAGGTTTATCACAGTAACAGACTGGGATCTGTCTATAATGGGGAGGTTTATCACAGTAACAGACTGGGATCTGTCTGAAATGTGGAGGTTTATCACAGTAACAGACTGAGATCGGTCAATAATGGGGAGGTTTATCTCAGTAACAGACTGGGAACTGTCAATAATGGAGAGGTTTATCACAGTAACAGACTGGGATCTGTCTATAATGGGGAGGTTTATCACAGTAACAGACTGGGATCTGTCTATAATGGGGAGGTTTATCTCAGTAACAGACTGAGATCTGTCAATAATGGGAGGATTATCATAGTAACAGACTGGGATCTGTCTATAATGGGGAGGTTTATCACAGTAACAGACTGGGATCTGTCAATAATGGGGAGGTTTATCACAGTAACAGACTGGGATCTGTCTGCAATGGAGAGGGTTATCACAGCAACATATTGGCGTCTGTCTGTAATGGGGAGCTTTATCACAGTAACAGACTGGGATCTGTCAATAATGGAGAGTTTTATCTCAGTAACAGACTGGGATCTGTCAATAATGGAGAGTTTTATCACAGTATCAGACTGGGATCTGTCGATAATGGGGAGGTTTATCACAGTAACAGACTGGGGTCTGTCTATAGTGGAGAGGTTTATCACAGTAACAAACTGGGATCTGTCTATAATGGAGAGGTTTATCACAGTAACAGATTGGCGTCTGTCTATAATGGGGAGGTTTATCACAGTAACAGACTGGGATCTGTCAATAATGGGGAGGTTTATCACAGTAACAGATTGGCGTCTGTCTATAATGGGGAGGTTTATCACAGTAACAGACTGCGATCTGTCAATAATGGGGAGGTTTATCTCAGTAACAGACTGAGATCTGTCTATAATGGGGAGGTTTATCACAGTAACAGACTGGGATCTGTCTATAGTGGAGAGGTTTATCTCAGTAACAGACTGGGATCTGTGTATAATGGAGAGGTTTATCACAGTAACAGATTGGGATCTGTCTATAATGGGGAGGTTTATCACAGTAACAAACTGGGATCTGTCTATAATGGAGAGGTTTATCACAGTAACAGACTGGGATCTATCTAGAATGGGGAGGTTTATCACAGTAACGGACTGGGATCTATCTAGAATGGGGAGATTTATCACAGTAACAGACTGGGATCTGTCTATAATGGGGAGGTTTATCACAGTAACAAACTGGGATCTGTCTATAATGGGGAGGTTTATCACAGTAACAGATTGGGATCTGTCTATAATGGGGAGGTTTATCACAGTAACAAACTGGGATCTGTCTATAATGGAGAGGTTTATCACAGTAACAGACTGGGATCTATCTAGAATGGGGAGGTTTATCACAGTAACAGACTGGGATCTGTCAATAATGGGGAGGTTTATCACAGAAACAGACTTGGATCTGTCTATAATGGGGAGGTTTATCACAGTAACAGACTGGGATCTGTCAATAATGGAGAGGTTTATCACAGTAGCAGACTGGGATCTGTCAGTAATGGAGAGGTTTATCATAGTAACAGACTGGGATCTGTCTATAATGGGATGGTTTATCACAGTAACAGATTGGGATCTGTCTATAATGGTGTGGTTAATCACAGTAACAGATTGGCGTCTGTCTATAATGGGGATGTTTATCACAGTAACAGACTGGGGTCTGTCTATAATGGGGAGGTTTATCACAGTAACAGACTGGGATCTGTCAATAATGGAGAGGTTTATCACAGTAACAGACTGGGATCTGTCTATATTGAGGATGTTTATCACAGTAACAAACTGGGATCTGTCTATAATGGGGAGGTTTATCACAGTAACAGACTGGAATTGGCTATAATGGGGAGGTTTGTCACAGTAACAGACTGGGATCTGTCTGTAATGGAGAGGTTTATCACAGTAACAGACTTGGATCTGTCTGTAATGGGGAGGTTTATCACAGTAACAGACTGGGATCTGTCTATAATGGAGAGGTTTATCACAGTAACAGACTGGGATCTGTGTATAATTGGGAGGTTTATCACAGTAACAGACTGGATTCTATCTAGAATGGGGAGGTTTATCACAGTAACAGACTGGGATCGATCTCGAATGGGGAGTTTTATCACAATAACAGACTGAGATCTTCCTAAATAGGAGTTTTATCACATTAACAGACTGAGATCTATCTATAAAAGGGTGGTTTGTCACAGTAACAGACTGGGATCTGTCTATAATGGACATAATTATCACATTAACAGACTGGGATCTGTCTTTAATAGAGAGGATTAACACAATAGCAGACTGAGATCTATCTATAATACAGAGGTTTAATACAGTAACAGACTGGGATCTGTCTATAATGGACAGGTTTATCACAGTAACAGACAGGGATCTGTCTATAATGAAGAGGTTTATCACAGCAACATATTGGCGTCTGTCTATAATGGGGAGGTTTATCACAGTAACAGACTGGGATCTGTCTATAATGGAGAGGTTTATCACAGCAACATATTGGCGTCTGTCTATAATGGGGAGGTTTATCACAGTAACAGACTGGGATCTGTCCATAATGGGGAGGTTTATCACAGTAACAGACTGGAATTTGTCTATAATGGGGAGGTTTGTCACAGTAACAGACTGGGATCTGTCTGTAATGGAGAGGTTTATCACAGTAACAGACTTGGATCTGTCTCTAATGGGGAGGTTTATCACAGTAACAGACTGGGATCTGTCTGTAATGGAGAGGTTTATCACAGTAACAGACTTGGATCTATCTCTAATGGGGAGGTTTATCACAGTAACAGACTGGGATCTGTCTATAATGGAGAGGTTTATCACAGTAACAGACTGGGATCTGTGTATAATTGGGAGGTTTATCACAGTAACAGACTGGATTCTATCTAGAATGGGGAGGTTTATCACAGTAACAGACTGGGATCTATCTCGAATGGGGAGTTTTATCACAATAACAGACTGAGATCTTCCTAAATAGGAGTTTTATCACATTAACAGACTGAGATCTATCTATAAAAGGGTGATTTGTCACAGTAACAGACTGGGATCTGTCTATAATGGACATAATTATCACATTAACAGACTGGGATCTGTCTTTAATAGAGAGGATTAACACATTAGCAGACTGAGATCTATCTATAATACAGAGGTTTAATACAGTAACAGACTGGGATCTGTCTATAAGGGACAGGTTTATCACAGTAACAGACAGGGATCTGTCTATAATGAAGAGGTTTATCACAATAACAGACTGGGATCTGTGTATAATGGGGAAGTTTATCACAGTAACAGACTGAGATCTATCTATAAAAGGGAGATTTGTCACAGTAACAGACTGGGATCTGTCTATAATGGGGAGGTTTATCTCAGTAACAGACTGAGATCTGTCAATAATGGGGAGGAATATCACAGTAACAGACAGGGATCTGTCTATAATGGAGAGGTTTATCTCAGTAACAGACTGGGATCTGTCAATAATGGAGAGTTTTATCACAGTATCAGACTGGGATCTGTCGATAATGGGGAGGTTTATCACAGTAACAGACTGGGATCTGTCTATAGTGGAGAGGTTTATCACAGTAACAAACTGGGATCTGTCTATAATGGAGAGGTTTATCACAGTAACAGATTGGCGTCTGTCTATAATGGGGAGGTTTATCTCAGTAACAGACTGCGATCTGTCTATAATGGGAAGGTTTTTAACAGTAACAGATAGGGATCTGTCTATAATGGAGTGGTTAATCACAGTAACAGATTGGCGTCTGTCTATAATGGGGAGGTTTATCACAGTAACAGACTGGGATCTGTCAATAATGGAGAGGTTTATCACAGGAACAGATTGGGATCTGTCAATAATGGAGAGGTTTATCACAGTAACAAACTGGGATCTGTCTATAATGGGGAGGTTTATCACAGTAACAGACTGGAATTTGTCTCTAATGGGGAGGTTTGTCACAGTAACAGACTGGGATCTGTCTATAATGGGGAGGTTTATCACAGGAATAGACTGGGATCTGTCAATAATGGAGAGGTTTATCACAGTACCAGACTGGGATCTGTCAATAATGGGAAGGTTTATCACAGTAACAGATAGGGATCTGTCTATAATGGAGTGGTTTATCACAGTAACAGATTGGCGTCTGTCTATAATGGGGAGGTTAATCACAGTAACAGACTGGGGTCTGTCTATAATGGGGGGTTTTATCACAGTAACAGACTGGGGTCTGTCTATAATGGGGAGGTTTATCACAGTAACAGATTGGGATCTGTCAATAATGGAGAGGTTTATCACAGTAACAGACTGGGATCTGTCTATATTGGGGAGGTTTATCACAGTAACAGACTGGAATTTGTCTATAATGGGGAGGTTTGTCACAGTAACAGACTGGGATCTGTCTGTAATGGAGAGGTTTATCACAGTAACAGACTTGGATCTGTCTCTAATGGGGAGGTTTATCACAGTAACAGACTGGGATCTGTCTGTAATGGAGAGGTTTATCACAGTAACAGACTTGGATCTGTCTCTAATGGGGAGGTTTATCACAGTAACAGACTGGGATCTGTGTATAATTGGGAGGTTTATCACAGTAACAGACTGGATTCTATCTAGAATGGGGAGGTTTATCACAGTAACAGACTGGGATCTATCTAGAATGGGGAGTTTTATCACAATAACAGACTGAGATCTTCCCAAATAGGAGTTTTATCACATTAACAGACTGAGATCTATCTATAAAAGGGAGATTTGTCACAGTAACAGACTGGGATCTGTCTATAATGGGGAGGTTTATCTCAGTAACAGACTGAGATCTGTCAATAATGGGGAGGATTATCACAGTAACAGACTGGGATCTGTCTATAATGGGGAGGTTTATCACAGTAACAGACTGGGATCTGTCAATAATGGGGAGGTTTATCACAGTAACAGACTGGGATCTGTCTATAATGGAGAGGTTTATCACAGCAACATATTGGCATCTGTCTATAATGGGGAGGTTTATCACAGTAACAGACTGGGATCTGTCGAAAATGGGGAGGTTTATCACAGTAACAGACTGGGATCTGTCAATAATGGAGAGGTTTATCTCAGTAACAGACTGGGATCTGTCAATAATGGAGAGTTTTATCACAGTAACAGACTGGGATCTGTCTATAATGGGGAGGTTTATCACAGTAACAGACTGGGATCTGTCTATAGTGGAGAGGTTTATCACAGTAACAAACTGGGATCTGTCTATAATGGAGAGGTTTATCACAGTAACAGATTGGCGTCTGTCTATAATGGGGAGGTTTATCTCAGTAACAGACTGCGATCTGTCTATAATGGGAAGGTTTTTAACAGTAACAGATAGGGATCTGTCTATAATGGAGTGGTTAATCACAGTAACAGATTGGCGTCTGTCTATAATGGGGAGGTTTATCACAGTAACAGACTGGGGTCTGTCTATAATGGGGAGGTTTATCACAGTAACAGACTGGGATCTGTCAATAATGGAGAGGTTTATCACAGTAACAGACTGGGATCTGTCTATATTGGGGATGTTTATCACAGTAACAAACTGGGATCTGTCTATAATGGGGAGGTTTATCACAGTAACAGACTGGAATTTGTCTATAATGGGGAGGTTTGTCACAGTAACAGACTGGGATCTGTCTATAATGGGGAGGTTTATCACAGGAATAGACTGGGATCTGTCAATAATGGAGAGGTTTATCACAGTACCAGACTGGGATCTGTCAATAATGGGAAGGTTTATCACAGTAACAGATAGGGATCTGTCTATAATGGAGTGGTTTATCACAGTAACAGATTGGCGTCTGTCTATAATGGGGAGGTTTATCACACTAACAGACTGGGGTCTGTCTATAATGGGGAGGTTTATCACAGTAACAGATTGGGATCTGTCAATAATGGAGAGGTTTATCACAGTAACAGACTGGGATCTGTCTATATTGGGGATGTTTATCACAGTAACAGACTGGGGTCTGTATAATGGGGAGGTTTATCACAGTAACAGACTGGAATTTGTCTACAATGGGGAGGTTTGTCACAGTAACAGACTGGGATCTGTCTGTAATGGAGAGGTTTATCACAGTAACAGACTTGGATCTGTCTCTAATGCGGAGGTTTATCACAGTAACAGACTGGGATCTGTCTGTAATGGAGAGGTTTATCACAGTAACAGACTTGGATCTGTCTCTAATGGGGAGGTTTATCACAGTAACAGACTGGGATCTGTCTATAATGGGGAGGTTTATCACAGTAACAGACTGGGATCTGTGTATAATTGGGAGGTTTATCACAGTAACAGACTGGATTCTATCTAGAATGGGGAGGTTTATCACAGTAACAGACTGGGATCTATCTAGAATGGGGAGTTTTATCACAATAACAGACTGAGATCTTCCCAAATAGGAGTTTTATCACATTAACAGACTGAGATCTATCTATAAAAGGGAGATTTGTCACAGTAACAGACTGGGATCTGTCTATAATGGGGAGGTTTATCTCAGTAACAGACTGAGATCTGTCAATAATGGGGAGGTTTATCACAGTAACAGACTGGGATCTGTCTATAATGGGGAGGTTTATCACAGTAACAGACTGGGATCTGTCAATAATGGGGAGGTTTATCACAGTAACAGACTGGGATCTGTCTATAATGGAGAGGTTTATCACAGCAACATATTGGCATCTGTCTATAATGGGGAGGTTTATCACAGTAACAGACTGGGATCTGTCGAAAATGGGGAGGTTTATCACAGTAACAGACTGGGATCTGTCAATAATGGAGAGGTTTATCTCAGTAACAGACTGGGATCTGTCAATAATGGAGAGTTTTATCACAGTAACAGACTGGGATCTGTCTATAATGGGGAGGTTTATCACAGTAACAGACTGGGATCTGTCTATAGTGGAGAGGTTTATCACAGTAACAAACTGGGATCTGTCAATAATGGGGAGGTTTATCACAGTAACAGATTGGCGTCTGTCTATAATGGGGAGGTTTATCTCAGTAACAGACTGCGATCTGTCAATAATGGGGAGGTTTATCACAGTAACAGATTGGGATCTGTGTATAATGGAGAGGTTTATCACAGTAACAGACTGGGATCTGTCTATAATGGGGAGGTTTATCACAGTAACAGACTGGGATCTGTCTATAATGGAGAGGTTTATCACAGTAACAGACTGGGATCTGTCAATAATGGGGAGGTTTATCACAGTAACAGACTTGGATCTGTCTATAATGGGGAAGTTTATCACAGTAACAGACTGGGATCTGTCAATAATGGAGAGGTTTATCACAGTAACAGACTGGGATCTTCCTAAATAGGAGTTTAATCACATTAACAGACTGAGATCTATCTATAAAAGGGAGATTTGTCACAGTAACAGACTGGGATCTGTGTATAATGGACAGGTTTATCACATTAACAGACTGGGATCTGTCTTTAATAGAGAGGATTAACACAATAGCAGACTGAGATCTATCTATAATACAGAGGTTTAAAACAGTAACAGACTGGGATCTGTCTATAATGGACAGGATTATCACAGTAACAGACAAGGATCTGTCTATAATGGAGAGGTTTATCACAGTAACAGTTAGGGATCTGTCTATAGTGGAGAGGTTTATCACAGCAATAGACTGGGGTCTGTCTGTAATGGGGAGGTTTATCACAGTAACAGACTGGTGTCTGTCTATGATGGAGAGGTTTATCACAGTAACAGATAGGGATCTGTCTATAGTGGAGAGGTTTATCACAGTAACAGACTCGGATCTGTGTATAACGGAATGGTTTATCAGTAACAGACTGGGATCTGTCTATAATGGGGAAGTTTATCACAGTAACAGACTGGGATCTGTCTATAATGGAAAGGTTTATCACAGTAACAGACTGGGATCTATCTAGAATGGGGAGGTTTATCACAGTAACAGACTGGGATCTGTCAATAATGGGGAGGTTTATCACAGTAACAGACTTGGATCTGTCTATAATGGGGAGGTTTATCACAGTAACAGACTGGGATCTGTCAATAATGGAGAGGTTTATCACAGTGACAGACTGGGATCTGTCTATAATGGGAAGGTTTATCACAGTAACAGATAGGGATCTGTCTATAATGGAGTGGTTTATCACAGTAACAGATTGGCGTCTGTCTATAATGGGGAGGTTTATCACAGTAACAAACTGGGGTCTGTCTATAATGGGGAGGTTTATCACAGTAACAGACTGGGATCTGTGTATAATTGGGAGGTTTATCACAGTAACAGACTGGATTCTATCTAGAATGGGGAGGTTTATCACAGTAACAGACTGGGATCTATCTAGAATGGGGAGTTTTATCACAATAACAGACTGAGATCTTCCCAAATAGGAGTTTTATCACATTAACAGACTGAGATCTATCCAGAAAAGGGAGATTTGTCACAGTAACAGACTGGGATCTGTCTATAATGGGGAGGTTTATCTCAGTAACAGACTGAGATCTGTCAATAATGGGGAGGATTATCACAGTAACAGACTGGGATCTGTCTATAATGGGGAGGTTTATCACAGTAACAGACTGGGATCTGTCAATAATGGGGAGGTTTATCACAGTAACAGACTGGGATCTGTCTATATTGGGGATGTTTATCACAGTAACAAACTGGGATCTGTCTATAATGGGGAGGTTTATCACAGTAACAGACTGGAATTTGTCTATAATGGGGAGGTTTGTCACAGTATGTGACAATGGAGAGGGATATAATGTCTATAATGGAGAGGGATAAGTGTGTACTACAGGGCAAGAATTATAGCTGGGGTAAGGGAAATTATGATGCGGTGAGGCATGACTTAGGATGTGTGGCTTGGAAAAGTAGACTCCAAGGCAAGAGTGTAAATGATATGTGGAACTTGTTCAAGGGGCAACTATTGAGTGTCCTTGATAATTATGTACCTGTCAGGCAGGTAGGAAAGGGTCGTGCGAGGGAGCCGTGGTTTAATAAGGAATTGGAATCCCTTGTTAAATGGAAGAGGGCGGCCTATCTCAAGATGAGACGTGAAGGTTCAATTGGGGCGATTGAGAGTTATAGGGTAGCCAGGAAGGACCTGAAGAGAGAGCTAAAAGCAGCAAGGAGGGGACACGAAAGGTCCTTAGTAGATAGGATTAGGGAAAACCCTAAGGCTTTCTATAGGTATGTTAGGAATAAAAGAATGACTAGGGTAGGAATAGGTCCAGTCAAGGATAGTAGGGGGAAGTTGCGTGTGGAGGCGGAAGAGATTGGGGAGACACTGAATGAATACTTTTCTTCAGTATTCACTCAGGAACAGGGCATTGTTGTCGATGAGAATACTGAGGCACAAATAAGTAGAATGGATGGCTTTGAGGTATGTAGAGAAGAGGTGTTGGAAATCCTGGAAAAGGTGAAAATAGATAAGTCCCCTGGGCCTGATGGCATTTATCCTAGGATTCTCTGGGAAGCAAGGGAGGAGATTGCAGAGCCATTGGCCTTGATTTTTATGTCCTCTTTGTCTACAGGAGTAGTCCCAGAAGACTGGAGGATAGCAAATGTGGTTCCCTTGTTCAAAAAGGGGAGTAGGGATAGCCCTAGTAACTATAGGCCGGTGAGTCTCACTTCTGTTGTGGGCAAAGTCTTAGAGAGAATTGTAAGGGATAGGATTTATGCACATCTAGATAGGAATAATGTGATCAAGGATAGTCAGCATGGTTTTGTGAAGGGCAAGTCGTGCCTCACAAACCTTATTGAATTCTTTGAAAAGGTGACGAAGGAGGTTGATGAGGGGAAAGCGGTAGATGTGGTATATATGGATTTTAGTAAGGCGTTCGATAAGGTTCCCCATGGTAGGCTACTGCAGAAAATACGGAGATATGGCATTGAGGGTGAGTTGGAGGTTTGGATTAGGAATTGGCTGGATGGAAGAAGACAGAGGGTAGTAGTTGATGGCAAAGTTTCTTCATGGAGTGCCGTCACTAGCGGTGTTCCGCAAGGATCTGTTTTGGGACCATTGCTGTTTGTCATTTTTATAAATGACCTGGAAGAGGGGTTAGAAGGTTGGGTGAGCAAGTTTGCGGATGACACGAAAGTCGGAGGAGTTGTTGACAGTGAGGAAGCATGTGGCAGGTTACAGCAGGATATAGAGAAGCTGCAGAGCTGGGCAGAAAGGTGGCAGATGGAATTCAATGTAGCTAAGTGCGAGGTGATTCACTTTGGGAAGAATAACAAAAAGATGGGGTACTGGGCTAATGGTCGGATTCTTGGTAGTGTGAATGAGCAGAGGGATCTTGGTGTCTATGTACACAGATCTCTGAAAGTTGCCACCCAGGTAAATAGTGCGGTGAGGAAGGCATATGGCGTACTGGCTTTTATTGGTAGAGGAATTGAGTTCCGGAGTCCTGAGGTCATGATGCAGTTGTATAAGACTCTGGTACGGCCGCATCTGGAATATTGTGTGCAGTTTTGGTCGCCATACTATAGGAAGGATGTGGAGGCATTGGAACGGGTGCAGAGGAGGTTTACCAGGATGTTGCCTGGTATGAAAGGAAAATCGTATGAGGAAAGACTGAGGCACTTGGGGCTGTTTTCACTAGAGAAAAGAAGGTTTAGGGGTGACTTGATTGAGGTGTACAAGATGATTAGGGGGTTAGATAGGGTCGACAGTATGAACCTTTTCCCGCGTATTGAGTCGGGTATTACAAGGGGGCATAGCTTTAAATTAAGGGGGGGTAGATATAGGACTGATGTTAGGGGTAGGTTCTTCACTCAGCGAGTCGTTAGTTCATGGAATGCCCTGCCAGTAACAGTGGTGGACTCTCCCTCTTTATGGGCATTTAAGAGGGCATTGGATAGGTATATGGAGGATAGTGGGTTAGTGTAGTTTAGGTGGGCTTGGATCGGCGCAACATCGAGGGCCCAAGGGCCTGTACTGCGCTGTATTCTTCTATGTTCTATGTTCTATGTTCTAGTAACAGACTGGGATCTGTCTGTAATGGAGAGGTTTATCACAGTAACAGACTTGGATCTGTCTCTAATGGGGAGGTTTATCACAGTAACAGACTGGGATCTGTCTGTAATGGAGAGGTTTATCACAGTAACAGACTTGGATCTGTCTCGAATGGGGAGGTTTATCACAGTAACAGACTGGGATCTGTGTATAATTGGGAGGTTTATCACAGTAACAGACTGGATTCTATCTAGAATGGGGAGGTTTATCACAGTAACAGACTGGGATCTATCTAGAATGGGGAGTTTTATCACAATAACAGACTGAGATCTTCCCAAATAGGAGTTTTATCACATTAACAGACTGAGATCTATCTATAAAAGGGAGATTTGTCACAGTAACAGACTGGGATCTGTCTATAATGGGGAGGTTTATCACAGTAACAGACTGGGATCTGTCTATAATGGGGAGGTTTATCACAGTAACAGACGGGGTCTGTCAATAATGGGGAGGTTTATCACAGTAACAGACTGGGATCTGTCTATAATGGAGAGGTTTATCACAGCAACATATTGGCATCTGTCTATAATGGGGAGGTTTATCACAGTAACAGACTGGGATCTGTCGAAAATGGGGAGGTTTATCACAGTAACAGACTGGGATCTGTCAATAATGGAGAGGTTTATCTCAGTAACAGACTGGGATCTGTCAATAATGGAGAGTTTTATCACAGTAACAGACTGGGATCTGTCTATAATGGGGAGGTTTATCACAGTAACAGACTGGGATCTGTCTATAGTGGAGAGGTTTATCACAGTAACAAACTGGGATCTGTCTATAATGGAGAGGTTTATCACAGTAACAGATTGGCGTCTGTCTATAATGGGGAGGTTTATCTCAGGAACAGACTGCGATCTGTCTATAATGGGAAGGTTTTTAACAGTAACAGATAGGGATCTGTCTATAATGGAGTGGTTAATCACAGTAACAGATTGGCGTCTGTCTATAATGGGGAGGTTTATCACAGTAACAGACTGGGGTCTGTCTATAATGGGGAGGTTTATCACAGTAACAGACTGGGATCTGTCAATAATGGAGAGGTTTATCACAGTAACAGACTGGGATCTGTCTATATTGGGGATGTTTATCACAGTAACAAACTGGGATCTGTCTATAATGGGGAGGTTTATCACAGTAACAGACTGGAATTTGTCTATAATGGGGAGGTTTGTCACAGTAACAGACTGGGATCTGTCTATAATGGGGAGGTTTATCACAGGAATAGACTGGGATCTGTCAATAATGGAGAGGTTTATCACAGTACCAGACTGGGATCTGTCAATAATGGGAAGGTTTATCACAGTAACAGATAGGGATCTGTCTATAATGGAGTGGTTTATCACAGTAACAGATTGGCGTCTGTCTATAATGGGGAGGTTTATCACACTAACAGACTGGGGTCTGTCTATAATGGGGAGGTTTATCACAGTAACAGATTGGGATCTGTCAATAATGGAGAGGTTTATCACAGTAACAGACTGGGATCTGTCTATATTGGGGATGTTTATCACAGTAACAAACTGGGATCTGTATAATGGGGAGGTTTATCACAGTAACAGACTGGAATTTGTCTATAATGGGGAGGTTTGTCACAGTAACAGACTGGGATCTGTCTGTAATGGAGAGGTTTATCACAGTAACAGACTTGGATCTGTCTCTAATGGGGAGGTTTATCACAGTAACAGACTGGGATCTGTCTATAATGGGGAGGTTTATCACAGTAACAGACTGGGATCTGTGTATAATGGGGAGGTTTATCACAGTAACAGACTGGGATCTGTCTATAATTGGGAGGTTTATCACAGTAACAGACTTGGATCTGTCTCTAATGGGGAGGTTTATCACAGTAACAGACTGGGATCTGTCTATAATTGGGAGGTTTATCACAGTAACAGACTGGATTCTATCTAGAATGGGGAGGTTTATCACAGTAACAGACTGGGATCTATCTAGAATGGGGAGTTTTATCACAATAACAGACTGAGATCTTCCCAAATAGGAGTTTTATCACATTAACAGACTGAGATCTATCTATAAAAGGGAGATTTGTCACAGTAACAGACTGGGATCTGTCAATAATGGGGAGGATTATCACAGTAACAGACTGGGATCTGTCTATAATGGGGAGGTTTATCACAGTAACAGACTGGGGTCTGTCTATAATGGGGAGGTTTATCACAGTAACAGACTGGGATCTGTCTATAATGGAGAGGTTTATCACAGCAACATATTGGCATCTGTCTATAATGGGGAGGTTTATCACAGTAACAGACTGGGATCTGTCGAAAATGGGGAGGTTTATCACAGTAACAGACTGGGATCTGTCAATAATGGAGAGGTTTATCTCAGTAACAGACTGGGATCTGTCAATAATGGAGAGTTTTATCACAGTAACAGACTGGGATCTGTCTATAATGGGGAGGTTTATCACAGTAACAGACTGGGATCTGTCTATAGTGGAGAGGTTTATCACAGTAACAAACTGGGATCTGTCTATAATGGAGAGGTTTATCACAGTAACAGATTGGCGTCTGTCTATAATGGGGAGGTTTATCTCAGTAACAGACTGGGATCTGTCTATAATGGAGAGTTTTATCACAGTAACAGACAGGGATCTGTCTATAATGGGAAGGTTTATCACAGTAACAGATAGGGATCTGTCTATAATGGAGTGGTTTATCACAGTAACAGATTGGCGTCTGTCTATAATGGGGAGGTTTATCACAGTAACAAACTGGGGTCTGTCTATAATGGGGAGGTTTATCACAGTAACAGACTGGGATCTGTGTATAATTGGGAGGTTTATCACAGTAACAGACTGGATTCTATCTAGAATGGGGAGGTTTATCACAGTAACAGACTGGGATCTATCTAGAATGGGGAGTTTTATCACAATAACAGACTGAGATCTTCCCAAATAGGAGTTTTATCACATTAACAGACTGAGATCTATCCAGAAAAGGGAGATTTGTCACAGTAACAGACTGGGATCTGTCTATAATGGGGAGGTTTATCTCAGTAACAGACTGAGATCTGTCAATAATGGGGAGGATTATCACAGTAACAGACTGGGATCTGTCTATAATGGGGAGGTTTATCACAGTAACAGACTGGGATCTGTCAATAATGGGGAGGTTTATCACAGTAACAGACTGGGATCTGTCTATATTGGGGATGTTTATCACAGTAACAAACTGGGATCTGTCTATAATGGGGAGGTTTATCACAGTAACAGACTGGAATTTGTCTATAATGGGGAGGTTTGTCACAGTATGTGACAATGGAGAGGGATATAATGTCTATAATGGAGAGGGATAAGTGTGTACTACAGGGCAAGAATTATAGCTGGGGTAAGGGAAATTATGATGCGGTGAGGCATGACTTAGGATGTGTGGCTTGGAAAAGTAGACTCCAAGGCAAGAGTGTAAATGATATGTGGAACTTGTTCAAGGGGCAACTATTGAGTGTCCTTGATAATTATGTACCTGTCAGGCAGGTAGGAAAGGGTCGTGCGAGGGAGCCGTGGTTTAATAAGGAATTGGAATCCCTTGTTAAATGGAAGAGGGCGGCCTATCTCAAGATGAGACGTGAAGGTTCAATTGGGGCGATTGAGAGTTATAGGGTAGCCAGGAAGGACCTGAAGAGAGAGCTAAAAGCAGCAAGGAGGGGACACGAAAGGTCCTTAGTAGATAGGATTAGGGAAAACCCTAAGGCTTTCTATAGGTATGTTAGGAATAAAAGAATGACTAGGGTAGGAATAGGTCCAGTCAAGGATAGTAGGGGGAAGTTGCGTGTGGAGGCGGAAGAGATTGGGGAGACACTGAATGAATACTTTTCTTCAGTATTCACTCAGGAACAGGGCATTGTTGTCGATGAGAATACTGAGGCACAAATAAGTAGAATGGATGGCTTTGAGGTATGTAGAGAAGAGGTGTTGGAAATCCTGGAAAAGGTGAAAATAGATAAGTCCCCTGGGCCTGATGGCATTTATCCTAGGATTCTCTGGGAAGCAAGGGAGGAGATTGCAGAGCCATTGGCCTTGATTTTTATGTCCTCTTTGTCTACAGGAGTAGTCCCAGAAGACTGGAGGATAGCAAATGTGGTTCCCTTGTTCAAAAAGGGGAGTAGGGATAGCCCTAGTAACTATAGGCCGGTGAGTCTCACTTCTGTTGTGGGCAAAGTCTTAGAGAGAATTGTAAGGGATAGGATTTATGCACATCTAGATAGGAATAATGTGATCAAGGATAGTCAGCATGGTTTTGTGAAGGGCAAGTCGTGCCTCACAAACCTTATTGAATTCTTTGAAAAGGTGACGAAGGAGGTTGATGAGGGGAAAGCGGTAGATGTGGTATATATGGATTTTAGTAAGGCGTTCGATAAGGTTCCCCATGGTAGGCTACTGCAGAAAATACGGAGATATGGCATTGAGGGTGAGTTGGAGGTTTGGATTAGGAATTGGCTGGATGGAAGAAGACAGAGGGTAGTAGTTGATGGCAAAGTTTCTTCATGGAGTGCCGTCACTAGCGGTGTTCCGCAAGGATCTGTTTTGGGACCATTGCTGTTTGTCATTTTTATAAATGACCTGGAAGAGGGGTTAGAAGGTTGGGTGAGCAAGTTTGCGGATGACACGAAAGTCGGAGGAGTTGTTGACAGTGAGGAAGCATGTGGCAGGTTACAGCAGGATATAGAGAAGCTGCAGAGCTGGGCAGAAAGGTGGCAGATGGAATTCAATGTAGCTAAGTGCGAGGTGATTCACTTTGGGAAGAATAACAAAAAGATGGGGTACTGGGCTAATGGTCGGATTCTTGGTAGTGTGAATGAGCAGAGGGATCTTGGTGTCTATGTACACAGATCTCTGAAAGTTGCCACCCAGGTAAATAGTGCGGTGAGGAAGGCATATGGCGTACTGGCTTTTATTGGTAGAGGAATTGAGTTCCGGAGTCCTGAGGTCATGATGCAGTTGTATAAGACTCTGGTACGGCCGCATCTGGAATATTGTGTGCAGTTTTGGTCGCCATACTATAGGAAGGATGTGGAGGCATTGGAACGGGTGCAGAGGAGGTTTACCAGGATGTTGCCTGGTATGAAAGGAAAATCGTATGAGGAAAGACTGAGGCACTTGGGGCTGTTTTCACTAGAGAAAAGAAGGTTTAGGGGTGACTTGATTGAGGTGTACAAGATGATTAGGGGGTTAGATAGGGTCGACAGTATGAACCTTTTCCCGCGTATTGAGTCGGGTATTACAAGGGGGCATAGCTTTAAATTAAGGGGGGGTAGATATAGGACTGATGTTAGGGGTAGGTTCTTCACTCAGCGAGTCGTTAGTTCATGGAATGCCCTGCCAGTAACAGTGGTGGACTCTCCCTCTTTATGGGCATTTAAGAGGGCATTGGATAGGTATATGGAGGATAGTGGGTTAGTGTAGTTTAGGTGGGCTTGGATCGGCGCAACATCGAGGGCCCAAGGGCCTGTACTGCGCTGTATTCTTCTATGTTCTATGTTCTATGTTCTAGTAACAGACTGGGATCTGTCTGTAATGGAGAGGTTTATCACAGTAACAGACTTGGATCTGTCTCTAATGGGGAGGTTTATCACAGTAACAGACTGGGATCTGTCTGTAATGGAGAGGTTTATCACAGTAACAGACTTGGATCTGTCTCGAATGGGGAGGTTTATCACAGTAACAGACTGGGATCTGTGTATAATTGGGAGGTTTATCACAGTAACAGACTGGATTCTATCTAGAATGGGGAGGTTTATCACAGTAACAGACTGGGATCTATCTAGAATGGGGAGTTTTATCACAATAACAGACTGAGATCTTCCCAAATAGGAGTTTTATCACATTAACAGACTGAGATCTATCTATAAAAGGGAGATTTGTCACAGTAACAGACTGGGATCTGTCTATAATGGGGAGGTTTATCACAGTAACAGACTGGGATCTGTCTATAATGGGGAGGTTTATCACAGTAACAGACGGGGTCTGTCAATAATGGGGAGGTTTATCACAGTAACAGACTGGGATCTGTCTATAATGGAGAGGTTTATCACAGCAACATATTGGCATCTGTCTATAATGGGGAGGTTTATCACAGTAACAGACTGGGATCTGTCGAAAATGGGGAGGTTTATCACAGTAACAGACTGGGATCTGTCAATAATGGAGAGGTTTATCTCAGTAACAGACTGGGATCTGTCAATAATGGAGAGTTTTATCACAGTAACAGACTGGGATCTGTCTATAATGGGGAGGTTTATCACAGTAACAGACTGGGATCTGTCTATAGTGGAGAGGTTTATCACAGTAACAAACTGGGATCTGTCTATAATGGAGAGGTTTATCACAGTAACAGATTGGCGTCTGTCTATAATGGGGAGGTTTATCTCAGGAACAGACTGCGATCTGTCTATAATGGGAAGGTTTTTAACAGTAACAGATAGGGATCTGTCTATAATGGAGTGGTTAATCACAGTAACAGATTGGCGTCTGTCTATAATGGGGAGGTTTATCACAGTAACAGACTGGGGTCTGTCTATAATGGGGAGGTTTATCACAGTAACAGACTGGGATCTGTCAATAATGGAGAGGTTTATCACAGTAACAGACTGGGATCTGTCTATATTGGGGATGTTTATCACAGTAACAAACTGGGATCTGTCTATAATGGGGAGGTTTATCACAGTAACAGACTGGAATTTGTCTATAATGGGGAGGTTTGTCACAGTAACAGACTGGGATCTGTCTATAATGGGGAGGTTTATCACAGGAATAGACTGGGATCTGTCAATAATGGAGAGGTTTATCACAGTACCAGACTGGGATCTGTCAATAATGGGAAGGTTTATCACAGTAACAGATAGGGATCTGTCTATAATGGAGTGGTTTATCACAGTAACAGATTGGCGTCTGTCTATAATGGGGAGGTTTATCACACTAACAGACTGGGGTCTGTCTATAATGGGGAGGTTTATCACAGTAACAGATTGGGATCTGTCAATAATGGAGAGGTTTATCACAGTAACAGACTGGGATCTGTCTATATTGGGGATGTTTATCACAGTAACAAACTGGGATCTGTATAATGGGGAGGTTTATCACAGTAACAGACTGGAATTTGTCTATAATGGGGAGGTTTGTCACAGTAACAGACTGGGATCTGTCTGTAATGGAGAGGTTTATCACAGTAACAGACTTGGATCTGTCTCTAATGGGGAGGTTTATCACAGTAACAGACTGGGATCTGTCTATAATGGGGAGGTTTATCACAGTAACAGACTGGGATCTGTGTATAATGGGGAGGTTTATCACAGTAACAGACTGGGATCTGTCTATAATTGGGAGGTTTATCACAGTAACAGACTTGGATCTGTCTCTAATGGGGAGGTTTATCACAGTAACAGACTGGGATCTGTCTATAATTGGGAGGTTTATCACAGTAACAGACTGGATTCTATCTAGAATGGGGAGGTTTATCACAGTAACAGACTGGGATCTATCTAGAATGGGGAGTTTTATCACAATAACAGACTGAGATCTTCCCAAATAGGAGTTTTATCACATTAACAGACTGAGATCTATCTATAAAAGGGAGATTTGTCACAGTAACAGACTGGGATCTGTCAATAATGGGGAGGATTATCACAGTAACAGACTGGGATCTGTCTATAATGGGGAGGTTTATCACAGTAACAGACTGGGGTCTGTCTATAATGGGGAGGTTTATCACAGTAACAGACTGGGATCTGTCTATAATGGAGAGGTTTATCACAGCAACATATTGGCATCTGTCTATAATGGGGAGGTTTATCACAGTAACAGACTGGGATCTGTCGAAAATGGGGAGGTTTATCACAGTAACAGACTGGGATCTGTCAATAATGGAGAGGTTTATCTCAGTAACAGACTGGGATCTGTCAATAATGGAGAGTTTTATCACAGTAACAGACTGGGATCTGTCTATAATGGGGAGGTTTATCACAGTAACAGACTGGGATCTGTCTATAGTGGAGAGGTTTATCACAGTAACAAACTGGGATCTGTCTATAATGGAGAGGTTTATCACAGTAACAGATTGGCGTCTGTCTATAATGGGGAGGTTTATCTCAGTAACAGACTGGGATCTGTCTATAATGGAGAGTTTTATCACAGTAACAGACAGGGATCTGTCTATAATGGGGAGGTTTATCACAGTAACAGACTGGGATCTGTCGATAATGGGGAGGTTTATCACAGTAACAGACTGGGATCTGTCGATAGTGGAGAGGTTTATCACAGTAACAAACTGGGATCTGTCTATAATGGAGAGGTTTATCACAGTAACAGATTGGCGTCTGTCTATAATGGGGAGGTTTATCTCAGTAACAGACTGGGATCTGTCTACAATGGGGAGGTTTATCTCAGTAACAGACTGAGATCTGTTTATAATGGGGAGGTTTATCTCAGTAACAGACTGAGATCTGTTTATAATGGGGAGGTTTATCACAGTAACAGACTGGGATCTGTCAATAATGGAGAGGTTTATCACAGTAACATATTGGGATCTGTCTATAATGGGGAGGTTTATCACAGTAACAGACTGGATCTGTCTATAATGGAGAGGTTTATCACA